>NC_133133.1:48489035-48801951 GCF_048418815.1 Hemitrygon akajei | reverse complement strand
TACATTTGAGAAGTTCTGCAGAAGATGACTAATTTTCTTGATGTTGTTTGCGTCTTACTAATACAGAGCCATTTGAATAATTGTTAATGAAATGCAGGTAGACCCATCTTTCTGTGAACTCCAGGGAAAACCGCAAAATAATGGGTCATTTTAAATTACAGGTTTTATATCTAATACTCTGAAAATAATTCCTCCCCTCATGAATTTTGATAAGATCATATTTCAAGTTAGAGTAGTGCAATTTGATTTGGTTCTAATGCCAGACTTGGCATTAGAATAAAAGCGGGCTGTGGGTAAGGAATGGGTCAGTTTGATCCAGCCCAATCTATTGCTTACTAACCTTGGAGATTAAAGTAAATTTATTAACTAAAATACTGAGTGTGACAATTTCTCTTGGTAAATTAATGGATTGTCATATCATATTCTAGTCTTAATTTATTCTCCTGATTTGAATAGCAGTAACGAGATGTTGGTACCCAGCTCACTGCAAGCCATCTTTCAGACCATTCCAGGCTGGCCTGAGTTCCAGTTACCCTCGATGAATTATGAGTATTTCCAATCAATAGATCAGATCACAATTTGAACGTCAGGAATCCTGCTAGAAGGTGCTGCGTTTTAACTTTTTAACTGTGCAGGAACTCTGGGCTCCTAAGCACAACTAAAAAAGAATTTAAAAACAAAACTGCAGCCTTGTGCTCCAGTTAATTGCCAGATTGGGATCCCCATATTTTGCTGTGCTGGTGGTAAATGTAATTGATTGTGAACAGTAACTGTTGCCTTAAGGCCACAAATCCCAAAGAATTATGCCATGCAACAACTCCTCCCTGGACTGTAACAACTTTTTAAACAATTCTACAGGTACTCTGAGGGAACCCTTAAATAAGCAGCACACATTTTTTAGAGCTCCTCAGGTGCATGAGTCAGTACTTCATAGTGCTTATAAGGTATGACCTCATTGAACTAGCACATAATAGGATTCTCCATAGATCCAATGGTACATTACAAACCTCCATTCCTTGGGCTGGGAGATCGGCCCATACTAGGCTAATTTGTTGCAAGTACAGCACCCCGTTGAAAAGCATCGGAAGAACAATAATTGATTTGATTTATTTACTTTAAATGCCTTACTGGATCCCAAGAGTTTGTGGAAGAGCCACATTTCATAGTAGTCAGCAGCTATGTGACATGTTTTGCTGTGTCTTGCTGGTTAGCTGGGAGCTGGCCCAGAGTAAGGCTGTGCCCCTGGGCATGCTGGAAGAAAGAACATGGCCCATAGATACTCAGCTGACAAGCTTAAGGAGCTTCCCAGTCAGCTGGTCTGAAACAATGTAAAATCACAATGCGGTTATCCAACAATTCTGCCTATTGATGAAGCTTTGGGAGAACCACCACTAATCTTTTCCCAGCAGGACAATTTAAACTTCCCCATTTAAAAAAGAAACTATCTTCTCCTGCGTTGTATTTTAGTCTTTCTGAGATGAGTAATGTGTTTATTGTCAAGTTCACTGGCATATTCTTATTAGTCCCTTTTTAGTCTAGGTAGAAACACATTGTTTTTAAACGAGGCCACCCTCTGTGCAAATTAGTATCTAACATTGGCATTAATCTTTCTGTTCAAAAGCTTTTTCGTGAAAACCTCAATCACTTTCAGTAGATACGCATTTGTCTTTTTGCATTTTAGCTGCCATGCCATCCATCCTGGTTCTTGAAGATGAAATTAACATCTATTTTTTTAAGCTGAGATGATGGAAAAGATTCAAGGAAATGGGGCAAAAGGGAGTATGTAACATGATGCAAGGATATGTTGGAAACTTACTGAATCGATTATAACCTCTCATTTAGTACAATGTGATAGATGTCAGACCATGCAAAGGTCTACTGTATGACACAATGTATGCTGGTTAATCACAGACTCTGAGCTGACTCCTATAGTTGACTGGCCAGCTGCATTTATCATACTTTTTTTTACATATAGTGCTGACATCGGCAGAAACTCAGAATCTCATTACAAAAATGAAGTGAGTTTATTAATGCAGTTACAATTCAAACTATTTTTTGTCATGCTGGAATCAAAAACAATATCTACAATCTATAATGCCTCTTCAGAGTGGATATACCCCTCTGACAGCCTGCAATGTAATAATTAAATTATTTGCAGGTAGGGGGAGTCAGGAATGAAGGGTGGGTAAACTCATCAGCAGCAGATTGCAGTTACAATCGTCATTTTAACCATCTATACAATTTTTGACAGTGCAGTAGGGTCACCGCTGAGATCAGTGCTGCTGAAACCATCTTGCAATTTAAAGAAGACTATTGAGAACACAGACAGGCTCTGCATATGAACCAATCACATATCAACCAATAACAATCATCCCTCAACTTGAATGAGCTCTAGTAAAATTGTAAGCGAGATTCTTTCACATGAATATGAATACATTAATACTGGAAGTGATTCAGCTTCTCAAATTCCTCAACCTATGACAACTTCTCAGCTACACAACAAAGCTCCTGTCAACGACTTTGATCATTGGTATTCTTCATGAGATTAACCTGCCAAGATAGCTGAATTTTTGATGTCTGGTTTGATCTTTTGTCACACAGCCAATTCCAGCTGGATGTGCTGTAGATTCAAAGGAGAAGTTTGATTCTGGCATTCTATTTAAACAGAAATTCACTCGATGTGCTGAATTTCTAACTCTTGTTGTGTGCTGAGGCAGAGAAGATGAATTCAAATAAGTTGTGCCCCTTGCATTATATTTAAATATTTCTCCGAATTTTTTTTTGAGGTGAAGACTGACTAGCATTATATAACTGCTCTTCTCCAATTTTCACTTGCTTTAGAGCAATGAAATTGATTTTATATTGTAACTATTTACCCTCTACAGTGTCTTGCCAATAACAATGATATACAAGCCCAGTAATCAAAGAGTTGCAGGTTAAATTTTAAGTAACTTCAGCATAACTCACCCAGTCATAAAGGTAGAAGGATAAGTAAAGAATGAGGAAAATATTCTTCCCCTCACTCCTCGCCTCCTGCACCTCAGAAATGGCAAGGGTCTGGTACTTGCTATCTGAAAAGCTGCTAAAGGCTAAAACCCCACCTCACATTTAAACAGTACTTGGATAGTGATTGAAGAGCTGAGAGTGAAAACTGCAGGCTGTAGATCTATTGCTGGATTAGGCTGAGGAGCTCTGTTTTGACTGGCATATTTCTGTTCTGTAAGATTTCTTGGTTGCAATGAAGTACCAGCCATTGACCTTTTTCATTCACTAATGAGCATAGTCATGGGCTTGTCTTCTGATTCTTCGTAGCATAAAGATACAGTTAAATGTACTTTCTTCCATTTCCACCTCCTCACCCTGAATCTCAATCAGTATTGATAGGCCATACTACCACTAAGTGTTGGCAACAGAGATCTGTCCCACCCTTTACCCCATGTCTGATCTATTCCTTCCTTCCCTGAAATAGTTAGGACTTGCCTAACAACCTCCACATTAGTTCAGTATGAGAAGCAGGTTTTTGTTCTCTAACATGTTGCCCATTTTTACTGAAATTCCAAGCAGAAGGCCCATGCCCAAAGCAGCTGCCAGGGTGTGGCATAGTGACTGAGGACCTGTTTCTGCAGCTGGTGAAGTGGGAGGGGATGACTTTAAGACTGAAGGACTAAAATAGAACAAATTCCCCTTGTATCTAGTTCTGAATTTTCTTTTAAGTGTTGAAGATGGACTAATTTCCATAGAGATTGTTCCGAAGCACTTTGATGTGTGTCGTTATAAATGAGTGCATGAATCCATTTCTCTTTCATTGTTAAGGATCAGTCAGTTTTTCCATTTTTATGCTTTACTGTATAAATTCATTCTTGCTGCAGAAGGACTAGAAATTTAAAATTGCATTTGCAACTTGAAAGCTATTGTACGCATGAAAGCCTATAAATCAATTGCTTCACCTGCCCCAACTCTTTTGTCAAAAGTGCTGGCAAAACCGATCTGTGGTGTCCTGTGTTGTACAGTGTTCAGGGTGGTAAGTACTGCATCATAAACACCAGAACGGTTTCCAAACATATGTCAAGCCTTTAAGATTTGGTCAAAAATTCACATTCCATTCAACTCTCCTTAAATAGAGTCCCGGTTTAATTTTCTCTGCTGGACAATGATTACCATACTACTGTAAATTTACTTTGCATGCAGTCATAATGCACTTGACATCTGTTGCATTTGAGCAGTATACCTGACTATAACTGAAACATGGAACAACTGTTACACTGAAGGAAATTAAATCTATTACTGCATTGCACTGATATTCCATACAGAATTTTATAAAAATAAACAGTGTATATATTCCAGACTGACATGCACACACATATTCACAAGTAGCCTTACCAAGGCCCTGGGGATTCTATCGATAGCACAAATTTAATATTTGCTGCTAGCCAAGCTGAGATCAACAAATTGAGTCAATAAATACTTCATTTTTGTTCTATCTTTTTAAGAAAACCCAATAATTGGGTTAACTGGAAGGATGATGCTAGCCTCTATGTCCCATTGCTAACTGAGGATAGCAGAAGGGCAAGTTTTAAATTATATTGGACTATTAACTCAACAAGCAGTTAAGGGAATACTTACTATTGGTCTTCAGTCTAGCCGGTTCACTGATACGACTGCCAGCCTGGTTGATTGCTTTCACAACAAAGATATACCTGGTTCCAGTCTGTAGTCCGTGCACTGTGTAATGGTTTTGTTTGATGTTGGGGACGATCATCCAACTATCAACAGAATTGTATAAGCCTGCAATGGAAAGAGTTGTGGCTGGGTAAGATGAGCACAAACTAAAATTATAAGAATAACTGACCATTGCTTTTTTAAAAGCAAAACAAAACACTTTCTTAGGATCTAGTGATCATGGATTTGCACTTATGTGTTATCCATGGAATGTGATCCTGGACAAGGAAGGAATCCAAAAAGACATCTAGTGACGTGCCTTTATTGGAATAACATCCAGAAGACTTGCCAGCACAGCTAACCATCTTATTTTAATATTTTGAAAGTTTAGAAAGAAAAAGGTGAAATCCATGAGGGATGGAGGGCTTATTTACCCTCTCCCATTCTCAGCATGTGTCTAATCACCTTCATTATGTATATTCAGAAAGCAAATTGTGCCTATTAGACTCAAACACAGAGCAACATGCAAATGGTTAAGTTATCTGTTTCTGTGACATTGAACAGTAAATATTGGTCATGGCATTTGTGGAGAAATCCCTAATTCTTCTACTTGAAAACACAGATGTAACTTCAGCTTAATCTCATATCTGAAAAGCAGTATTTCTGACAGAAAAGCAAGAAATACATAGGCTATGTGTATTACTTTACAGCATAATGTTGTAAGGAATGTACTTAAAGTAATCTGTATGGATCTTTACAAACAAGGCATCGCTTATTTGTAACAAGGCGAAGCAAGATTTAAGCCACTATTGTTTT
The DNA here is from genome assembly GCF_048418815.1 of Hemitrygon akajei. NCBI lineage: Eukaryota > Metazoa > Chordata > Chondrichthyes > Myliobatiformes > Dasyatidae > Hemitrygon > Hemitrygon akajei. The sequence continues at coordinate 48,796,476 of NC_133133.1, read as the reverse complement.
GCTGTTTTAATTTTTCCCCTCCATTTCATTAAAAGTCATTGGCTAAAGCTGGAGTACAGTCCCATGGGCAGTAGCCACCTCAAGCAGCCATTCTATAGGCTTTTGAATAAGCAGCAAGTTATTCAGTCAACAGAGTCTAAGTGCAAAGTAAATGTATTATCAAACTACATATGTGTCACCATATACAACTCTGAGATTCTATTTTCTTCGTGGGCCTTCACAATAAGTACAAGAAACATTACAGAATCTATGAAAGACTGCAACCAAACAGGACAAACAATTAACGTACAAAAGACACCAAACAGTGAACGTACAAAAAGAAAAAAATAAAATAATTAAGCAATAAGTATCAAGAGCATAAGATGAAGAGTCTTTGAAAGTGAGTCAATAGCATTGACTGTATTTACATGGAGTGCTGTCACAGGAAAGGAGCAGCCATCATCGAGGATTCCCGCCACCCAAGCCGTGCTCCCTTTGCATTGCTGCCAGGAGGAAGGTGGTCCAGGAGCCTCAGGACCCACACCAGCAGCTTCAGGAACAGCTATTACCCTTTCAATCAACAGCCTCTTGAATCACAAGGGACAACTTCACTCAGCTTCACGTACTGCGGGCCGATTCCACTACACTTTGTGGGAGTCACCCATATTGTGAGCGCTGTTGTCCTAATTCTGCATCCCCTAATATGCATTTTGCAGTAAGGGTGTTGCCGGGTAGTGGATGAGTGTGTACCACATCTCACAGACCCAACTCCTCACTAGCTCTGCTTAAATAACTGCAGCATTCCAAGTCCCTCCCAAGAGGATAACACAATGCAAATCAAACCTGGAACCCTGTTGTCTACACTGCTCAGCTGTACACACGCCTTGGGGGATTCATGGCAAAAGGTTTTAGTTGGTAAATTCAAACGTAAGTTAATTATTTGGCTTGCTTTACAGAGGCAGTGATTAATTGCTTTATTATTCTGTTCAATTAGTAAACAACTGGTAATCAGTTGAATCTGCTGAGAATTGAACCAGAGAGTAGTGAAGATAGTGCTTACATTTAAATATTAGCTCAGGCAGCTCCAAGAACAGGTCTGATATGTTTGTTGATCATTTGGATAAAGCAATTCAGAAATTATGAAACTGAACTGCTAATTGAATCTATTTAGCAATGTCTTTTAATCATTAAAAATATTAAGAACCAAATTCATTAGCCAAAGATATTTAAGTTCACTACTTATTTGCAAAATACTGCCGATTCCTGCCAATTAGGCCATTGGTTAATTGGGGCCAACTGCTTACTTGGGACACTTCTTAAAGAACATAAACTAATTGAGAAAATAAACTGGGATTCCCTTTGTTTATTTGGGACCTTATGCCAACTTACTGGGGCAGGAGACTTGCTGAACAGCTTCTAGCTAGCGTTAGACATGTGCACTTGTGTGGTCATTAGAAAGTACTCAGTACTTAAAGTAAACAGTTTTTAAATAGTGTCAGTTGCATGTGCTTGTATTCAAAAGCAGTGATTTTTGTCACTGATAGCTGGTGAGAAAGAAGCAATAAGACCATTGAGAACTGTCCTGCTCTCTACAGTTTCAAGCATTCAGGCTTAGAAATGCCAGGAACGGCGGGAGTAAAGATGAAATTATTTTACTACTTCAACAAGTTAGAAACCACAAAGAATTTGAAGGTGTCGACTATCATCTTGAATGTTACAATCAAAATGAAGGCTTAGAGACTGCTTTTGCCAGTAGCTTTGTATGAAACAGTCCATTATTGCCATGAGGTGCCTGCCTTGATTTTGTTCATTTATAGTCAATCAAAAGAATGCAGCAACTTATACTGGATGAGCTATTGGGAACTAATACATAGTTTTATACTATTGTAGTAGTACAGTCGGACTTCCTTATCCACAGGGGATTGGTTCCGGAACCCTCCGCCAATACCAAAAAATGCGAATGCTCAAGACCCTTATATAAAATGGCGTAGTATTTGCATATAACCTACGCACATCCTCCCATATACTTTAAATCATCTCTAGATTACTTATAATACCTAATACAATGTAAATGCTATGTAAAATAGTTGTTATACTGTATTGTTTACGGAATAATGACAAGAAACAAAGTCTGTACACGTTCAGTACAGACGCAACCATTGTAGCTCTTCTGGGAACGCTGATGCCACCTCAGCATCAGCCAATCCTGATTGTCCCGTGATCTTTAAGTTCTTGAGGCTGTAGTGCTTTACATAGCTAGCCAGCCATCCCTTACTAGCCTTAAAGTCCTTCCTCTCGCCCACAACACAAGTAGCGAATGAACCAAATGCGAGGCAAACAATGCTCAACTTCCAGGTTTTCCCAATCCGCGGTTGGTTGAATCCGCACACGTGGAACCCGCGGATAAGGAGGGCCGACTGCATTCTTAGTGTTGTATTTTGTACTGTATTTCATTCAAATATATACTTTGTTACTCAGTTAAATGGTAGTTTGTGTTTTTTATACCTTTAAACTATTTCCATGATACTTCGGCTAATTGGGGCAGCTGTTAATTGGGTAAAAATCTATTGGTCCCAATGTTTCCCAATTAACCAGAATCCATTGTAATTACTTATAAGCAAGGAATAGCCAGGGAAATGTTTCAAAATCTTTCCATTTCTTGATATGTTTCTTATTCTATATTGTACGAGAGAATTATATTAGATCTTCATGACTCTCCTTGGGAGTTCCTAATTTGTATCTTCATGAATCACTGGGCCGCTCTTCAGCCATGGAATAGATTGAAGCATCCTGTTAGTCTGACTGCTACTCTATGTTTAATGCTTTTCCTGAGGTTAGATTTGTGGTAAGTTGTATGTTTTGGAGAAATGATTATCATCTAGCTGGTCTCAAGGATCCATAAAATTCAATATGTTCTTCTTTCATCACCATCCCCAATTCATGTATTTACACAGCCCACAACACTGGTCCCCAAAAATTAAAATTGGTCTTTAAAATGAAGTTTGTTAGATTAGGAAGCTGATGAAGACCAGGGCCACCCATACAAATTATTGTATTGCTTTATAAGTATTGGATCCTTTTATTAAAATGATGTCCTACACGCCAGGTAATTTTGTTTTTCACTCTAGTAAGATTCAGTGACTACTTGGTGATAGTAGCATTGACAGCAGTCCAAAAAGATTCACTGGGCTAAATGACAGTACTGTTCTTTCAAGAGAGGATAAGCAGGTTGATCTGCATTCTTATGCGAACAAAGAGTGAGCTCATTGAAAGGTATAAGATCGTAAAGTGGCATGACAGTGCAAGTGTCAAGATGTTTTTGTTAGTGGGAGAATGCTGAAGGGGGTGACGTAGTTTGAAGATAAGGAACTGGCTATTTAAAACCAAGATCATATCAAATCTTTGGAATTCTCTGGTCCAGATCATTGTGGAGTATCACTCCTATTAACTACTCAAAGTGAAATCAGACCTTTTCTTTTGAAAGATCAGGGAATTGATAGCTGCAGAGATCTGGCATAGAGGACAAGTAGAAACTAAAGGTCTATCAGCCATAATCAAACTGAATGACAATTCCAGCTTGCAGGTGATGCCAATTCCTGCTCATGTTATCCTCTGTTACTGTGTTTTCTTGCATTTGATGGTTAAAATGTTACTTATGCAAGACTATGTAAACTTTTATAACTAGGCTCTGATTAAGAGAACAATTAAAGTCATTAACCTCAGCGCATTTTCTGAAATAAGGTACAGAGGTAAAGTCAGCACATACTAACAAGAGGAAGGTGGATTTAAGCTGTCAGCATTTCAGCCTATGGGGCAGCTTGTTACTGTTTCACAAGAATGTCTACATTTTTCCACTGGAAGTAGAGGTTGTCACTATTCGTTAAGTCTGCTGGAGGACATAACAGGACAAGCACCTGCCCGAACCAATCCATTTAATGTTACCTTACCTTACTTGTTATACATTAATTTGATGCAGAGCGGTTTCTGAATGAGCTGACATGTCTGAAGCTTGCTGTTACAAATGCTTTTACTTATTCATCCATTAGCCTCAGAGAGCCTGAAGATCTGTCCTTGGCTCACTAATTCTATTGACCTGCCACTTTGCTGCCTTGATCAGACGTGTGGGACAGCATTCACATATGAGTGTGTAGTGCACTGCCAGTCCCTTTTGAAATGCTCACAAAGGTCTATGTACAGAAATTCTGAGAGGGCTCAACAAGCTGAATGCAGACAGAATATTTCCTCTGGCTTGTGGGAAGTGCAGTCTAGAATCAGGAATAACAGTGCTATGATTGAGGCCAGACACTCAAGACTGAGTTTAGAGAAATGTCCTCATTAAAAGACTGGTGAATCAAAATTTCCTACTACATAAGACAGTGGAAGTCAAGTCATAAATATATTTAACAAAGAGACACAAAAGGCCATCAATCAGTTTGGAGAGAGAGCAGGAATATGTGACTGGCATGTATGGACGTATTGAATACTGTGCAAGCTTGTAGTGATGTATTTTTATGTTTGGTTGGCCTCCTGTCCTTTATTATCTGCTATTTCCTTAAGCTGAACATTGGGCTGAATGAAGCCATTATTGACGCCTGTCTATCCATTGCAACATTAGTAAAGAGCAATAAATCTTCTTTTCCCTCTCTCTCTGTATCTATGGTTTCAGGTTGAACCCAATAGTTCCTTAGGCTTGGGGTGCTATTCAATCTTGGACAGAGCTTCTGAATTCCACATATTCTTTCTTAAACACCTAATTTTATCCTCCTTCAAGTTGCTTCTACTGCTTAAATCCACCTCTTACTCATTTTCAGGCTTCCAATCTTTTTACTGCTTTCTTGATCAACTGTGCCCTGTTCATCCTGATGTTTCAGTAATCCAAGGAATGTTGCTGTAATACTGATACTCTAATAAGGGCTCATCCAACACTACCGTGTTATGCTGGCTCTCAACATGCCAATAGTGCCAATTCAAAAGTTTCAATCTTCGAACACAGAACAGTAGAGCACAGGAACAGGCCATTCAGCCCACAATGTTGTGCTGAACCAGCTAAAATGCAAATCAAACACACCAAACACTAATCACTCATACCTACACAATGCCCATACCCCTCCACCTTCCTTACATCCATGTGTCTATCCAAACTTCTCTTAAAAGCCTCTAATGTATTTGCATCTATCACCATACTAGGCAGCACATTCCAGGCATCCACCACTCTGAGTAAAAAATCATAGTCCTCATATCCCCCTTGAACCTACTATCCTCTCTCACCTTTAATGGATTCCCTCTGGTAATAAACATTTCAACCCAGGGAAATAGATATTCCCTGTCTACTTTATATCTCTCATAGTCTTATAAATCTCTTTCAGATTTCCCCACAGGCTCCACCACTCCAGAGGAAAAAAAACAACTTTATCTGACCTCTCATGATGGAACCTGCCCTTTAAACCAGGCAGCATCCTGGTAAACCTTGTCTTAGCATCAGCAAATGCTCTTCCTCCCTCGAGAGTCTGGAATGCAAAATTTGCCTTCATCACCACACAGTGACAACAACTAACCCCAGGCAAATTCAGAACAGCAATTTTTCTGCATGTCATTCTATCTTTCTTTCTTAAATCTCTGCAATGAATGGTACAAATAGAGCAGGATCTAAGTAACAGGAGACAATATTTCTATGCAGTGTTTGTCACCAGGCCATGGTAAAGTGTCCAAATCAAAGGACCATGGTTACTGCTGGGACCCTTGTGATCTGCTGACATGTCACGGGCACTCTAGAGCCAGTTACATCAATGGTGTGGAAACCTTTGTGGTTCATTAAGGAAGTGAGGGCATTTGAAGGAGCCAGTGTGATGATGTAAAGAGATCTGATGATTTCCTGGGATTGCGGCTTGAGGAGGTTACAGGGTTCTCTAGAGCCCTACCCTGACAGTTCTGCTTGTCCATCAGAGAATGTAATGCAAGTGTCTTCATTTGACAAGTGTGCCACTAGTTTCCCATTTAATGCAGGTCTGAGCAAAGACAGGTTATGCTACCAAAACACCCTGAGGGTACAAGGAAGAAGCCAGCGGCAAAGTTCAAGACTGCAACAATATTGTTATGCTGACCTTGACAGGAAGTTCTTGATTGTGATGTAGGAGGCAAAATAATTATGACAAATCTTAATGCAGGATGAGTGATGGCATTCCAGCTATGTTCTGCTCTCATATTTTTGAAAGAATGAGCATTCCACATATGTGTAGCTACAGCTCTGTCCTCCATTAATCTCGATGTAAAATGTAGGCTTTGAAGAAAAAATGTAAATTGCCAGAAATCTCTTAAGAGATCACAATATCCTACACTCACCACAAATGCTCTGAAATGAACCATGGTGACGTGTTGTGGGCAGCTCATAAAACCTATAAATATACTTTCTCTAACCAACTCTCACTGCAATCTGCAGCCTGTAATTTTCCTTAAATATTGTACTTTTCAACCAACTTAACTGAAAAGAGATTTCATGATCTTCTGAAGGACTCAGTAGACTTAACACTCAGGCAGCCAGGTAATGCACCTTTAAGTGGATGAAGATACATCACCATGTTTGAGAGGGAGGAGGTGAGGACTCCAAGCCAAGCTAAGATGCTGGGCTATGAATCCTCCTCGACTCAGCATCATGTTAACAAATGCACAGTTGCTGGAGAACAAGATTGAGGACCTAAGGGCAACATTGTTGTATCATAGGGAAATGAGGAATTGCTGCATTCTGTGTTTCACGGAGACATGGCTGACTCTGGACATGCCGGATACATTGGCAATACCCAAGGGCTTTGCGATACACAGGGTGAACCAGCTTGCTCATTCAGAGAAGGCAAAAGTGTGGGGTCTTGTTTTACAAGAAATTCTTTGTGGTGCTCAGAAGCAAGTCATATTCCTCCAATCTGGAACATCTAATAATTAAGTGCTACCCATTCAACTGACCAAGAGAGTTATCCACTGTGAAACTGACTGCAGTTTACATACAACCAAAGGTCAATGCTAATCCGGCATATGAAGTACTGGGTGTCACCATCAGCAAACAAACAGCATACCCCAATGCCTTTCAAATCATTTTCAAGTACTTCAATCAGACTTGTTCGAAGAAATTTCTGCCCAATTATCAGTATATCATCTGCAACACCAGGGATCCCAACACAATCGACCACTGCTATACCACAATTAAAAATCCCTACCATTCCATGCCTATACCGCGTTTTGAGAAAACTGATCACTTGGCTGCACTCCTACCTGCATACAGGCAGAGGCTGAAGTGCAAGGCTCCAGAGATAAGGACAACAAAGAGGTGCTCATGGGAGGTAGAGGAGAGGCTATGGGATTGCTTCAATTTGTTGGACTGGACCGTGTTTAAGGACCTGAATGAATACACCATGGCTGACATGGACATTATAAAGACAGTCGTAGATGTGTGCATCCCCTTACCCAACCAGAATACCTGAGTGAACTATGAGGACAACACTCTGCCGAGGGCCACGGCAGTGGCACTTGGGTCTGGGGACCAATTAAACACGAGGTCCAGGTATGATATCCAGAAAAGCAATCTCACTTGCGAAGTGGCAATTTCGATGAAACTTAAATCACTTAAGGATACTCAACAGCTGTGGCTGTGTTTGATCACTATTAGCTCTTACAAAATGAAACCAAGTGACATAAGTGACAAGAAAGCTTTGCTCCCAGATGAACTCAATGCCTTTTATATTTAGTTTGACTGTCATAACATGGAGGAACTTTTATGAACTCCCACAGCTCTGTGATTTCAGTCTCTGAGACTGATGTGAGAGCATCCTTCAGGTGGGTCAACCCACGGAAAGCAGTCAGCCCAGATGGCTACCGGGACCAGCACTAAAGACTTGTGCTGATCAACTGGCTGGAGGGTTCACTGATGTCTTTAACCCCTCACTGTGGTAGTCCGAGGTACCCACCCACAGGCTTCACTTATGCCGCTGCCCAGGAGGAACATGCTAACCTGCCTCAATGTCTATCATCCAGCAGCACTAACATCCACAGTGATGAAACATATCAACTCCTGCCTGGGAAGTGACTTGTATCCACTCCAATTTGCCTACCGCCACAACAGGATCAACAGCAGATGCCATTTCTTTAGCTCTTCACTCAGCCCTGGAATGTTTGGGCAGTGAAGATGCATACATCAGGATGCTGTAAATTGACTAAAGCTCAGCACTCAGTTTTATATTCCCCTCAAAACTAATCAATAAGTTTCAAGTCCTAGGCCTCAATACCTCTGGGCAACTGACACCTCAATTTCCTCACTTACAGACCCCAGCCTATTTGGATCAGCAACAACATCTCCTCCACAATTTCCATTAGCACAGGTGCAACACAAGGCTGGGTGCTTAGCTCCCTGCTCTTCTCTTTATACCTACAGCTGTGAGGCTAAACATGGCTCCAATGCTTGTTGATGACACCACTGTCATTGGCCGAATCAAAGCTGGTGATGAATCAGCATGTAGGAGGGACACTGAATATCTGGCTGAGTGGTGCCACAACAACAACCTCTCACTCAATGTCAGCAAGACCAAGAGGCTGATTATTGACTTTAGGAGAAGGAAACTGGTGGTCCATGAGCCATTCCTCATTGGAGGATCAGAGATGAAGAAGGTCGGCAACCTTAAATTCTTCGGTGTTGTCATTTCAGAGGATATGTCCTGGGTCCAGCACATAAGTGCCATTATGAGGAAAGCATTGCAATGCCTCTACTTCCTTAAAAGTTTTGCAAAGATTTGGCATGTCATTTAAAACTCTGATAAACTTTTATAGATGTGTGCTGGAGAGTATATTATTTGGTTGCATCACAGTCTGGTAATGAAGACACCAATGTCATTGAATGGGAAAGCCTACAAAGTAATGGATATGGCCCATCATGAGTAAAGCCCTCCCCACCAATGAGCACATCTACATGTCACAGAAAAGTAGCATCCATCATCAAGGACTCCCATCATCCAAGCCATGCTCCCTTCATACTGTTGCCATCAGGAAGGTACAGGAGCCTCAGGACCCAGATCACCAAGTTCAGGAACAGTTCTTACCCTTCAACCATCAGGACCTTGAACCAGTGGAGATAACTTCTCTCACCCCATCACTGAACTATTTCCACAATCTATGGTCTCACTTTCAAGGACTCCACATCTCATGTTCTCAATATTTTTTGCTTGTTTATTTATTGTTATTATTATTTTTCTCTTTTATTTTGCAGTTTGTTGCCTTTTGTGCATTGATCGTTTCTCTGTCCTGTTGGGTGGTGTCTTTCATTGATTCTATTGTGTTTCTTGTATTTACTGTGAATGACCACAAGAAAATAAATCTTAGGTTTGTATATGGTGATAATAAATTTTCTTTGATCTTTGAAGGCAATTAAGAGAAGCAGTACGTCCTGAGGCAAGACATCTCTTGAGAGGAGCAACACATTACTTTAAAAATCGAGGATTGTGAACCTCCTGAATTACAATGTACATAGTTTGAACGGGCTAGAATAGAACCCTGGTCGAAATAACAATTTTCAAATAATATGTTGCTTATGTTTTTTCCTTGTTGTGACCTCTTAAGATATCTCGTATCTTGATGCCAAATTCTACATAAAGAACCGTTCTCCAGGGACCCTGATTAGAAGATTGCTTGCATCATTAAATTACTATATTCATCTGTTCAATATTTTACAGCAGGGAATTACTCTGATCTCTGTAATTATAGTCCAGCATAGAACTTCAAAGGTGTATAAGATCTGGAAATATGCAGCATTCTCAATAACATAAGTTATTTAAATTTAGAGCTGATTTTGTAAGATTTGTATAAACTGAAGTTTTAACAATAATGGTTGTGAAATGGATTAAGCTATGTATTCTTTTATGGCACTACGATTTTAATGTAAGGGAAAAAGATATTGCTGGTCATATTGACTGCCTAATGGTGCAGACTTTGCAGGAAAGTGTTCTCATTTTCATGTGGAAATGCCAGTGTTTCTCTGCAGAAATGCACTCAGTATGTGATACCCAAGTGAATCTGGAAGACCTGAACAGGCTGGTTGATCTTCACTGGAGATTTCCCAACTGTGCTTTGACATTGGATTTGGAGTTCCAACATCCAAGCATTAGGCTGTGGGGAATACCCAGCACTAACACTGCGGAATTCGTTCGGTGAACCTGCAGCAGGGTAGACCATTCATTTGAATGGAGAGGAGTGACTGTGAAAGAACAGTGTTAATAATAACACTTTTTAATTAAATATTCTTAGTTAACTGTTATTTGATTTTACAGGCCTTTGTATGTTCATGGTTCATTTTGCATTAGATTTTCCTATAGCTTCAAAAATAGGAGTTTGTCTTGAATGATCACCTTCAAGCCAAGTGTATTTTCCTATAAAAACACTCTTCCTAGAATATCATATTGTTTACAATGTGAGGCCCAATTAACAGATCAGACTTCATTATTTTGTATTGGCCAGGCACTTGGTAGACACCTTGTGCCAAGTTATTACTAGGAGTTTTGTCACTGGAAGAAAATTCTCATTCAATATCTTGCAGCTGAATTATCAAGTGAGAATTATAAAATTTCAAACCAATAATATGAATGGTAGTATAAAAATGAATGACTAATACCTTTCGTCCAGATAACACATGATGGAGTTGAAGGGTTGGAGAGAACAGGGACGGCAACAGATGAGACCATCAAGGCATTTGAAAACAGAAATGGAGATTTTAAATTGAAGGAAGGGTGTGGAAATATAATCAGTATGGATCAGGGAGCTGAGAATTTTAATTTTTGATCTTTAGCATTATTCTCAATAATCTACTCATATAAAAATCTTGTTTACCTTACTTGCTTTTTAAAACTTACTGATAAAGTTTGCTTGTCCTGTGAAGATTGTATACTGTAGCTCATAGGAGACAATGCTGAATTCATCTTCTGAAGTCCAATGGACAGTAATGGTATCATGTGATGCTGTGCAAAGTTCTTCTCGAATGCTTGGAGGATTTGGGGCTGCAGTGGGAAAATGAGATTAACTGTTTTAAAGGAAACCTTTTTACAAAGTAACGAGTTAATCAAATTTAGCATGGTATATTTTGCTGTACAAATATGCAGTGGGGAGGAAAAATCAGTGACCAGCAGTACTGAAGGGCCAGAAAACTTGAGCAGGCTAAAACAAAAAAGGAAATGGCTATTGTTTCTGCCATGAAAGATGCTGATGATCAAACTACCCTTGGTAAAGTGAATAATCCAGGGTAATAGATATTACTGAGACAGGACAAAAAGAAAGTCAATAGCTGAATGTAAATAATGGAGAAAAAATAAAAAGGAAAGAGTCAAACCAATCCTTGGTCACAGGGAAATCTGCTTCATTGCTTTGGCAAGACTATTCTTTTAGCACAGTGAAAATAATCATTAATGGATGTGGAATTAAAGAAGTATCAAAATGAACAACATTATCTTGAGGAAAAACTATCCAGACAGGTAGGGAGCTATGATACACCTTTTTGCCCATTCTCCCCAGATTCCCATCGACTCTTCTCCAGATTCTACCCACTCACTGAGATGCCAGGAAAAAATTACAGTGGCCAATTAACCTGCACAACTTTGAGGAAAAAGTAGAAATCCACATGGTCACCTACATTCCTCCGAGACAAAGCAATGGATAAACACCATCCACACTATCTTCACTTAATCCTTCAAATATACCAGCATGATAAGTTTTCTCTCTAATGCCAACATCACGAACATGAAGGACCTAATTACATTCTGTTTATCCTTGTGGGCAGGCTGCAGCAGACTCCTGCAAAAGAGTTCTACTCTGAGCTCCAGCACAGGAAGACATTATGAATGGACAGAGGAAAAGATTTTAGGATGTTTTCAATTCCAGTTTGAATATATGTAACATCTTCACTGAACTCTGGGAATTCATTTCTCTTCTTAAATGAGACTTCCTGGGTAAATATATACTTCTGTGATCTATTATCAGTCACTTTATGTTTGTGTTGCTTAATTATTCACATCAAATCGGTTACTTTCACATTTAGCCTATAGCCCCACAAAATTAATGAAGCCTATTAGCACGCTTTTCTCTTTCAGAGTCCTCGATAAGTGAGGGAAGAGAAAGTGTACATTTATCACCATTTGTCTGTCATAAGGAGTTCTTCTGCCTCAACCTTTTGTCATATTTTTATCAGTCTGCTGGGGGAATAGTGGAATTTAAAACAATATGTTGTAATTAAACTTCTGAACATCTTACTTGTGTCCACCGTATAAAAAAAAATCTGTCATCTCTGCTGTGAAATAGCATTTCAGTTGGCTTAGCAATGTTCAGTCATCAAACAGGGACTCCAGTTAAACTGGTTCTTGGCCCTATAATGAATAAGCCACCAAGATCTCACTTTACCTGGAGACCCGACTGAGAGAATAAATTAAAATTGTACTATAGTGGATTAATGCCAGAGTTATGTCATGCTTTGGTGGTATCATCTTGCTAATAGCAGTATTCCCAAAACATCAAGGTTCACTGATGTAGACTCCGAATTGAATTTTGCAGATTATTTCTGTAATGATTACTGCAGTGATTTTCTGCCAGGTCAGAGCTAACTGCAAACAATTCGCTGCACAGTAGCAATTCATCTCACAGATTTCACTCTGTTGATGCCTGAAGTCCTCAATCAAATTTATGAGGAGAATGTGCATAGAGCATATGCTGTGAGCCTTCCCTGGTAGATCTGATCCATCAGAAATGACACCCAGTGGTTTGGTAAGAGCAGAGATTTATCACAAGATTCCAGGGAGATCAGCAGTGATTGCTTGAAGAAAGGAACACGATACCAAACCTAACAAATATGCATGGGGAATAAGCAGTTACCCACTGTCACAAGAGATGTGGTTGCACATCCAAGTGGATTTAGGTTGCTTGGCTGAGACTGTATCTTGAAAAAGATGTGGAAAAAATCTGAAGTGCTTTTGTAATTACAGAGCTTGTTGTAGATGGCAAAGCTAACTCTCATCAATGTATGCAACTATGTCATCTTCTCATGGAAGATAGATATTTTTTCCTGTGAGTTGGTAATAAACCACAAAAAATTCTTTTAACAATGTTACCTGTGAGATAGTCGAGGCTTTCTAGTAACTTCTTTTCTCTTGTAAAATCCAGAGTAAAGTTTTCAAAAGCTTCATTCAAATTGATATCTGGGATTAGGACTTGAGACGATGCTGTTGCCATAGCAACCCTGAAAAACACAGCAAGATCATCAAGAGTTAAACAATATTGGAAGTATCTTACACAAAGCAATTTTCTTTTTAAATGCCGCTTAACACTTTGAGTTTGTTGTTTTTATCCTTTTCACAGCAATGAGGAAGCTAATCAGCATTATCGCAATTTGAACTGCTGTAATTTGTGTTTGCTATTTCACCATCTCTCTTGGACATCGACTTGTCTTGGGATGCAATAATGTCAAACTTGCAGCACCAATAAACAACATATGGAACTGAATTAGTACAGAAAGACCCAGTGAGGAATCCACATACATCAGCACATACCGTATTCAATAGGATAGATCTTTCAACAAAGCATCAGGCCTTGTCTGGATTTGCTTGTGTTTCTCTGCTTCTAGCACTGACAAGGTGATGAAGCAATTAGGAAGGAATAGGATGCTGGAATAATAAAGTGCTCCAAAGCTTGATCCTGTTCAGTGGCTCATAGGGTCATAAAATGCAAAAAAAAAAACAGCTTTAGCTGATTCCATGTGTGAAAGACAAGAGTTTCTTCAACATCTCTCTGGAACAGTCCACTCACTGTCCCGACACTTCAAAGTGGCCACCATCATCCTGGTGCCCAAGAGGGCGACACTAACTTGCCTCAACAACTACTATCCAGTGGCACTGACAACAATAATAAAGTGCTAGTTTTTGGTTGCATTAAATTCCAGCTTCCTGCTACATTGGACCCTTTCCAGTTCAGTTATCTCTCATATCAGACAACTGATGATGTCATAGCCTCTGCATTACACTCCATCCAGTCCCATCTGGAAAATGGTCCCTCATGTGCCAGGATGCTGTCTAGTGGCTTTGGCTCAGTATGCTATGTGATCATACCTCAGAAGCTGACGGGTGAACTGTCTTCACTAGGTCTCATCACCTCTCTCTGTAACTAGATCCTGGACTTCTTGACATAAAGGCCACAGTCAGTCCATCTCTTGCTCCATCACACTCTGCTCCCCAGTTCTGTGTGTTCAGCCTGCTGATGTTCACTCTGCTGACACGTGACTGCACTGCTAGATCCAGTTCAAACCAAATCATCAAATTCACTGATGACACAACAGTGGCTGGCTTCATCAAAATGAGACGGCATACAGAGAGGAAGCAGAACGGCTAGTAGAATGGTGTGAGCACAGCTTGAGTCTCAACGTGAGCAAGACTTAATAGCTGATTGTGGACTTTGGGAAGGTGCAGGGTGACCACTCCTCATCATACATACACGGCTCCTCCGTGGAGAGTATTAGGAGCATTAGGTTTCTGGGGGTGCACATAATGGACAGCCTCACCTGGTCCCTCAACACTACCTCTCTGGTCAAGACCGCACAGCAGCATCTCCACATCCTGAAGCAACTGAGGCTCACATCCTTCCATTCAAACCAAGTTTCACAGGACTGTCACCTAGAGTGTCCTGACCTGCTGCATCAGAGTCTGGTATGGGAATTGCAAGGCATCTATCTGACCACAAGTCCCTACAAAGAGATATTTATCAGAAGTGCTCTCTATGCAGGGCCTTTGGCATTGCCAATGATCTCTCCCATCAGATGGACTAATGGATGACTAATCCCTCTGACCACCTACAATCAGCCAGGAGGTACCATAGCATTAGGCACGAACAGTATAACGATCATGTATAAAGCACCAGTAATGTTATACTGTTTACTTTTTAAGTTGTGTCATACGTGTGCCTTATTGTTTAATTCATTTGTGATAGTATTACGTTATGTGTGAGTTATATGCACTGTGTTGTGCACTTTGGTCTGGACGAACTTGGCAGTGTATATGTGTAAGGTTTACGATAAACTGAACTTGAACTTGAACATGAATTTTTAAAGCAGATTTGAAAACCAAAGCATTATAGTTCAGAAAGTTTTTTGATTCATACTGAGGTATATAAAATATTAAATCCTGTACATAAATTAACCAGGGTATTTCTTCTTAATTCTGGTTTATCATGAAGTAGAATACAAATTAAGATTAGTAAAATATAAATTTAAAAATTGATATGATTTAATAAGTTATAAATACTTCTAGTAAATGCACAAGTATAAAGGTAAAATAATTTTACAAATTAATTCAATACTGTTGTGGTTGTATTGCATACTGGAAACATTAAATTTAATTGCCTGAAGGCTTTTCCTTGCAATTAAATTCCTTTTGAAATAAAACAATATCGAATTTTCTGCTTGCATAGAATCACTGGCAGAGGTATAATTTCTTTCAGTAAAGACCTTAATCAGCACTGAGTACTGAAGATGCAAGTGTGTTTTGACATCTTTGAAGTCAATTCTCTGGAGTTGCCTACATACATAAGCAATAGAAAAACCGAGTTTACTTTCTGCTCAGTGATGGGCTGTCCTGTAGGCATTACTACTGCTCCAGCATAGTGCTTGATTATTGAGACACCGGCTGTTTAATTTATTCAAGTATGAACTATTCAACTTCCACAGAAAGTTTGCCACAAAACTAAATATTCAGATTCTTAAATGGATATTTCAGTTGTTCTTTCTTTTAAGGACATTTTCATCTGCTGGAATGGTCCACTCTAGCCATTCTGTGCTGTATTCACTTGGCCAACATTAACACTGCAGCAGGCTTGGTGTGGACTGTCTTTCTAATGGACTAAATTTCCACTAACTTTTTAAATTTCTATTGAATCATGTACTTGGCCAAAGTACCTGACCTCACTCAGCAATGGCATCGTTAACTGGGTGCAAGAGGACCGGAGACTAATGCTAGGAACACCTTTCCTGAAATCACTCAACTTTGATTTAACAACTGCAACTTTGTCACTACTTGGAAAAGGCTGACATTTTGGATTGCACATGCTCATTGCTCTCTACAGGAGAAGAATCAGTTAAAGAATTAAACAGTTAGCTATCTGACACTTGTAGAACTACGTCGCAACTTGCTTTAGTAAGAAAGAACATAAAAATAAAAATGTTGTTAATAAACATGTAATCAATTCAATCAGAACTTTATTACCATTTTTACTTTTGTTACAGAAGAACTGAATTTGGTTTTGTTGCTTTTCATGATCTATCAGTTAAATGCTTTCATTTCACATTCTTAAAATCTATCAGCTATAACTTGGTTCTTAATAAGTCTCTAAAAGGATATTGAAATCCTTGCATTTTCTAAATCGGATACTGATTATTCCATCACATAACCTTCTGCAGATCCACAAGATGGTCCATATTGGAATACTTTGTCATTAATTGAGCCCTTCAAAACAAATCTTGTTTGGCATTCTTCCAATAGTTCATTGGCCATGCAATGTTCAGTATAGGGTGTTGACCGAGTAGAGTCGGTGCCTGAGGATCAAGCTCTGATCTGAGCAGAACTAACTGATGTCAGCTGGGATTGGGACTGTGACCAACATCGATGCTCTTTAGCCAGGGAAGGGAAAAATCTGAGTAAGAATATTTCCTTCTGATAACCTTCAGTTGTTTTTGGGAATGTAGGCATATTACTGGGTTTGATTCATATGTCTCCATTTAAGCTGTCACATCAGTGGCTACTGATGGGTGTTGCCTGTAGATCTATCACAAAGCACAATTCCATTCTTCAGGAAAGGAGAATGGGAAACTAATGCGAGAAATAATAATTTTAAACGTCTATGGGGAGTTGTTTATTTTTTAGTACTTTTATTCTGTCTCACCTATACTATTTCCAACATTTCTAGAAAAGTCTGGCTCACCTTTCCGTTACGTTTTTTGCTGTTTGCAAGAAACGCGCATGATCGTTTTCCTTCAGGCTTTGCTCGGCTTGACTGATGAGAGACCCTGACCGCTCCAAGCACTGTCGGCAGTTTGCTATCTGCTGTGCTAGTTTCCTCAACTTCATAACCTTGAAGAGGAGCAGATAAAGAAAATAAATATACGAGGCGTAAAAGTCAAGGAGGCAGGCTCATTTATCAAGACCAGTATAACCTGCTGCTGAAGAAGCCATACACCACTTTATCCATACTTTGATTGCTTATGTTGAAATTCTGTTTGGTGTAAAACCACAGGAGCATGAATTCAAATTCTGCACGTTCAAATTCCCAGTCATTAAAATGTTTGGATGAGAAATCAATGATTCGTGTGCATACTTAAAAGCCCTATCTGACCATTTGAAATGGAAAGTTAAAAATCACTGGTTCTGCAATAGAGTAGGTAATAAATTAATTAAAAGTCTACAATTAGTCCTGGTGCTTCCTGATTTGGAAGAGGGGTTATACAGAAATTTTGTCAGATTTGACATTTCTGAATAAATAATTGTCATAGTTAATAGTGATCTCTGCCTCCTACATCTCAATCAGATGGAGATTAGCAATGTCAGCAATGAGTGAACAACCTTGGTGAGCAAGTAATTAAACTGTAGGATTAGCCTGTAAATAATTGCCATTAAAGGAGGATAATCTACAGACCTAGCTGCAGAACAAGTGACACTGATGGACTGTTGAACATAAAGAAATTCTGGTTATTATCAGAGTTCATTGCTGTTCATGCAATAGTTCTTAAATTTCTGTCTTAAAGCTACGTAAGCAGTGGTTAATGATCTATAGTGATTGATTCTGGCTTTTGGGAGAATACTTCTGCAAGTCAAAGAATTTTTTTATAGTATTGTTGAAGTAATTGCTTATTATCATATTAATATCTTCTTCACAATAGAGTAAAATGGATTATTGTAATAGGAAAACTCCAGTGCAGAATATTAAAGTCTTGTTGAGATGTTGTAATAAAACAATAACACCATAAGATGTAGGAACAGAATTAGACCATTCAACCCATAGTCTGCTCCAGCATTCAATCATGGCTGATTAATTCTCCCTCTCAACACCATTCTCCTGCATTCTTCTCATAACATTTGATGCCCTTACTAATCTAGAACCTCTCAACCACCACTTTAAATATATCCAATGACTTGGCCTCCACAGTCATCTGTGGCAATGAATTCCACAGATTTACCACCCTCTTTCTAAGCAAATTTCTCTTCATTTCTGTTCTAAAGTTACATCCTGTATTCTGATGCTGGCCCTCAGAACCTGGACTCTCCCACTTTTGGGAATATCCATTTCATGTCCACCCTATTTAGGCTTTCCAATATTTGGAATGCTTCAATGAGATCTCCCTTATTCTTCTAAACTCTATTGAATACAGGCCCAGAACCAAAAAACAGACCTTATACTTTAACCCTTGTTCTTGTTACCCTCCTCTGGAACTTCTTCGATGCCAGCACATTCTTCTGATATGAATTCCAAAACTTCTCATAATACTCCAAATGTGGTCTGGCCAATGCCTCATAAAGGCTCAGCATTACATTCTTGCTTTTATATTCTGGTCCTCTTGTACTGAATGCTAACATTGCATTTGCCTTCCTTACTGCTGACTCAACCTGTAAATTAAACTTTAGGGAATCTTACACTAGGATGCCCAATTCTATTTATCCACCCATTTCTGAAATCACTCCCCACTTAGAAAATAGACCAACAGACCAATACACCTTTACAAGAAAAGACCCCCTTTAATCCCACCCTTTGTCTTCTGCCAGTTAACTAATCTTCTGCTCATGTGATTATATTTCCTGTAATAACATGGGGTCTTATCATGTTTAGCAGCCTCATGTGTGACACTTTGTCAAAAGCCTTCTGATAGTCCACTTAAAAACATGCATTGCCTCTCCTTTGTTATCCTGCCTGTTATTTTCTCAAAGAATTCCAGCAGATTCGTCAGGCAAAATTTCTCCTTAACGAAACCAGGATGACTTTGGCCTATTTTGTTGTGTGTATACAAGTACCCCGAAACCGCAGTCTAAATTATGGATTCCCAACATCTTACCAACTACTGAAATCAGGCTAACATGCCTATAATTTCCTGTCTTTTGCCTTCCTCCTTTCTTAAAGAGTGGGGCAACATTTGTGATATTCCAATCCTCCAAAACCTTTGCAGAATCTAGTGCTTCTTGAAAGATTACTAATGTCCCACAATCACTTCAATTACCACTTGCGGAACACTGGGGTGTATCTATATAGACTACTTGATGTATCTACCTTCAGTCTTTTTAGTTTCCCAAGCACCTTCTGCTTAGTAATAATAACTATACTTATTTCTTACCGCTGACTATATTGACATTCTACAAATGTTTTCCACAGTGAAGGCTGATGCAAAGTACTAATTAAGTTTGTTCTCAATTTCTTTAATCTCCATTACTGCCCCTTCAGTGTACTTTTCCAGTGGTTTGATGTCCATACTTGGTTCTCTTTTATCTATATATCTGAAAAAACTTTTTGTGTCCTCTTTCGGTTAACTTACCTTCATATTTCATCTTTTCTCTCCTTATTACCTTTTTAGTTGTCTTCCATTGGATTTTAAGTGCCTTCCAATTCTCTACTTTCCCACTAATTTTTGCTATTTTATATGCCCTCTCTTTTGCTTTTATGCTGTCTTTGACTTCCCTTGTCAGCCATGGTTGCCTCATTCTCCTTTTAGATTGCTGCTTCTTCTTGGGATGAACCGGTCCTGCGTCTTCCAGATTACTTGCAGAAACTCCACCCATTCCTGCTCTATAGTCATCCCTGCTAGTGCCACATCCAACTAAATTTGACCAGTCCTCTCTTATGCTTCCGTAGTTAGCTTTGCTCATCTGTGATGCCAATACATCAGATTTTACCTTCTCCCTCTCAAATTGCAGGGTGACCACTATCATATTATGATCACTTTCTCCTAAGGGTTCCTTTACATCAAGGTCCCTAATCAACTCTGGTTCATCATTCAAACCACCAATGCAGAAGTGTCTTTTCCCAAATGGGCTTAACCACTAGCTGCTTTAAAAAGCCATCTTGAAGGCACTCTATAAATGTCCTCTCTTGGATTCCAGCACCAAGCTGATTTTCAGAATTACCTGAATATTTATATCCCCCACGACTATTGTAACATTACTCTTTTTATGTACCTTTTCTCTGTCCTGTTAGTATTTGCACCTCGCATCCGGAAGTTGTGTATGTATTCAAAACTAGAATTACCCATGTTCTCAAATACAATACAGTGGCTCAGTCCAAAGATGCCATTTGGGCACTGTGTATGGAAAAGACTTCAGCTCAGTTATTTCAGAGGCTCCGTAGTTAGTAGTTACTGCCTCAAAACTCGTGACCCGAATCAATTCTGACTTCCAGTACTGTCTGCATGTGATTGTGTGGGTTTCCTTCCTATTCAAAACAAACATTGGTAGATTAATTGGTCATTGTAAACTGCTCATGGTGAGCAACTTAATATGGGGCCATTGATGAGATAATATGGGGAAAATGAAATAGGGTTGGGGATGCTTGACGGATGGCATGTACTCGGTAGGCTGAACAACTGTATACTCCATGATTAAAGAAATGCTACCAAGCCAAGTTAAAAGTTATGATAAATCCACCCCATCCTTATCAGTTGTTGGTTGTTCTAAAGGTGCCTGATCCTTAAGTTTTGTTCAGTTGACTGTCAATACATACCCATAGTATTTAATGACTGTTATTCATCTCCAAAGCTCCTGCAGACCTCTGTAATTTCTAAAATTTGCTACTTCACTTCTTAATCTAGCTTTTTCTTTATTTCTCTGGAGTACTTTATTGAAGAGACTAATGTTAATAAATATTTCATTGACCAAATTAGATACTAATATAACAAATGCAGTTGCTGCAGAAGTAACGATTTGCAGAAACTAAAGAGTTGATTTATTCATCGCACTGTTTCTAAGCAACCACAGGATCATGTTGAAAACCTTTAACGATAGTAGTATACCTGGGGATATGGCTTGCAGAGATAGAACAGCTTGCAATTTGCCAATATATTTTTTTAATAATTTCCTGCTTTTCCTTAAGAAGAGAAAATTCTCCATCAATATTATTCTGTTGTTTATGCCATGGGGGTCCATTTCCACTTCCACACTGCCACTTTTAAGCTAAATGCTCTTTAAATGGATGAGGGCTTGCAAATGCAATACAGTTCAAATCATTCTACTAGATCTAAAAGTAAAATCTGACCACTAATGACAATCTACTTATTGTGTTACATGAGGATGTCAACTAGATGTTCTAATTGGGAACCAAATGTAAATACTTCATTGTGGAACAAGGATTTACATGATCCCAATTCAACCATTGATGTGAAGTACAGGGATTCTGAGGCCCCATTAGATGCAGAATACTAAGGTCAGAAGATCTTAAAGATGAGCTTTATTTGTCACATGTACTTTGAAACATCGAACAGAATGAAACATGTCATTTGTGTCATTGCCCAACACAGTCCAAGGATGTGGTGGGGGCAGGCCGCAGTTGTGGCCATGCTTCCGATGCCAACATGGCATACCCACAACTTACTAACCCTAACCCGTATGTCTTTGGAATGTGGGAAGAAACCAGAGCACCATGAAGAAACCCATGTGGTAACAGGGAGAACGCACAAGATCCTTACAGGAAGCAAGGGGAATTGAATCTTGATGGCTGGTATTGTAAAATGTTGTGCTAACCATTATGCTACCTGTCTGTGGTAACTATCTGTATTGTGCTAAACAAAGCTGTTTTGCATTTTATCTCTAAGTGCATCTACTTAAGAGTACATTAATTAAAAGGTTTGGGATCAATAGTCTTAATTTCTTTCAAAGACAAGAAAAGGTCTTGTAACACTTTCCATTGTTGCAAACTGCTGTGGCACAAAGAAAATCATACTTCATGGATGATAGAAGATTATAGCTGGGAGCTTCATGTCCAAGGATGCACATTCTATCTAAGGGATAGGTTGATAGGCAGAAGGGATGGCATGGCTCTGTTGGGAAAAAAATGAAATCAAATCATGAGAAGGAGGTGACATAGGATAGGAAGGTGCTAAATTGTTGGTAGAGCTAAGGAACTGAAAGGGTAAAAAGACCCTGATGGGAGTTATATACAGACCCCCAAACAGCAGTAAGGATGTGATCTACAAATTACAATGGGAGATTGAAAATGCATGCCAAAAGGGCAATTTCAGGATAGTTATGGGGGATTTCAATATGCAGGTAGTCTGGGAAAATCAGGTTGGTGCCAGCTCCCAAGAGAAGGAATTTGTAGAATGCCCTGGAAATGGCTTTTTAAAGCAGTTCATAGTTGACCCACTTAGGGGATCAGCTATTCAGGATTGGGTGTTGCATAATGAACCAGAATTGATTAAAGAGCTTAAGGTAAAGGAACCCTTGGGGAAGTAATCATAATTGAATTCACCCTGAAATTTGAGAAGGAGAAGCTAAGGTCATGCTTGACATGCAAGATGGTGATGAGAATGGTCACAGCGGCACCTATGGGGTCAACAAAAGGTGCTACCATTATACTTAAATGTTGGAGGTACATCCAATGATCACAAAATACTACTATACGTTTAAAAACTCAAAGGACTGCAGGTCTACACCATCAGCGAGTTGCTTGCTGGTGGAGATAATGAAGCAGCTGCACTAAGTGCTGCTGCCTGAGTCAATTGAGGCTTACAGTCAAATAGCGAGTGGCCGTCACGGTCACTTTTCTTGTGATCGCAAGACCCCTTTGCACGTTGCTAATCTGGTACGTCACAAGTTCAATTCTCTGACTTACTGGATGTGAGCAGGGTGGTTGGTGGGGGCCAAGTCCTCAGTCGTAGCAAGGACTAGGCCTGAAGCCACGATGTCGCCTGCTTGCAGCCACCTGGAGTGAGGGGAAGAAGCCATTGCGCTTCACCAGGGATGGTGTGGCACGGTGTCCAGAACGGAGTCGGAGCTGCCCTCTCAGCAGTTCAATCTGCAGAAGACAAGCTCTGTTGTGGTCGACTGCAAAAATGTTTGTGGCACTGGTCTACTGGGGTGGCGTAGCACAGTTGTGGCAACTGAGGATTTAGTGGTCTGGGCTATATACATATATATTTGTCTGGTTCTGGTTCTACTAATCGATATGTGCTTGTATATGAGATGACTGGGCCTCAGAGCCATGCTGTTGCCTGGTGGTCATTTCACAGATGATATCAGTGGGCTGGGGGGGGGTAGTCTAGACTATATTTTATATATAAACAATGCATATTCCACATTATTGTATTTTTACTGATATTCTATGTAAGTTTGTTGACTTGTATGTATCAAGCTGCAGTGTTGCAGGGGGTAGGAGGGGTATGGTGGGCCTTGGGACATGACTGTGATCTTTTGTGTGCTTACTGCGTGTGTTGGTAACTTTGCAACTTGACCCCGTCGTAACGCTGTCTCATTTGGCAGCATTCATGAATATACATATATGGTTAAATGACAATTAAACTGGAATTGAAAGTCAGGTGTTATCAGTATTACAGGGGAATTACACAGGCATGAGAGAGGAGCTGGCCAAAAGTGATCGGAAAGGAATATTAGCAAGGATGCCGGTAGAGCAGGAACGGCTGAAATTTCTGGGAGCGATTCAGAAGGCATAGGATATATAAACATCCTAAAGAGAAAGAAGTATTCTAAAGGCAGGATGACACAACCATGGCTGATAAGAGAAGTCAAACCCAACATAAAAGCCAGCAAGAGGGCTTATAATAGAGCAAAATTAATGGGAAGTTAGAGAATTGAGAAGCTTTTAAAAGCCAAAAGAAGGTAAGTCATAAGGAAGCAAAAGATGGAATATGAAGTTAAGAAAGCCAATAATATTAAAGAGGATGTCAAAAGTTTCTTTGGATATATAAAATGTAAAAGAGAGGTAAGAGTATTTATTGCACTGCTGGAAAATGATGCTGGAGAGGTAGTAATGGGGGACAAGGAAATGGCCAACAAACTGAATAAGTATTTTGCATTTGTCTTCACTGTGGAAGACACTAGCTGTATGCCGAAAGTTCGAGAATGTCAGGGAACATGAGTGTGTGAAGTTGGCATTAGCAGGCAGAAGTTTCTTGGGAAACTGAAAGGTCTGAAGATATACAAATCACCTGGACCAGGTAGTATAAAACATCGTGGCTGAAGAGATTGTGGAGGCATTAGTAATTATCTTCCAAGACTCAAATTGATTTTGGCATGTTTCCATAGGAATGGAAAATTGCAAATGTCACTCCAAGCTTCAAGAAGGGAAAGAGCTAGAAGAAAGGAAATTATAGGCCAGTTAGTCTGACCTCAGTGGTTGGGAAGATGTTGGAGTTAATTGTTAAGGATGTGGTTTTGGGGACTTGGAGGAACATGATAAAATAGGCCAAAGTCAACATGGTTTCCTTAAGAAAAAATCTTGCCTGACAAATCTGTTGGGAACTCTTTGAAGAAATAACAAGCTGTATAGACAAAGGAGAATCAGTAGATGTTGTGTACTTTGATTCTCAGAAGGCGTTTGACAAGCTGCCACACATGAGGCTGCTTAATAAGTTAAGACCCCATGGTATTGCAGGAAAGATACTAGCACAGATAGAAGATTGGATAATTGGCAGGAGGCAAAGAGTAGAAATAAAGGGAGCCTTTTCTGATAGGCTGCCAGTGAGTAATAATGCTCCACAGGGGTTTGTGTTGGGACTGCTTCTTTTTACAGTATATGTCAATGACTTAGATGATGGAATTGATGGCTTTGTGGGCAAGCTTGCAGATGATATGAAGACAGGTGGAGGGGCAGATAGTTTTGAGGAAGCAGATAGGCTAATGAAGGACATATACAGTTTAGGAGAATGGGCAAAGAAGTGTTGGATGGAATACAGTGTCGAGAAATGTATGGTCATGTAGTTTGATAGAAGAAATAAAAGCATAGACTATTTTCTACATGGAGAGAAAATTCAAATATCTGAGGTGCAAAGGGGTTTGGAAGTCCTTGTGCAGGATTCCCACGGTTTAATTTGCAAGTTGAATTGGTAGTGAGGAAGGCAAATGTGATGTTAGCATTCATTTCGAGAGGATTAGAATACAAAAACAAGGATGGAATGTAGGGCTTTATAATGCACTGGTGTGATCTCACTCAGAGTATTATGATAAGTTTTGGGTCCTTTATCTAAGAAAGGATGTGCTGACATTGGAGGTGGTTCAAAGGAAGTTCACAGAAGTTTTTCTGGGATTGAAAGATTTCTTATATGGCTCTGGGCGTCTACTTGCTGGAATTCATAAGTATAAGGGGTGTCCTCATTGAAACCTATCAAATGTTGAATGGCTCGATAGAGTGGATGTAGCGAGATGGGGGAGTTTAAGGCCAGAGGACACAGCCTCAGAATAGAGGGGTATCCTTTTGGAACAAAGATGAGGAAGAATCTCTCTAGCCAGAGAGTGCTGAATTGGGGGAATTCATTGTGTATATTTAAGGCTGAGATTTATAGATTCTTGATTAGTCAGGGCATGAAGGGATATGGGGAGAAGGTAGGACATTTGGGCTGAAAGGGAAAATGGATCAGCTATGATGAAATGGCAAAGAAGATTCAATGGGCCAAATAGACTATTTCTGCTCCTATAAATCATCACCCTGACATCTGTGAATGAGGTGATTATTTATAATAAAAGTAGCATTAAGATTTTCTTTACTGATATTTCCTCTTTATTGATTACATAATTACTGCATTTGTTACTTTTGTGACCTTTAAATGTTGTGTTAGATATAGTACAGGGATGTATGTAGAGTTTAGATAATCTTGTAGAGTTTAGGACCAAGGCTACAACTTAAGGAAGTGCTGCATCAAGACGGCAATATCTACCATCAAAAATCCCCAACATATGGGCTATGCCATCTTTTCACAGGTACCATTGGGCAGGAGGTCCCGAAACCTGAAATTCCACACTCCTGGGTTCAATAAAACTCCTGCATGGATGGTCCACAGCCCAACTGCAAAAGGAGGAGGATTAGGCAAGAGGCTAGCAATACCAAATACCATCTTGTAAAAATCCAGATCTGCAGAAGTGCCAACAGAAGCTCCAAGAACCTCATCCCTGGTAGAGGAAAGATCTTTGAAGATGTGTTTCTAAGAGGTTAACTATTGGTGGGTCTTCAGGTGTTTGTAGAAGCTGATCCAGGATCCACATATTCTGGTGCAGTGTGGACATGAATAAGTGGTGACTGTGGTTAGTGGCTGGATCTTTTGGTTGTCAGTCTCTTCTATTGCAGCTGCTGCTCTCTCAAATACTGCAGCTCTCTCCTGAATAGATTTCCTCTAGATGCATCTATTGAGTGCAATGTCTTCCCAGTTTTTAGATGTAATTTTTAATTTCTTCAGGCTGATATTGAGGGTATCTTTGAAGTGTTTCCTTTTCCCACCAGGGGCTCGCTGACCTTCCTTTAACTGGGAGTAAAAGATCTATTTGGGGAGACGTGAGTTAGGCATCCAAATGACATGACCTATCCATCAAGGTTTGTGTTGCTTTATCATGGTGGAGATGCTGTTCAAATTGGCCTCCTCCAGTACACAGATGTTAGTGCATCTGTCCTTCCAGCTGATCCTCAAAATCTTTTGCAAGGTTATTTGGTAGTATTGTTCCAGGGATTTTGGATGTCTAACTGTAGATAGTCCATGATTCAGCTCCATACAGTAATGTAGGAAGGATGTCTGCTCTATAGACCTGAAGTTTTGTTTGGATCTGTAGGTTGTGGTCTTCAAAGGCTCTTTTTTGTAAGCTTGTATAGGCTCTATTAGCACTACTCATGTTGATCTGAATTGATGTCTGCTTTTGAGGAGAGAATACTGCCAAGGTAGGGTAAGTGGTCAACATATTCAAGGGCAAAATCATCAGTGTTTATGGAGGGCTGGAGAAATGGTTGTCGGACAGTGGCTGATATGCTACCTGTATTATGGTCCCGACTGTTAATTCCTCATTTTCTTCCTAATTTCCTTTGACAGCGACACACCTGGTTTTCATCAAGACCTGCAGCATAAGAATCACGGCTTTGCACCCACTAGTTGCCAGATCATTGGTTTTGCCAGTGTGGCAATTAACGTTTCCCGGCCACTTAGGATTGTGTGTTCTACGTTTTGCTTCAGTACCGAGATTTACCAGTGCAACTCAGTCTTTCCGAGTCAAGATAAGTTTTCTTAGTTCAACTTGAGTTCTGAGGTTTACCTGTGAAACTCTGTCTCTCCAAGTCGAGATAAGGATTCCAAGTTTACTCCGGTACCAAGGTTTACCTGTGTAACTCCGTCTCTCTGAGTTAAGAAAAGTTTTGTCAGCCGTTTCCCTTTCTACACTCTGTGTCAAGATAAGTTCTGCATGCCTCCTGCTTTCCATAACTTCCTCCTGTTTGCCGTTCAACACTCACGCCATGTCTGCATCCTAACTCAATCTCCATGCCTGTGTCCTGCATCTGGGTTTGCCTCATTCATTGCAACAACCTGTGTCTTTTTTTATATTTAGAATAAGACCCAGGGCCTGATATGCCTTGGCAAAGGCCTTCAAGATATATCGGAAATATTCTTCAGAGTGTGCTGTGATGGCACTTTTATCCGCATTCTAAAGTTGCATAGTAGTGGTGATGCTGACCTTGTTCTCAGCCTTGAACTGGTCAATGTTGAAAATCCTGTTGTCCATTCGATACACATAATCACTACAATTTAACAACATTTTGAATACTTTGCCACCATGCACTGAAATGGACACTTTTTGTTCGGTTTATGTTTTCTCGTAAAAACAGTGCAATTTTCATTTATGTTTTTCTTGTGAATGTTGCTTTTATGATGCCATACACCAGAAATGCTGGTGCAGGTATGCTTTCTGTCATAATTGTACACATATGTAATTGTGCATATGATAATAAACTGAACTTTGACTTTAATATGGCAGGCAAGAGGTCTTCATGATAAACGGGCGATTGAAATGAAAAAACGAAAGCACAGCATTACTAAAAGTGCTTATGCAAGGCGATATGTTACAGTAATTGCATTAGGCATGAATAATTTTTTAGCTGATGAATTGTTTGCAAATGAAGTTTATTCTTTGAAACCCTGAGAATGATTAGGTAAAAAAAATCTTGTTTAATGGATGTAGTTTTGGAGTAAACACAAACAATTCAGTGGGTGTTCGATGATCTTTTTGTGTTGGGTTCATTGTCGGGTTCTCTTAAGGCTTGGAGAAAAGAACAAAACCTTAAACTGCTCTTTGTCTATTTGAGTTAATCACTCAAACTTATCTTGAATAAACTTTGGTCTATTTCTATTTACTACAGCGTAAACATATACTGATTTCAAGATTGTTGCTTTCAAGAAAGAAGTAACCGGTTTCCTAATAGCCTGGCTTTTGACATGTTTATTTGGACAATTTACTCAGAAAAAAGCTTACCTTTCCTTCTTTTATTTTCACAGCAATGATCTGCTTCCTTTGTCTGATAATGTCCATCAGCTCATCGCATTCCTCTTTCAGTTTGTTCTCTTGTATTGCAGTGTTTACCTGTCAGCAAATATCAATAAACCTCTTATCTTCCATTCTTACAGAAATCATTGACTTTCAATTGGGCACTTTCAACCTTGCGACAAGCTTAGAGATAACATGGAAGTAGATCAATAACCACTGCTATATCCATTATTCAGCACTGCTGCTATTCTTCACATTTTGTCTGTGTATTGCTCCATTGAGTGTGATGAGATACCACCACTTCGCTGGATAGAATTCAGCTCCATTACCTATCCCGCCTCGATGCTGTTTACTACATAATAACCCACTTAATCAGTACTTTGAGAATGGCTTAAATGTCCATTCCTGCACAATAATAATGAAACCGTGCAGCACCTCCCTTCCCCTTTTTGACAGCATGCCACTATATAGAAGATCAAAGGTACGTGGTGCAACAAGATGTTATTTGAGTTCCCCTTTAAACCAATTAATATTGTTATTTGAACGTTGAACCAAATTCATCGAAGGCCCTACTGAACGTTGCTGTGAGTGTTGCTTTCAGAAGCGCAGGGAGGGGGCGGAGGATGGACATCTACCAGTCTACACTAGGGGGATTGGTGGTGAATCAAGTCAGCAGCTTTAAATTCTGATATTAACATATCAGATGACCTGTCCTCGCTCCAAGTCCACTCCATCTGGCGGTCTACCAACTCTCTCCATTCGCATCTTCTCTCCTCATCTCTCCCCGGCAAAAGACCGCAAAATCCCTGCTCCCAGACCATCAAGAAAGAACAACATCCCTCTCATTGGATAGCCCCACCCATATTCCAAAGCCCCCGTTATCTTTAATCATAACCCAAACATTGCTGCTACAGAGAAACCATTACATTAGCAGTGAAACCTTGCAGTGTGTTACAAAAGCACGCCAGGATCTTCACTTTCTTAGGAGGTTAGATAGATAGATAGATAGATAGATAGATACTTTATTCATCCCCATGGGGAAATTCAACTTTTTTCCAATGTCCCATACACTTGTTGTAGCAAAACTAATTACATACAATACTTAACTCAGTAAAAAAAAATATGATATGCATCTAAATCACTATCTCAAAAAGCATTAATAATAGCTTTTAAAAAGTTCTTAAGTTAAGGAGGTTTGGCATGTCATCAAACACTCTAACAAACTTAAACAGGTGCATTGTCGAAAATACTCAAGACTGGTTGCAAATGTGCAGAAAGTAAGAAGTTGCAGAGGGTAATAAACACTACTGAAGACATCACACGCACATCCCTCCCCACCATTCCTAGTATGAGGTGCAACCTTAAATGGCAACACCTATCAACAAAGATCTCTACCACCCAGGCCAGGCCATCTCTATGCAGTTATCGTCAGGCTGGAGACACAGAAGCCTGAAGTCCCCATCACCAAGTTCAAGAACAGCATCTTCCTGTCAGTCATTTGGTTCTTGAACAACCAGCAAAGGACTAATCATTATAGTTCAGCAACACTATGACCAATCTGATCAATTTGCACTAAAATGGACTTTGTTCCTTTTGTTCTAATTGTAAAATTGTGTGCAATGTTTTTATTTGTGCCTTTTTTATAAATTCTGTTTATTTGATGCTGCTTTGCTTCAGATAATTTTTTCTTTGCTCCTGTGCATAAATGTATTTACGTACACAACCATAAACTTGACTTTGACACTGTGAAATGGTGCAAGATGACTCCTTACCAAACACCCAGGAATAAATGACAGGCAGTTCCTGAATGAAATTTTTAAAAATGATGCTAGGGCTAGATATGAATTGGATTTGAATTGGAAAATCATGATTTTTTCTGCTTTTCTCAGTTAAATGCTGCAAGTAGAACCACTGAAGTCAATTATAGCACATAATAAAAAAAATTGACATGCCTTATATGATTCTCCTGCATGAATGTGATAGTAATGAAATTCCTATAATACCTATCCTGTGGCCTGAGGGAGAGATATTTAATTCACACCGCTGTCTGTAAGAAGTTTGTACATTCTCCCTGTAACTGTATGGGTTTTCTCCCACATTCCAAAGACGTACCGGTTGGTCGGTTAATTGGTCATTGAAAATTGTCCCATGATTAGGCGAGGATTAAAGTGGGTGATTGCTGGATGGTGTGGCTCGAAGCGACTCCATGCTGTACGTCAATCAATCAATAAATAAACAAATAGCTACATGTGTACTGGGAATTCGATGGTGACTATTAAAATCCATTTCAAATATCATCCTTAAAGACTGTAGTTAAGAGAGGTGTTCTGTTCACTTTCAAAACTTTGATTCAAAGCACTTGCAACAATCTTGCAAGCTAGATTTTAATTGCCTTGTGTATTGACTTACATCGAGATAATACTCGATCGTTAAGTTGGCCTGTTCATTATTTTCAGTATTCCTTCAATGACTTCTGAGTTTTACTTATCTATATTTGAAGTGCCAAGTTAAATAGTTGCCTGGAAGTGGCCATGGTTTCTGAAGGGATCTGTTACAGTGTACTGCAGAGGTCCTGGTGAATCTAGCAGCATAGCAACTAGAGAGATTCTGGAATCTAGTGGAGTGCTGACACAAAGATGATCCATTAAATTGCTACTCTGGTGAAATAGAATCTCATAATTTTTAAGGTAAACATAGAAAAAGTGATTATGAATTTTTAGCAGTGTAATGCGATCCACAATCACACAGCCTTCACTATATTAAGTAAAATTTGCTGATCTGTTATCAGTGCCAAATGCCTTGTTATTCCAGTGGAATCCCATGGAGATTCATTCCTCTGGGGTGGTATTGACATTGTTTTTCTGGAAAATAAATTCTCCCTTTTTTCTACTATGGGCTCAAATACCATCATTCCCGGCATGGATGCCAACCTCAGACTGGCAACTGGTCATGTGGTTTTCACTGCCATACTCCACACCAATCACCTTGGGCAAATCTGTCTTACAGGAGTTCCATCAGCTGAGGTGATGTTTCCCACTATAAGAGCTTTTGCCATGGGACTAGACTGTGGAGTAAAGTAAACTCATTTCCGAGTGCAATGCATAAAGACAATAGAGGTGTCTAGTATATATTTTCAGATATAAGACTATAAGACCTTAAGATATAGGACCAGAATTTGACCCATTGAGTCAGCTCCACCATTTCATCATGGCTGATCCAA
The DNA here is from genome assembly GCF_048418815.1 of Hemitrygon akajei. Taxonomy (NCBI): domain Eukaryota; kingdom Metazoa; phylum Chordata; class Chondrichthyes; order Myliobatiformes; family Dasyatidae; genus Hemitrygon; species Hemitrygon akajei. The sequence goes on along the minus strand of NC_133133.1, from coordinate 48,764,781 downwards.
TTTTCTCCTCAGTCTAAATCTTTCCCCCATATCATTCCTTGCCCTGACCAATCAAGAATCTATCAATCTCTGCCTTAAATGTATATAAATGCTTTGCCTCCACAGCTGCTTGTGGCAAAGAATTCCACAGATTTACCACTCTCTGGCTAAAAAAACTCATCTCCATTCTAACAGGTCGCCCCCTCTACTCTAAGGTTGTGTCCTCTAGTCTTAGACTCTCCCATCATAGGAAACATCCTCTCCACATCTACTCTATCAAGGCCTTTCAACATTCAATAGGTTTCAATGAAGTCACCCCTCATTCTTCTGAATTCTAGTGAATACAGGCCCAGGGCCTCATCATGTGACAAGCCATTCAATCCTGGAATCATTTTCATGAACTTCCTTTGCACCCTCTCCAGTTTCAGCACATTCTTTCTAAGAAAGAGGACCAAAACTGCTCACAGAACTCTAAGTGAGGCCTCACAAGTGTTTTATAAAGTGACAAAACTTCTCCTCAAACAAATAATGATGTTGCGGGGGGAGGGGAAGAGAGACGCAGCTCATGGTCCATATCAGTCAAGTAAAGAAGAAACCTATTCTCATTGACAAACCCTTTTATTGAGAAGATAAGTTGTGTACTTTTTTTTTGCAGGTGACACAAAGTTATATCATGATTTCTTATGGTTATAGGTGAACAGAAACAAAATTTCATCCAGTTTCTTCTGAAGGCTTTGCGCTTTCTAAAAGTCTTTCTTATTGGGCATTGAACAAGCCTCTGCTGTGGTATGTTACAAGAATTACCCATTCTTAATAACGATCAGGCACAGAGAGAATCGATATTTACTAATAAGTACCTTTATTGGCTTAGTTCACAAGCAAGTGAATTTACAAAATTGAATACCTTTGTGTACACCCACTCGGTTCCCCTAACCCTCCATGAACAATAAAAGAAGAGAAAAGGTAATATCCAAGAAAAAGCACTTTCCTCATGGTCCTGGTGTGATCTCTATGTATTTGACATAGGGTTCTCCACATCCATGATAGTTGGTCTCCAGAGCTGTGTGTGCTCCCAAAATCCTCGATTTTTATACTTTTCCTCTTCAGCTCATTCTATGATGTTTCAATTTCATCTGACTGACTTGTGTCAGATTCCCACTGGACGTGGTCCATAGCCACAAACACTATTGTTTCATTGCCTTCAACTTCAACTTTTTGCCATAGATGACTTCTTTTGTTTTATTCAACTCTGTCTGGTTCAAACCAGGTCACCCAGACACTAGGCCCAGATGACAAGATTACTTCTGCAAGCCTACCCTATTACACAATAAAAGCTCCTTATCTGAGAATGATCTCAGGTCATTAGCAGAAACTCCTTGAGTCCATGTTCAATTGCTCTGATTAAGTTATCACAAAATAAGAATCAGTTCATAAACCACTTCACAAAATGATGGTGGCAAGGACAGTCTCACAAAATGGCCACCTCCATTCCTGTTCATGGATTGTGGTTTTATCTATCCAACAGGTAGAATGGGAAAAGTACTAAGAGAGATTGACACAAGTGGCTGGCCTTGGGTGGACCCCAAATATGCTGACTCTGACAGGGGAAGGGATGGGCACAAGCTAAGTAAGTGCCCTGGGCACACGAGGATAAAGTGATAGAAACCTTACGGAAGGGCCTCAAACTTCGGCCTAGCAGAAAACAATGTTGTTATTTAACTATATAATGCTTTGTATGTATAACAGCTGAACCTGGAAAAGCAAGCTGTTCCTCTTTGGTATAGCTAATGATAAACATTCTGAAGACTTGGTGGTTGAGAAGATAAGCAACAATTAGAGAAGTAAATTTTATTAGAAACAAAAACACAAGGCTCTTTTCAGCAATAGAATGAATCCCAGTAGCTAGCTATAAACCTCAGTGGATCAATTTGTTTTGTGAACTCCGCTGTCACAAATACTTATGAGTTACAGTAAAAAGGTAGTCTCATTTATCCATTCTGTAAACTCTGTTCAGTGTTTGACTTTACATCCCCTTTCCCATATTTGGTTTGTAGTTTTTCTTTCAAATTTTGTTATTTTTTAATAGCATACTTTATTCATTTTTTTTATCTGGTCTTCACATTATTCATAATGTCATTACACATCTGTGCCATGATTGAACTTCCCTGATGTGTTCTTAAGTTGTATAGCAAATTAACAAGGGGACTTTAATAAGATCTTTAGCAGAGAAACCGATTGAACGATAATAGATAATTTGAGACATGAGGCAGAGTGTAATATGAATTTTGGGATGAGTCTTATCTATTTGGTTGAGATGCATTTCCATCATTCCATATCATTGTCTGAAATATTTTTATGCACAAGGATTCTCTGAGACCGTAACTATTGAGGGTTAGATAAAGGATAAGGTCTCCAGTTGAGATTTTTCCGATCCCAGGGAGCATGGTTTTGAAATGAATCACCCTTTGCACAGTCCCATCAGGCATTCTCAATCAGCAGAGGAAGAATGGATCTTCATACTTTAGTCTGTTTGGACGTTATCCAGTTCTAAGATTCCATGTGTGCTTTTATCAATTCAATCAGTAGCACTGATTGAATGTTTTGGAAAGGGATCAAAGTGACCCTATTATAATTGACATGATAATAGTGTCTAGGTTCCTCTTATACTGCTACATTTCTCATCTGGAGTGCATCATATTGACTGTTTGCCCTGTAGCCAAATTGCTGTCAATGGTCGCATGACATCTCTTTCTCAGCCTTGCTGGACTACACTGGGGTTTGTGGTTGGATTGGTGTGGCATGGTGGCACTGTGCCTCAGAGATTCGGCAGCCTGGCTTTGATCCTGACCTCAGATTCTTTAGTCTATTCCCACGTCACCAAGAAAAATCATGCTGTTAAGGTTAATTAGCCACTGTAAATCTTCCCTTAGTTAGTGTGGGTTAGTGACCTACAACTGAGGGAAGGTTTACAAAAGTGTTGTTGGATGTGTACGAGTGAGATTAAGTTGCAGGGGTACAAGGAAATAATAAGAAATGAAGGGGGCTAATAGGATTCCTTCCAGAGAGCTGGTTTGGAACAGCCTCTTTCTGTGTCATTATAAATACGATAAAATGTTTTGTAGGCTTTTGGAAACTACAAAATTACCAATTATGATTACTTTATTTTTAATCAGAAAAGACTCCGTATCAACTCAGCAATTTAGCAGATCCATTTGGGAATTCGACTACGAAAGGGAATCAAAGGACAAATATTTTGTGGCGAGGGGGAAGTTGCTGTGCAAAGGTAGCATAGGAAAGTGTTACCAGTATTTGTTTGCTCTAGTATGAAAGTAAATAATGCCCACTTACTTTGCAATTTCAGTGAATATTGGCAGGTTTTCTGATGAATGAACCTGTACTATGCAGTAATCTTTCATTTCTTGAAATTAGTGCATGTGTTACTGGGACTATTAAGAGAGAAACTGGATTTGATGTTCCATTTTGCTAGATTAAGTCATCTAGTCTGAATGTTAACACATCAGGAACTAACTATAGGAAGAGGAGGAGGTAGTTTAAAACATTGCTTATTGGTGTGTGTCAGGTCAGTTGAAGTAACTAAAGATTATGTTTATCAGATGCTGCTTTGTACTGCAACTATTTTTTATAAGTAAATATGGCCACTATTTTGCACACGGCAAGACTCTGCAAAATGCAGTGATTAACATTTAATCATTTTTGCATGTGAGAAAATTATTGTATAGAGAATCAGCAGAAATTATTAGGCTTATTAAGAAACACTAAATATTTGAACTACTAAATCAAGTAGATGGAAGACTGGCTTAATATCTCATCCAAAGAGAGGCATCATATTCATCTATTATCAATTTTGAAATATAGTCTAGACTAGACATTTTTGTTCTGGAGTGTTTGACTTAGTGTTCATAATAGCACTGCGTGAAATCTCAAAATTTAAATATACAGTGCCTTGTAAAAGTACTCAGCCTCCAAACTTTTGTTCATATAAATGAATATTACAACCAGGGATTGTGATGAATTTAACTGAGAAATTTTATTGTGAATCATATGCTCCTTTTTTGTAGAGCTCTACAACTAATTGTACAGCTGAAAAAACAGGGAAATTGTAAAACATGAAGAGCTAAAAATTCAAAAACCAAAATATCAGCAATTCGAAAGTATTTATCTACTTTACTCTACTTAGTTGAACCACCTTTCACAGCTATTACAGCCAGTCGTATTTTTGGATAAGTCTCTATTAGCTTTGCACAAAATGGAGTAAGATTTGCCCAATCCTTCTTGCAAAATTGCTGAAGGTGTGCCAGGTTAGTTGGGGAGATGTGGACAACAATAATCTTGAGGTCTTCATGTTTGATCAGGTTAAGGTCAGAACTCCTACTGGGCCACATAAGGACATCAATTTTCTTCATTTGAAGCCAATTCATGTTAGCTCTGGCAGTGTGCTTTGGGTCGCATCCTGTTGAAAGATGAACCTTCTCCCCAGTTGAAGCTTCCTGACTGAAGCTAGCAGATTTTTATCCAGGATCTCTCTGTATTTAGTAGCATTCATCTTTCCATCAATCCTGGTCAGATTTTTCAGTGCATGCTGTTGAAAAGCATCCCCATATCATGATCTATCTCCACTATACAATTTGGATGGTATTATTTGGCTGATGCACAGTATTTAGTTCATAACACACATACTGCTTAGTGTTGAGGGCAAGAAATTCCACTTTACTCTCATCTGACCACAAGTCCTTCTTCCTATATCTTTACTGTATCTTCTAAGTGTTGTTTTGGAAAGTCTTTACAGACAAGGATATGCTTTTTTAAGCCAGGGCTTCTTCCTTGCCACTCTTCCATAAATACCCTTTTTGTGCAAGGCCTTAGAGATTGTGGGGTCATGAACTTCATCTCCAGTTGCAGCCATTGGCTTCTGCGGCTCACCCAGAGTGCGGCTGTTCTTCTCCAGAGACTAAGTTAAAATCTAGGAGTATGGTTATGGGTTCACATTTTTTCCACTTTTTTTACAATGGTACTGCACTGAGCTCTGAGGATTGTTCAGTGCCTTTGAGATGGTCTGGTACCCTTCCCCAGATTTCTGCTTCTCTATTATCATTTCCCTGACTTGCTTTGAATGCTTTTTTGTCTTCATTTTAATTAGGTCTATTGAAAATCTACCCTACCGTTGGACCTTACAGAAAAAGAGGGTAGTTATTTTCATGAATTCATTGAAAACAGGTGATTGTTGATAATAATATATTGCACCTGAAGAAAGTTAGTGTAATAATTACAAAGAAGATGAATACTTTTTCAGCCTTAAAATTTTGGTTTTTAATTTACAGTAAATCATTGACAGATTTTGGAATTTTTCTTTTGATTTGACATGATGAATAACATGTTGTAGATCAGCTCAAAAAATCTTACTTCAATATATTTTAAATTTAGAACATGAGACTGTAAAATGTCAAAATAATTCTAGGGGCTGAATACTTTTTCAAGGCACTGTACCTATACAAGAAAGAGTTGGAAATGGAAAAAGAGTAGTAATTAGATAGAACTTTTCATAGCTTCCCAGCTTCCACAGTGTTTTACAAGTTCTCCTGGGTTCCATGTTTAGTGCAAAGTGATATGTTAACAACTTTTTAGAATTGTGCAAACAAGAACGTTGCCATTAATATATTAGCCAGAATACCAATTACACTACAGGAAAATTTCAAGGTATCATATAATAGAAGTTGTATTGCATTAGTGTTAATATCAGAATAGATAACATCATTGATCTAACACAGTAGTATATCAAACTTGAGAGAGGAAAAAACATAAAATTCAATTAGGATTTGTAAAGTAATATTACAGATTGTCAAGGAAAGAGGGCTTCTGTGGAATTCTAGTATTGGCATTATGTGTTGATACATTACACGGAGAATGATTTTCTTATGGTTGGTCTAAAACCAGCATATTTTATCAAACAGCTAAAATATTTGAAGGAATTTGTTGAGATACATGTTGACACTTGAGCTCATTGTGTGAGGCAAACATTTCAAAAATATTTTTCTGGAGAATTCTTCTCCGCAATTTCTTTTTCTTTTCTATTTTTTTTTAGTACAAACTGTTTTGAAGCACGTTCCTCCCATTCAAATTTACAGACTTGCCATAAAGACAACCACTTTTTGAAAGTGGCTTTGCAAGTGGATAAAGTGGTAAGGAAGGTGTATGGTGTGCTTGATTTCATTAGTATGGGTGCTGAGTTTAAGAGTAAGAAGGTCATGCTGCAACTGTATAAAACTTTAGTTAGACTGCACTGAGGAGTACTGCGTGCAGTTTTGGTCACCACATTACAGGAAGGATGAAGAGACTGTGGAGAAGGTGCAACAGAGGTTTAGCAGTAGGCTGTCAGGATTTGAGGTTTTGAGTTGTAAGAAAAGGTTGGAAAAATTTGGGTTGTTCTCCCTAGAGTGTCAAAAGCTAAGTAGAAACTGGACCATGATATTTGAAATTATGAGAGGCATAGGTAAGGTAGACAGGATCAGGTAGAAATGTGAAAAAGCAGAGGATGTGCTTTTAAGTTAAAAGAAGGGAAGTTTAAAGGTGACGTAAGTGTTAAGTTCTTTTTTTACACAGAGAGTAGTAGCTGTCAGAAATAGATTACCAGAGGTAGTAGTGGAAGCGTTTTGGTGGAGTTTAAGAGGCTTTTAGATAGATGAATACGAAGGAAATGGAGGGACATGATGATACACAGGAGGAGGACATTAGGTATAAACTGGAATCAAGATCAACACATTATAGATCCAATAGCCTGACTATTGCTGTACTGTACAATGCAGATCTTCCAATAATTAGAGAAAGCATTTTTTTCAGTGACCCAATTGAATCAGCAGAGGAGGCTCCACACTGGTAGGGGTGAGTAGTTAAAAAAGTAGCATTTGTGGGTATTTGGCCTTTTCCAGTGGCCTCATTAAATTGCAATTCATTAGCAAGGGCAAAAAACAAAGTAGGGACATGGAATGGCCATTGTTGGAGCAGACCAGTGTTTGAGTGGGGAGGCTTTAAATCAAAATGCTTTGGTGAGAACAAGCTTGCGTGAGCTAAGTTTCTTCTTCATTCTTCACCTATTAGCGTAGAGTTAGTACAGTGAGAATGGCTCCAGGGGTTGTGTTGTGTTCTTTGTGTGAGATGTGGGAATCCTGGGAGACCTCCAGCCTCCCAGATGGCCACATCTGCATGACGTGAACTGAGCTGTGGCTCCTCCGAGAATGCGTTAAGGAACTGGAGCCACAGCTCAATGTCCTTTGGCTCTTACGTGAGAACGGGGAGGAGATAAGAGAGGAGCTACAGGGAGGCAGTCGTCCGTAAGTTGGAGGCGGGTACTTGGGTGACTGTTTGGTGAGGGAAAGAAAACGGGCAGCCAGTGCAAAGTACCCCTGTGGCGATACCTCTCAAAAATAACTACACCGCTTTGGATACTGCTGAGGGGGCTGAGCCGTGTGGCCAAGCCTCTGGCACTGAATCTGGAACTGTGGCTCAGAAGGGAAGGGAGAAGACGAGGATTGCAGTAGTGATAGGAGGTTTCCATAGTTAAAGGAGTAGACGTGAGATTCTGTGCACGTGAAAGAGACACCTGGATGGTACACCGCCTCCCTGTTGTAAGGGCCAGGGACGTCCACAGCATTCTAAAGGGGGAGCAGAAGCAGCCAGAAATCATGGTACATATTGGCACCGATGATACAGGTAGCAAAAGAGAGGAGGTACTGAAGAGAGAATTAAGGGACTTATGCAGAAAGCTGAAAAGCAGGACCTCCAGGATAGTAATATCTGGATTGCCGCCTGTACTATGCACCAGTGAGGGTAAGAATAGGATGATTTGCAGAGTGAGCATATAATAGAGCAAAAATTAATGGGAGATCGAGGATTGAGATATTTTTAAAAACCAAAAGAAGGCAGATAAAAAAAGTTATATAAGAGAGAAAAGGTGAAATATTAAGGTAAGCTAATAATATAAATGAGGATACCAAAAGATTTTCCAGATATATAAAGAGTAAAAGAGAGACAGGAGTAGATATTGGACTACTGGGCAATAATGCTGGAGAGGTAGTGGGGGACAAGGAAAATTGCAGATAAACGTAATAAGTATTTTGCATCAGTCTTCACTATGGAAGACACTAGCAGTATGCCAGAGGTACGAGAGTGTCAAGGAGCAGAAGTGAGTGCAGTTCTTATTACTAGCAAGAAGGTGCTTGGGAAGCTGAAGGTAGTTAAGTCACCTGGACCAGATGGACTACACCCCAGGGTTGTGAAAGAGGTAGCTGAAGAGATCGTGGAGGCATTACTAATAATACTTATAGAATCACTGGATTCTGGCATGGTTCTGGGGGGACTGGAAAATTGCAAGTGTCACTCCATTCTTCAAGAAGACAGAAGAAAGGAAACTATACACCAGTTAGTCTGTCCTTGGTGGTTGGGAAGATGATGGAGTTGATTGTCAAGGATGAGGTCTCTGTGTACTTGGAAGCAGTTGACAAAATAGCTGAAGGCAGCATGGTTTCCTTAAAGGAAAATCTTGCCTTACAAACCTGTTGGAAGTCTTTGAGGAAATAGAAAGCAGGATAGACAAAGGATTTTCAGAAGGCCTTTGACAAGGTGCTGCACATAAGGCTGCTGAATAAGATAACAGCCCATCATATTAGAGGAAAGAAACTAGCATGGATAGCGAATTGGCAGATTGGAAGGAGACAAAGAGGGGGAATTAGGGGAGCCTTTTCTGGTTGGCTGCTGGTCGATGTTGGGACCTCAACTTTTTACGTTATACATCAATAATTCAGATGACGGAAATGATGGCTTTGTGGCCAAGTTTGTGGATGATACAAAGAGAGGTGGAGGGGCAGGTAGTGTTGTGGAAGCAAGGAGGCTGCAGAAAGATTTAGACTAATTATGAGAATGGGAAAAGAAGTGAGAGATGGAATACAGTGTTGGGAAGTGCCATGGTCATGCACTTTGGTAAAAGGAATAAAGGAATAGACTATTTTCTAAATGGGGAGAAAATTAAAAAATCAGAGATGTGCAGGGGCTTGGGAGTCCTAATGCAGAGTTCTCTAAAGTTTAGCTTACAGGTTGAGTTGGTGGTGAGGAAGGAAATGTAATTCATTTTGAGAGGACCTGAACATAAAAGCAATGTTGAGGTTTCATAAGATACTGGTGAAGTCACACTCGAAATATCATGAACTGCTTTGGGCCCCTTTTTTAAGGATGGATGTGCTGACATTGGAGAGGGTTCAGAGGAGGTTCATAAGGATGATTCTAGGGAAGTAAAGAGTTATTGTATGAGGAGTGTTTGATATCTATGGGCCTGTATTCACTGCAGTTTAGAAGAATGAGGAGGAGACCTCATTGAAAACAATCTAATGTTGAAAGGCCTAAATAGAGTGGAAGGCCTATGAAAGGCCTATGGTGGGGGAGTTTACACCAGAAGACACAGCCTCACAATAAAATGATGTCCACTTAGAATGGAGATGAGGAAGTATTTCTTTGTCCAGAAGATGGTGAAACTGTGGAAAACACTGGGTATATTTAAGGTTGAGTTTGATAGGTTCTTAGTTAGTCAGGACATAAAAATTTACAGAGAGAAGGCAGGAGAATGGATCAGCAATGAAGTGGCAGAGCTGAATGCCCTAATTCTGTTCCCATGTCTTAAGGTCTTATAGTCTCATAACCTCTGATTTTTTTTTCCTGAAGTATTTGAATTCACTCTGTAAATCATTATATGTTATGCAGTGGTTCATTCAATGTTCTATCACTTGTCAGCAAAGTTCTCATTTATGATGAGGTCCAGAGACCTCCAACTAACTGTGTTATCCAACTGACTGAAGACTGATACCGCTCTGCAAGCTTAAAAGAAATCAATTCTCATCAGCTTGTTAGTTAAGTCCACATGCTGTCCAACATGCTGCAATAAAATGTTGTTACTCATTGTTAGCACCACTTTTTTCTTCAAAGTAGCCAACTCACCTCCACTTGTTGGCAGATCTGAATGAGTCTGCCCATCTGTGACTCCAGCTCAGTATTCCTCTTCACGAGGTTCGTAAGGTTAGCTTCCAACGCTTGCTGTGGTGAGACAAAAAGTAGTTGTAAGAGCTTTAGGTCTGTCTTTTTCATGTGCTCTACAAGCAAAATAATCACCTGGACAGCCATTCTCCTATACCCCAAATAATGAATGGATATTACCCCTATTTCAGAATGAAATGCTTCTCCAACTAACCTATCTGGTGATTCCACATAACTCCTTGTTAATGAGGTTCTTTGTGAGCAGTCTGTGTTGAAATGATGTATTAAATATTTTATTTGCGGACCATGACTATCTCAGGAAAGGCTCAGTAATCCAGGAGCAGTTATTGCTGGGCGCCATAGCTCCTGGGGTGCATGGGTTCTGGCCCCAGTTTGATCCTAATCTTGAATGCTAGTTCCACGTAGTATACAAATTCTCCCAAGGACCATGTGGTTTTCCTTTCACATCCTAAAAACATACTGGTAGGTTAATTGTCTACTGAAATCCACGCTTTAGTGTAGGTAAATGGCAAGAGAATGAAGGAGATTATTTGGGCATGTAAGAGAACACAAGTTACAGAGTTACAGGGAAGTATGAAGGACAGAATGGGATTGAAGTGTATGTACTCTTGGGAACTGGCATGGACTTGATAATCCAAATGGTCTGTTTGTAATTTATTAAAGCCATTTATTGCATAACTCTCAAAATAGGTAGTTCATCAGGCTTTTCTGAGGATAGTTAGAAGTTCTCAATCATAGATCTAGAATCATGTATATGCCAGACAAAGCAAGTACTGCAGATATCCTTCCAGAATGACTCTGGTGGCCAAGAAAGTGTACTCAAATATCAGGGTTATGGTTATACTTATGGATATGTGCTTCATATTTTGGATTTGTTTAGATAATGGAGTTAAATTCCTCAACTCCCATGCTGAGATTGATCTCCAAATTACTCATTCACATACGTGGATAGCTACAATTACTGTAATATTCTGAATAATTAGACCAGTAATATAACATCAACATGATCACATCTCCAGTGATCCAATTTTATTTGACAAAGAATCATTACAATGGCACAGAGATTAAAGTCTAGTTCCTTCAATATTAGTTAAATTCAGCAGAAAAATTCACAGGCGAAAAGATAGATTTTTTTCAAGGTTGACATTATGTTCTCCATGTTGATTTATTTTAAAGTATATCCAAACATGTTGCATATCAAATGCTGAATCCTTAATGTGTTCTGCCATTTCAGTTTTATTTGCCATAAGCATGGATCTTGAGAAAATATGTCTTTTATGCAACATTATTGATCATCATCTCACTTTTACTTAATTAGTTTATGCAGAAGGGTGTATGCTGAAGGCATTTACAGATGGATGTGCATCTCAAGACCAGAGTGTGACACATTTATCAAAGCTTCAGCATAAGTTCAACTTCATTTACTAGGTATCTGAAAGAAATGATAACTATACGTTGGTGAAAAGACAGTAATAAAAAACGCATCTGACAGAGGTGTAAAATATCAACCATATGAGAACATTACTCAGAATTTCTGATCATCTACTTCATTTCTGTTCTATACTTTGTTAATGTGCCATAATGGTCTTATTGACTCCAACAATGCAGCATGTCCTTAATGTTTCAAGTTCAAAGTAACACACATAAAACGCTGGAGGAACTCAGCAGGCCAGGCAGCAACTACGGAGAGGAATAAACAGTCAATGTTTTGGGCTGACTATTTATTAATTTGCATGGATGCTGTCTAACCTGCTGAGTTCCTCCAGCATTTTATGTGTTACTCTGAATTTCCAGTAACTACAGAATCTCCTGCATTTGTTATTTCAAGTACTCGAGTTTACAGTATGTACACTGTACGTTTCGTTTTATGCTGAGGACTACAGACGAACTGACTTCCACCTCATATCTATCTGCACCAAAATATATGAAACACTCACCTGCAAAGGCTTAGTACTATTTTTGAATTTGATTAAGAGTTTCACATTTTACATTTAACCCACAAAATTAATACAATTATTTAAAAATTAACTGTGTTAATTAAATGTGTTATAAAAAACCTGATACATGAAACCAAAATCATGTAGTCTCTTGAATGGTGACCCAACAAAATAAATCAGAATTTCTCCCCATTTCAGTAAAAATATGATTTAAATGACTTGAAATAAATATGGTTTAGTTAAGGAAATCAATTGGAACCTATTTGAAATACAATAGCTGCCTGATATCATTTCACCTTTAAGAACTCCATCGCATTTGACATCTTTCCTAACACTGTAGTCAATACTATTTCATTTTACTCTAGTTATCCATTATTGTGTTGGCCTTTGACATCACTATCGATTAATACTAACTCATTGAACAAGAACCTGCATTTGCCATAGTATGCTTTAATACCAAGCTACACATTATTAGTTCAGTTGTCAAAGTGTTTCCACCACTCATGGATCTGGATAAATGGATTGCTCAAACACAGACAAAAACTCAAGTTGATATTGTGAGAATGAATCTTCCAAGCACTTGCACTCATTGAAATAATTCCCATGCCTTGAGCAAGGAATTGAAATAGCTACCCATGAAATATTTACATCTTTTAATAAGTTCACTTGCTTTATTGGTGCTTTAATGTTGGTGCTACGGAGTTGTACTAACTGGAGCACAGTTGTACGTCTGTTGTTCGGATAACATACCAGAGATGGCATTGATTCTTACATTGACACCAGTCTACCAATCCAGCGGAGGCTGGGGTTAGGTGGGGAGGTAGGGAGCTTGTTGCACAGAGTCCTCACCAACATGTCTCCACTGGTCAGCAAGAGGCTTGAGGTGACCCTCTACTCTGAGAGTTCCTGCTCCCTTGCTGGGATGGAAGTAATATTGTAAATGATGACAAAAATCCATCTGAGTTCATTGTCATGTGCACAGGTAGGCTGTGGTACAGGTGCATTGAAAAACTTACATACTGGCTCTTAGAACATAGAGCAAAAACAGAATCAAATTTTATTATCAAATATCCATTGTGAAATTTGTTGTTCTGCAGCAGCAGTGTGGTATGCAAGCTGAAATAGTAAATAAATGGTACAAAAAGAGAGCAAAATTTCATCAACAAAATAGAGAGAGTACAGGGGAGATTTACTAGAATGTTAGCTGGGTTTCAGCACCTAAGTTACAGAGAAAGGTTGAACAAGTTAGGTCTTTATTCTTTGGAGCATAAAAGGTTGAGGGGGACTTGATAGAAGTATTTAAAATTATGAGGGGGATAGATAGAGTTGACGTGGATAGGCTCTTTCCATTGAAAGTAGGGGAGATTCAAACAAGAGGACATGAGTTGAGAGTTAGGGGCCAAATGTTTAGGGGCAACACGAGGGGGAACTTCTTTACTCAGAGAGTGGTAGCTGTGTGAAATGAGCTTCGAGTAGAAGTGGTAGGGGTAGGTTTGATATTGTCATTTAAAAAAAAATTGGATAGGTATATGGACAGGAAAGGAATGGAGGGTTATGGGCTGAGTGCAGGTCGGTGGGACTAGGTGAGAGTAAGCGTTCAGCATGGACTAGAAGGGCTGAGATGGCCTGTTTCCGTGCTGTAATTGTGATATAGTTATACGATAAAGTTGTGTTCATGGACCATTCAGAATTCTGAAGAGAGTGTGGAAGGAACAGTTTCTATAATGTTAAATGTGCATCTTCAGGCTCCTTTACCTCCTCCTGATGGCAGTAATGAGAAGAGGATATGTCCTGGATGGTGAGGGTTATTAAGTGACCATTGCCACCTTCTACTGCCTCGATGGTGGGCAGGCTAGTGCCCATGATGGAGGTGAGCAGTTTCAAGTACCTATGTGGTGGTTCTCCTGACTGCCCCTCCTGAAGTCCACAATGAATTCCTTGGTCTTACTGACTTTGAGTACAAGGTTGTTTATACAGTGTGAACTGTGCCCTCCCGGCTCTTGGAGCAAAACAACCCCTGTTTTAACAATAGCCTAATCACAGGACAATTGGTGATGACCAATTAACCTACCAACTGGTATGTCTTTGGACTGTGGGAGGAAACTGGAGCACTCGGAGGAAATCTATGCAGTCACGTGGAGAACGTACAAACTCCTTATGGACAGCGACAGGAATTGTCCCGAGGTCACTGGTACTGTAACTCACTGTGCTAGGCACTATGCTATCATGCCGCCAGTGGTTGTTGTGACATCACTCAACTAGGCGATCTATCACACTCTTGTACATCTGATCATTACCATCTGAGGTTCTGTGAACGACAATTGTGTTATTGGTAAATTTACAGATGGTGTACAGCACAGTGCAGATTTTTTTGGCCTATAATGTTGTGCCAAGCTTTTAACCTTTTCCTAGATCAGTTTAACCCTTCCCTTTTACATAGCCCTTCATTTCAGTAAGATTCATAATATAGTATTTATAAGGTAGCATATATAAGCCGAAGAGTTGATTTAAATGTAAGCATATCTGGATCAGTAAGCCTGCATATTGGGTAGAGGGGAAGGCTACAACAGAGTACTAAGGGAAGGCAGGACATTCTGAACCATGAAAAGTAGATGATATATTTACCCTGCTGTTAAGCCATTGCTGTTTTCTTCGGATAAGTTATGTCTAGCCTAAATGTGAGGCCAACGTCAGTATATTCACTGAAATAATGCTGTCCCTTTTCAATACAAATCTCGCATTGCAATAAGTTACTGATGTAGTAAAAGTCCTTTTTACTGCAAAATCAACCAATCAGTTGATTTTATCATTGGCAAAGAGCAGCATAAAGCTTTCCTCATTTATATTTTAAATAGGACTAACAAAACATCGGTGGCATGAAGAGGGGAGACTTGCAGCATGGGCAACTGCCGGTCTTCCATACAACCCTGACCAGGCCTGCGCCCTGGAAATTTCCAAGGCACAAATCCATGGTCTCTTGAGACTAACGGATGCCTATAACACAAGGATCATGGTTGTCCTTCAAAGAAGATGGTGTGTGTGTCCACCGACGATTTCATTGTGGCCTATGCTAATTATGGAAGGTATCTCCTGCCAATGTACCCTACATATCATGAATTCCCTTCACTGACAAGGACTTGATGGAAGTGCAAGTCAGAGATAGTGGTGATGCATCAATATGCAATCCTTTGAGCATGGCAAAACCCTGTCCACATGGGATTATTCCTGAATCATCCTATGAAAGAGTCTCTTTGAAAAACAAATCACTTAAAATAAGCAGTTCTCATAAATCTACAATCCACTCAGAGAGTGCTCCCACATGGCAGAAACCCTGCTGATGCTCTTCTTACACCAGTCAAAGTTCCTCATGCAACTTGATTGGAATAATGTGCTGAAATCTTATCTGTAACCTGAAGCTCCATTTAAAGCAATATACACAAAATGGTGGAAGAACTCAGCAGGTCAGGAAGCATCATTGGAAGTGAATAAACAGTTGACTTCTTGAGTCGAGACCCTTCTTTGGGGCTGGAAAGAAAGGGGGAAGACACCAGAATAAAAAGAGGGAGGGAGGGAGGGAGGGGAAGGAGGATAGCTGGAAGAGGATAGGTGAAGCCAACTGAGTGGGAAAGATTAAAGGGCTGGAGAGGAAGGAATCTGGTAAGAGAGGAGAGTGGACCATAAGAGAAAGGGAAGGGAAAAAAGCACAAGGGTGAGGTGATAGGCCATTGAGAAGAGATAACAGGTCAGAGTGGGGAGTAGAATAAAAGGGAAGTGGGGGGGGGGATTTCTTTTTTACCGGAAGGAGAAATTATTATTCATGCCATCAGGTTGCAGGCTATTCAGATGGAATACAAGGTGTCGCGTAGGGAGCAGAAGGGGGGGGGGGGGGGGGAGGGAAAGATGTGCTTGGTAGTGGGATCCCGTAGGAGGTGGCGGAAATTACGGAGAATTATATGTTGGACCTGGAGGCTGGTGGGGTGGTAGGTGAGGACAAGGGGAACTCTATCCCAAGTGGGGTGGCAGGCGGATGGGGCGAGGGCAGATGTGCGAGAAATGGGAGAGATGCGTTTGAGAGCAGAGTTGGAAGTTGGTGGAAGAAAGGAAGCCCCTTTGTTTAAAAAAGGAAGACATCTCAATCGTCCTGGAATGAAAAGCCTCATCCTGAGAGCAGATGCGGTGGAGACAGAGGAATTGTGAGAAGGGGATAGCATTTTTGCAAGAGGCAGGGTGGGAAGAGGAATAGTCCAGGTAGCTGTGAGAGTCTGTAGGCTTATAGTAGATATCAGTAGATAGGCCGTCTCCAGAGATGGAGACAGAAAGATCAAGAAAGGGGAGGGATGTGTCAGAAATGGACCAGGTAAATTTGAGGGCAGGGTGAAAGTTGGAGGGAAAGTTAATGAAGTCGACGAGCTCAGCATGCGTGCAGGCAGCAGCGCCAATGCAGTTGTCGATGTAGCAAAGTAAAAGAGGGGGAATGGATACCCGTATAGACTTAGAACATGGACTGTTCCACAAAACCAACAAAAAGGCAGGCATAACTGGGACCCATATGGGTGCACATGGCTACACCTTTGGTTTGGAGGAAGTGGGAGGAGCCAAAAGATAAATTATTGAGAGTAAGAACTAATTCCGCTAGACGGAGGAGAGTGGTGGTAGAGGGGAATTGGTTAGGTCTGGAATCCAAAAAGAAGCGAAGAGCTTTGAGACCGTCTGGGTGGGGGATGGAGGTATATAGGGACTGGACGTCCATGGTGAAAATAAGGCGGTGAGGGCCAGGGAACTTAAAATCATTGAAAAAATTCAAAGTGTGAGAAGTATCACGAACATAGGTGGGAAGAGATTGAACAAGGGGGGATAAGACAGTGTCAAGATATGCATAAATGAGTTCGGTGGGGCAGGAGCAAGCTGAGACAATAGTTCTACCTGGACAGGCAGGTTTGTGGATCTTGGGTAGGAGGTAGAAACGGGAAGTGCAGGGTGTGGGAACTATGACGTTGGTGGCAATGGATGGGAGATCCCCAGAGCTGATAAGGTTGGTGATGGTATAGGAGACAGTGGCCTGGTGCTCCTTAGTGTGGTCATGATCAAGGGGTAAATAAGAGGAGGTATCAGAGAGTTGTCACTGTGCCTCGGCCAGGTAGAGGTCAGTACGCTAGACAACAATAGCTCCCCACTTATCATCAGGTTGGAATGAGAATGGGAATTAAAATGTTTGATCACCTGGAAGTTCTGCTTTTGGTGGATGGAGCAGAGATGCTTAATGAATTGGTCCCATACATCTCACCAATGCAGATATGTACTAAATGTAATATTTATTGTAGGCCTGTGAATAACAATTGAACTGTGGCTGAAAAGTATTTAAATGTTAAATTTTAGTTAATATACATAATGTTTTTCCATTGACTTTTGAAGTCTTTTTTAATTCTGCATTTTAAGTTTGGTGTATGTATATGATTGAAACCAATATGTTAGGAAGATCTGAGATGATAAATAACTAAGGTACGAATGAGATCACTTTGAAGCCGCTTTCACAAAGATCAAAGATAAGTGATTCAGTAGATTGCCTCAGGAACTGAAAACTCATCTTAGACCAATTGCTTAGAATGAATGGAAATTAGTGATACACAGAAGAATGATAAAAGTGTACCATAATGAAAAATATTAGACAAAAATTGGTTATGCTGGTGAAGTATTTATGTAATTGTTCAACAATTGGTTGTACTAATAATTCACAGGTCACCTGCTTCAATCACTGCATGGAAGTTTCAATACTTGAAATAAAATAGACCAATGAAAATTGCCCACAAAAACTATCAGCCTATTCATAGAATCTAAATGAATCATAAACACTCTATATTCAGGAAAATAAACTATTGTTTTTGTTTAAAAAGGAACTCAGTCCCACAATGAAAAGTGCGGTAAACTCTTAACCATCAGTTTGTGCAGTTAGTCACTCATTTTCAGTGATGCCAAATAGCTGGAAATAGTTATTTTTAGAAAATTATTAATAATTTTAATATTTATAGACATTTTGATCATGTTTATGATGGAAGATTACATTTTTCATGTGACATACTTAGTCAATTATAACACACCTGATCCAGAGCCTGATTAAGTTTTCTCACCTCAAAAATTGTGATACTTAGCTGCAAACTATGTTCAATTGCTGCATTAATATGACATTTTTATTCTCTATGTCTGTCATCACTGCGACTTGAATAATGCAGTCAATCTACTAGTCACTCAATAGTGAATTGTGGCAAGCTTTGTGACAGGGAGCAAATATATAGGTGCCCATTATTAGGTGCAAGTAAGCAATAGTACTCCAGAAAAGGAGATTTACGTACTTGGACTGAATTGAACATGCGATTAGTTAAAGGCAGGAAAATTGCTTCTTGGGGCTACTGACTATGTGAAAACTCAGATTTACTCTGCATAATGTTAAAATGAGAATTTGTGATGTGTATTTCTATATTCCAAGACAAAGTGATTGAATCCATTGCATGAAAGACCCCATTTAGCTGACTGAGATCAAAGATGGTTAGTGTTTTATTTGTGACTTCTGCTCTGTATTCATGACTTCAAAATAGTCATTCACCCATGTAGATAGAACCCAACCAATACTCAGCAACAAAAGGTTTTAGGATAGGCATTGTGGACCTTTGCCCTTGAAATAACAAAACTGAGAAGGAATATTGGAGGTAGAATATCTATCTAGCACTTAATGAAAATTTTACATCTATGCACAATTCTTTACAGAAAATGTGACATCCAATTATGATATCTAACATTATATGTAAAAATTTTACTATTACCAATGCTTCTGTCCATAATTTAATGGTAATTGTTATGTCATCCCAAACCTCTTTAAAACACGATCTATTATATGACCTGATGTTTTCATTGAAGAACAATGTAGATTGTTTTTCGTGATATCAGGATATCCTAAGATGCTTCACAACAAAGAATTATAGTTACTGGTGTAACGTAGAGAAGACACATCTGCCATTTTTTTGCATAACAAGATCCTGTAGGTAGCAATGTCTGAACTGATAACTTTAGGTCTTTTAGGGCCATCTAAGAAGAAAGACAATGCCACAGTCTTATGCCCTGTTCAAATAAATAGGTGTGCAAGAAATGAGCTGATAAGAATGAAATTGATTGATCAGAAGTGAAATTAGTGGTGGAGGGAGGTGGGAGGTAGAATAAGTGGTGGTGAAGTTATGAATTTGATTAGGAAAGTGCGTAATCAAATTTCCAGATTGATTTAACATGGAAATAGTTGTTATTGTGTTTTATGCCTGGTAAAGTAAATTTTAACAGTATATCATTGAAAAATATGTTATGCCATTGAACTTCTAAACTAACATTGATATCAAATATTGTGTCTGTATTATCCCTCAGTCATCAGACTCTTGAACCAGAGGGATAACTGTACTCAACTTCACTCCCAAACACTGAACTGATTTCACAACCTGTGGACTCTCTTTCAAGGTCACTATAGTCTCATGTTCTCGATTATTTATTATTATTTTGTTTTCTCTTTTGGATTTGCAATGCTTGTTGGCCTTTGCACATTGGGAGTCTGTCCATTTTTGCTGTGTGCTTTTTTCATTGATGTTATTTCTTTGTATTTACTGTGAATGTCCACAAGAAAATGAATCTCTGTGAGTATATCATCACATATATGTGCTTTGATAATAAATTTACTTTGAACATTAAACTTTGAATTTCATCAAGTCTGATAAGCAAGAACTGAACAAAATTGAATTCTTCCTCTGTAAAAAAGCTACTGTATTGAATTATTCATCTCTCCCTTCAAATAATTTACAATTCCTTTACAAAATGTTTTGGAGTGGTTCTGTTAAAGACTGGGTAAGTCAACTGGCTACACCTTATGCATTTTCCCTCTTGGACTAGGAATTTAGTTTCAGTGACAATCAATGAAGGATCTCTTGCTGAGCTAATCCTTTGTAGAATGTGTTTATGCAATTTCTACATAAGCAAACTCCAAAACTAGCTATCTTAGCTGCTTGAGTCCACGAGGATGCATGTTAAAAATAGCTCCGTAGTACAAAGAGGTTTCTTTTCATTTTGAATCAGCAATTAAAGAAAATTCATGGTTTACACATCTGTCTCACAATACATTTTCCTTGACCAACTCAGTTAATTTATGTAACTCATTAAGGTGATGAAGAGAAATATCCAAACAAATCAGTGGCATCTTAATTACATTTGTAAACTCATGCCTCCATCCCATTCAATCTTTAATGAACTTCCTGCTGTGTTGTATACCTGCACTGCACTTTCTCTGATACACTTTTATTCTGCATTGTTGCTGTTTTACCTTGTTCTATGTCAATGCATTGTGTATTGAACAGTATGCAAGAGCAGCTTTTCACTGTATCTTGGTACATGTGATAATAATAACCCAATTGCAATTGCAATTCCAAAATGCCATAGGACTGAGAAAGAGAGAGATCTGTGGTTTGGACTTATCACCAAAACCTGGTTGACCATCACAAGGAAACTTAATAACTGTAAATATCTCCTTTGGTACTATCCACTCTGTTCTTATTCTTCAGCCCCTTCTGCTTATACCAGGATCTTTGATGCTTTATCAGCTGTGCAGTGACAACCTCTCTGAGATATCAGCTAACATGGCCCAGTGACACCAAGCAAGCACTCTATTTCTTCCCACAGAGGTCTGTGGATATGTGTGACACTGCCATTGGCATTGCTGAATGAGTCTTTCTACTTGGAAAGAGAAGTTTTTGGTGGGCATTCTTGAAGTAATGGGGTGAAGCAAAGATTTCAAGATTCTGATACTGCAATGATAAAAACAAGGCAAGAAATCTCTAAGTGAGATAATAGTTAATGAGTTAAGGTGATCCCTCACCTTTACTGCACTAGTTCTGCTTTACTCCGAAGACATCTGTAGACGTGATCTTCCCTCCATCGAGGGCATTTTTGCAGCAGGTGCAGAAAGAAGGCCTGGAAGATCATCGGCAACACCAATCACCCCAACTATAAATGGTACGGCAGCGTTAAAGCCAGGACCACAGGCCACAGGACAATTTCTGTCTATAAGCCATAGACTTTTAAATTCACATGTCTGTACATTGGGATGGAGCCATAGCACTAATATTTTTACTCTCTCACGATGTAGGATGGATATAATATTTAAATAAATTCAATCACTTAATCATACAAGGGAGAAATTTTAAGTAATTTGGGCAATTCATTGCCATCCTATACAACGTGGAGTTACTGCCTAGTAATTTAATCATTTTTATTTGGCAATATCAAATAGAACACATTTTTTTTCTTTCTGGAATAAAATGTTATAACAACAATTTATGGGTCATTTCACATCAGATATTCAAGTAGTCAAGTTAGAGAGTGCAATTCCCTGTGTACTTTTGAGATTTAAGTGTTCAATTAATGGGATGATGTTATTCCTCATGCAGAGGTTCCTTCCAAGCATCTGGAGGGAATTTACACGGTATCTGGCACTCCCAGAATAAGCTGTTCTTGTTTGGATAGTGTCATCCTGAAACCTCAGCTTACACCTTTTAGCCTCCACCACATCTTGATCTCTGACTGAAACTCACTTTTATGGTGCTTTAGAGCTTGTTCTCCAAACCACTGCCCTTGTT
Source organism: Hemitrygon akajei (assembly GCF_048418815.1). NCBI lineage: Eukaryota > Metazoa > Chordata > Chondrichthyes > Myliobatiformes > Dasyatidae > Hemitrygon > Hemitrygon akajei. The sequence goes on along the minus strand of NC_133133.1, from coordinate 48,743,150 downwards.
CCCATTCCATCTATTGGCCCGATCTTCATCATAATCCTGCTTTTCACTCCTTTTGAGTATTATAGCAGAGGCACTCAATGTCGCTCAGCTCCACCCAACACCATCACTATCTTAGACACTCACCTTCCCTTTCCACCTCAATCACCACAGCATAATGCTTCCTTTACCTCTGCCACAACAGGGTATGGAAAACCCTCTGTACCACCAAACCTGACCTGGGAACAAATTGATAGATGCTAGTCTCTCACCCCAAAAGCATGCTGCTGTAAAAAAAATACTGCTTCTGCTTATAATAATGCTTAGTGAGGCACAGAGAGATCTGTATTTACTGACAAGTATTTTTATTGTTCAGACTAACAAGTACGTGAATTCATACACTAAATATCTTGTGTGCACACCCACTAAGTATCCCTGACTCTCCTGAATAGTCAAAGAATAGCAAAGGTATTACCCGGGCAAAGGAGTTTACGCTGGCCAGGCGTTCCTTGTTGTCCTGATTCACTTGCCACGTGTTTCACGCACGGTTGCTTATGCTTGTATCTGCGATGGCTATTCTTCGAAGTTACCGTTACCAGCACACACAAAGCATCCACTTTTATAAAGCTGCACAAGCGTGGGTGATGTCAGCGGCAAGCGCGGGCATTAAAAAGCGGCCCACTTTCAGGAGCGGGCAGCAGAGTGCTGGGCTTTGGTGCAAGAGGACTTCGGCAAGAAGCCTGCTTTTCATTTATTCTGACTAATCTGGGATCAGGTAATGGGGGAGACAGTTAGAGCAGTGGTGTGCTCCGTATGCAGTATGTGGGAGGTCAGGGTCAACACAGTTGTCCCTGATGACCACACCTGCAATAGGTGCATCCAGCTGCAGCTCCTATCAGACCAAGTTAGGGAATTGGAGCAGGAGCTGGATGAACTACGGATCATTCGGGAGGCAGAGATGGATAAGAGTTATCGGGAGGTAGTCACACCAAAAAGACAGGAGGTAGGCAAATGGGTGACAGTCAAGAGAGGCAGGGGGAGCAGACAGAAAGGGAAAAGCACCCCTGTGGCCATTCCCATCAAAAATAAGTATACCGTTTTGGATACTGTTGGTGGGGATGACCTACCAGGAACAAGCTGCAGTGGTCCTGTCTCTGGCACTGAGGTTGGACCCTCGACTAGGAAGGGGAGGAGGGAAGAGAAGAGAGTGGTATTGATAGGGAATTCTATAGTCAGGGGGGCGGATAGGAGATTTTGTGGGGAAGATCGGGAGTCTCGGATGGTATGTTGTTTCCCTGGTGCCGGGGTCCGAGACATCTCAGATCGGGTGCAGGTTATTCTCGAGAGGGTGGGCAAGAATCCAGATGTTGTGGTCCATGTAGGGACCAACGACGTGGGTAGGATGAGTGAGGGGGTCCTGCGTAGGGAGTTCAGGGAGTTAGGTGCGAAGCTGAAGAGCAGGACCTCCAAGGTAACAATCTCAGGATTGCTACCTGTGCCACGTGCGAGTGAGGCAAGGAACAGAAAGATTATAAAGATTAATGCGTGGCTGAGAGAATGGTGCAGGAGGGAGGGCTTCAGATTTTTAGATAATGGGCTTTGTTCCAGGGAAGGTGGGATCTGTTCCGAAGGGACGGTTTACACCTGAACTGGAGCGGTACTAACATTCTTGCAGGGAAGTTTGCTAGTGCTTCTTGGGGGGGTTTAAACTAAATTTGCAGCGGGTGGGGATCCAGAATGTGAGAGAGGATAGCGAGAGGAAGAATAAAGGACAGGTGGGGACTACACGGTTCTGGAATATTAAGTGTGTAGTAGAGAAAGGTGAGGCGGAACAAGTGATAAGGAGGACACATGTACAGAGGGATGGTCTGACGGAACATGAAGTTAAATGTGTTGAAAGAATAAGTACATTTAGGAAGGACAACAAAATTCTAGGGGCGTATAGCCTGATGGGAGTTCGGGGAGCTGGGTTAAGCACAATCAGCAGCGATTCAAAGAGAGAGAGGAGAAATGGGCTAAAAATTCTATATCTGAATGCACGAAGTGTCAGAAATAAGGTGGATGAGCTTGAAGCCCAGGTGCGAATGGGTAACTATGATGTTGTTGGGATAACGGAGACATGGCTGCAGGGAGATCAGACCTGGGAAATGAATGTACAAGGGTATACGTGCTATCGTAGGGACAGGAATGTGGGCAGAGGGGGTGGGGTGGCCCTGTTGGTGAGGAATGAGATTCAGTCCTTTGCAAGGGGGGACATAGGGTCAGGAGAAGTAGAGTCTGTGTGGATAGAACTGAGGAACAGTAAGGGCAAAAGGACCCAAATGGGTGTTGTCTACAGGCCACCAAACAGTAGCATGGATATTGGGTGCAAGTTGAATAGGGAGTTAACATTGGCATGTGGCAAAGGTAATGTCACAGTAGTTATGGGGGATTTCAACATGCAGGTGAACTGGGAGAATCAGGTTGGTGCTGGACCACAGGATAGGGAGTTTGTAGAGTGCCTACGGGATGCATTCTTGGAACCGCTTGTACGAGAGTCGACCAGGGACAAGACTATTCTGGATTTAGTGTTATGTAATGAACAGGATTTGATAAGCGATCTTGCAGTAAAGGAGCCATTAAGAGGTAGTGATCATAATATGATAAGTTTTTATCTGCAATTTGAGAAGGGTAAGGGCAGCTTGGAGGTGTCAATGTTGCAGTTGAACAGGGGAAACTATGGAGCCATGAGGGAGGAGCTGGCCAAAGTTGACTGGATGGATAGCCTAGCAGAAAAGACACTGGAACAGCAATGGCAGGTATTCTTGGGAATAGTGCACAAGGTGCAAAATCAGTTCATCCCCCAGAGAAGGAAGGAGTCAAAGGGGGGAAAGGGGCCACAGTGGTTGACAAAGGAAGTCAGAGATTGCATAGCATTAAAAAAAGGAAGTATGACAGAGCTAAGGTGAGTGGGTGGACAGATGATTGGGAAATTTTTAAGGAACAACAGAACTTAACTAAAAAGGCAATACGGGGAGAAAAAATGAGGTACGAACGCAAGCTAGCCAGGAATATAAAGGAAGATAGCAAAAGCTTTTTTAGGTATGTGAAGAGAAAGAAGATAGTTAAGAACAATGTTGGGCCCTTGAAGAATGAATTGGGTGTTATGGGAAACAGAGAAATGGCAGAAGAATTTAATGAGTACTTTAGATCTGTTTTCACTAAGGAAGACACAAGCAATCTCCCAGATGTATGGATGAGCCAAGGACATAGGGTAACAGAGGAAATGAAACAGATTGACATTAGGAAGGAAACGGTGATGAGTAGACTGATGGGACTGAAGGCTGACAAATCCCCAGGTCCAGATGGTCTGCATCCTAGGGTATTAAAGGAGGTGGCCCTGGAAATTGCGGATGCATTGGTAATCATTTTCCAATGTTCCTTAGATTCAGGATCAGTTCCTGAATATTGGAGAATGGCTAATGTTATCCTACTTTTTAAGAAAGGAGGGAGGGAGAAAACAGAACTATCGACCTGTCAGCCTGACATCGGTGGTGGGGAAGATGCTATAGTCCATTATCAAGGATGAAATAGTGGCATATCTAGATAGCAGTGATAGGATTGGGCCGAGCCAGCATGGATTTACCAAGGGTAAATCATGCTTGACTAATCTGTTGGAGTTTTTCGAGGATGTAACCAGGAAGTTAGACGGGGGAGATCCAGTGGATGTAGTGTACCTCGATTTTCAGAAGGCATTTGATAAGGTCCCACATAGGAGATTGGTGGGTAAAATCAAAGCTCAGGGCATCGGGGGGAAGATATTGACATGGATAGAAAACTGGTTGGCAGATAGAAAGCAAAGGGTAACGGTGAATGGGTGTTTCTCGGAATGGCAGGTGGTGACTAGTGGGGTGCCACAGGGCTCGGTATTGGGACCACAGCTGTTTACAATTTACGTCAACGATTTAGATGAAGGCATTGAGAACAGCATCAGCAAATTTGCTGATGATACTAAGCTGGGTGGCAGTGTGACATGTGATGAGGATGTTAGGAGAATTCAGGGTGACTTGGATAGGTTGGGTGAGTGGGCAGATACTTGGCAGATGACGTTTAATGTGAATAAGTGTGAGGTTATCCACTTTGGGAGTAAGAACAGGAAGGCAGATTATTATCTGAACGGTGTAGAGTTAGGTAAGGGGGAAATGCAAAGAGATCTAGGAGTCCTTGTTCATCAGTCACTGAAGGTGAATGAGCAAGTGCAGCAGGCAGTGAAGAAGGCTAATGGAATGTTGGCCTTTATTACAATGGGAATTGAGTACAAGAGCAAGGAAATCCTCTTGCATTTGTACAGAGCCCTGGTGAGACCACACCTGGAGTATTGTGTACAGTTTGGTCTCCAGGGTTAAGGAAGGACATCCTGGCTGTAGAGGAAGTGCAGCGTAGATTCACGAGGTTAATTCCTGGGATGTCCGGACTGTCTTACGCAGAGAGGTTAGAGAGACTGGGCTTGTACACGCTGGAATTAAGGAGATTGAGAGGGGATCTGATTGAAACATAGAAGATTATTAAGGGACTGGACAAGATAGAGGCAGGAAATAAGTTCCAGATGCTGGGAGAGTCCAGTACCAGAGGGCGTGGTTTGAGAATAAGGGGTAGGTCATTTAGGACAGAGTTAAGGAAAAACTTCTTCTCTCAGAGAGTTGTGGGGGTCTGGAATGCACTGCCTCGGAAGGCAGTGGAGGCCAATTCTCTGGATGCTTTCAAGAAGGAGCTAGATAGGTATCTTATGGATAGGGGAATCAAGGGATATGGGGACAAGGCAGGAACCGGGTATTGATAGTAGATGATCAGCCATGATCTCAAAATGGCAGTGCAGGCTCGAAGGGCCGAATGGTCTACTTCTGCACCTATTGTCTATATTCATTCTTTATCAATTCAAATATCGCATTCCAGTGTCATTGGTTACAGGCCAAGTGTCTGACCTTTAACACCTTGTTATTGACTCTGCTCCAAGCCAGCATCAATTTATTGCCCTCTTCCCATCAAGTGACAATGAATAATTTATGGCTCTTTGTTCTCAATCAGCAATGAGCTCGAATCACTTCAGGCAGGCATCAACCCCAACATTCACAAACCTGCACGTTATAGCCAACCAAAGAACATCTCACAAAGAACTTCTTATTTGGAAATGAACTCCAGTCCAGCAGATTACCTGAAGAATCATGGTGTCTTCTTTACAACATTGTTCAAGCCCAGCATGTCAAGCTCACAAAATGAACAGAATGTCTTCACAAAATGGGAACCTCCATCCCCAAGCATGCGTCAAGAACAAAGACTGCTTCCATTGTCCTTGATTCATTTGAATTCACTGATTTGTAGATTGTCATTCTTTCTGGCCAACAATGCAATGTCATTTCAGTTCCACAATTATATTTTCATCAGGGATTGGGATTGAGAGAACAATTGAACAGTTCACTTACTGAAATGCCACTTTATTTTGCATTCACTGGAAATACTATGTGTTACTATATTATACATTCCTCAGATAAATATACAAGTGGTTGCTAAACACAAGACCCAGGTAGGTACATTAATGCAAATCCAGAGAAATACGCCAGTTTCAATCAAGATCTTCAAAGACATTTTGAAATAACAGCCATGATCATTTTCACCTACACCGAGGAAGTAAAAGCTAGGTCATATTTGGGAATGCAAGTTGTGTTAACTTCAGAGATCCTGAGGAAAATATCACTCCTGCTTTAGGCTGAAAGGAAATTGAACAACCCCAATGGCTGAAGAGCCTGCTCACGTTCAAAGCAGAGCAATTTCCTCTTGACATCCTGTACTGATCCAAATTTATAGCACAGCCAGGCAGAACTGAACTGAAAAGAGCTGATATTAAATTTGCTGATTATAACTCAGGAAATGAATTTAGGAAGGAGTTCAAAACCTCACTGGTTTCTAATATGTTAGTACTGAATTCAACTAACTCTGCTGAGACAATTGAATTCATTTTTGACAGTCGTTGGCATCGCAAGATAAAATAGCCGCATAATTTTCTTCCTTTATTGACTGTGTACTGCTTGTGAGATCATACTAGGCTCAAAGATGATGTGTGACAGTCTGCAGTTTAATCAAGGATTGTGAAAGGTTCATGTCTACAAGAAGTTTTATGAATCTTACTGTCAGATGTTCTATTAGCTGCAATGCCCCCAACAGTACAACGACAATACAGTATGCAAATTCCATACATAGTTTTCATAATAAACATAGCAATTGGAATTAATAATGGGAATACAATATATGTAATTATAGCCTGTTCTGTTAACCCCTCCCCCCCAACCTTTCCACTGCTAATGAAGACTAAAACTAGTCTGTAATATTCTGTTTCCAGACTAATTTCCTTTGGTTGGAGTCAGCTTGGATTTACAGAGATAACACCCTGGGATTCCGATCACCAAAATGAAGCCTGTGATCTTGCAACGCTGATAAGGTAATGGCTATTTAATTAAAGAAGAGGCAGCTCAGGAAGGAGCTGCAGGCCAACCTGCCTTGCAGGCTTTGAACTTGACCACAAAACACCAAATCTTGGTGATGGCCCATATGAAGGGAGATGACTTGATTATAAAATCTTTGTATGTTCCTTGGAGCAATGAATGCTCCTTCCTGAAGACTGGTTTCATTTTCCTTGGGAAATGCAGGTGAAAAGATCCAATTAAAGGAAAGTCTAACCACTTTCAAGCCTGACATGCCTTTTTCCAAGATGCTGTTGAAGCAGAAAATAAAGTAAAATTTGACGCATATCTGGATTGCAACATGTGATTACCGAGGAGGGGAAGAGACCCAGATAATAAGCCCGTAAGACATAGCAGCAGAATTAGGCCATTCTGCCCATTGAGTTTGCTCTGCCATTCCATCATGACTGTTCTTCATCCATTTCAACCCCATTCTCATTAACGTGATTAATTTAGATCTCTCTAGCAAAGAGGTGCACAAACTGAATAAATAAATATACTGTACATATATCTTTGCAAAGTATGTACAACAGTGTCAGGCAAACACATTTCACTTAAAGGAACTCTTTTAGCTGGGGCTGTTCTGAAGTATAGATGATCCCTGCCAGAAAATCAGGAAAGATTTATTTAACTCAGGGCAGTGGCAAATTGGTCAAACTAGTACTGTGGAATTTTTTTTTCCAATCTGGGTGCTTGGGATCTAAAAAAATAAAGAATGTAGCATAGTTAGAGAATACATCAGCATTGCTGTTAGTGGGGAAACAACACCTCATTCTACACTTCTTAGGCTGATAATGGCCATCCTCACATCACAATAGTAACTTGTATCTGTCTCAGTAAAAATAAGAAGCTGAGAACATTCCACTTGGCTTTGGCAAACACTTTAACTTTTATTATTTTTCAATACTTTCACTCTATTACTTAGGTTCTGAATTTTCATTTATTTACATCGTTTTGTACTTTTGGGCCACAATATTGTTTTTACGTAGAGTAACTTAATGGACAACAATATTTAAAAAAAGAGTATCTCTGATACATCAAGTGGGTGCACATTTTTCCAACTGGAATCCTTCCGGCACTTAACCATTGTGTTCCATTATCACCATTATATGGACAGTGGATTGAGCCATGTAAGCAGGAATTTTTCAAAAAGTTTTTGGAGAATAATATATCTGTTATGATCAATTATGATGACAGATTATTATATAATAATTAACTATACTAGACAATTTCTTATTTATATTTTTGTTTCAATGAATTATGTAAGCTTGAATGACAGTATAATTGGCCTAGCCTTGTAATAGTTTCTACCTTTTGAACTGATATACTGTAGATCATGGACATCCTTAGTATTGTCTATGAAGCAACGTTTATAATTGATATTACCAAAAAGGGTTGTGTTACACCAAAGGTACAACAGAGATTAAAAGCCTCATTTTTTTGTGTGAGAAGTAAGCTACGCAAAAACACATTCTACCATCAGTTTCCTAGCTATTAAATATTATGAATGAATTGTAGGCAATTAGCCTTGTTCAACATCAAATGACACTCCAGTGAGTACCAGTTCTAAACCTGAGAAAATGCAAAATAAAATAGAAATAATCTTTCTTATCCACTGGTCTGCTTATGTTTTTACTCTGAATTATTAAAAATCTAATTGAAGAATAACTGCAAATATTTTTAAAGGCTATACAATTTAAAGAATTGGCAGTATGTAAGTAGCTGAAAGCAAAGTGTCAGATGAGACCAAATGAAATCCCACAGCAGTTTAATACTTTTATCAAGCTCACTTCAAGGCAATCAATGAGAATGCCATCCTACGTTCAAATGCAAGTAACTGTGCAGATAAGCAACCTGTGCTGATAGAGTCAGTGCTTTGTCTTTCTTTGCTTCATGGACTTAAGCTGTACCAATCGGAAAACAACTGGGCTACTGGAGGTGCAGCAGCTAAGGGACAGTAGCCTGCTGTTTATTGAATTAATATCATATTTTAAATAATTGATTTAGAAATATGCATTCAACTCTCTCTATGACAGATGGGGAATTTAAATTGAATTAATTACATATATTTGCAATTAAAATCTGGTAATCAGAAGAAAACAGTGAAGGATGGAAAACCTCAGTAGTCCTGTGGAGAAAGAAACAGAATTTGTGATAAGAGAACTTTGACCTAAAATGACAATTATCTATCTCAATTTTGAAATTTATTTCATAATTTCATCAATTATATTGCTCTGCCTTTGATATCAGTAAAAACAAACACTAAAGTACTGGTCTGTCATAACAAAAAAAAACAAATGATTCCTTCAGGTAAGTAAATTATTGTCCTTTGCAGTATAGCCCTAATGTGACCAACAATAATGTGCTTGACTCTTAAATGTCCAAGCTGTTTAGGAACAATTAGGGATGGACAATAAATGCTGACTCAGCCAGTAGCACACCTACTGTATCTTGAAAGTGAACAATAAAGGGAGGAATTAGTTTACATGAACAGTGTCTAAGACAACATCAAGTTTATTGCCATATGCACAAGTGCAATGAAAAACTTACTTGCGGCAGCATTATATAAGAAACAATCACAAGAAAAACTGAAATTAGACATATACATAATTTTACAAGAAAACACAATGAGAACAACACAAAAGCTGGGGCTATACTTGCAGCCTTGAGGAAATGGTCTTTTGGAGAATCTGGTAGCCTTGATGGTTAAATTTGATTTTCTGCCTCATTGCAATCACTGAAAAAGGTAATTGGCTGCAGTGCAAAATGAGCAACTGGTTCACTCGTGTATTTTGTGCTAATGTTGGTTGATTTCACATATTATCATTTCAAGGATCCATATGCAACCTAGCATTATTGTGATAATCAGTGGAATTGCCATTTTGTAGCACAGTCTGACAATTTCTTTTGGGAAGCATAGGTCTAGTTGAAATACTTCCTCTTCAATTAAAGGAATAGGCAAACAACTAACTGGTAACAGGTGGAACTCTACTCCAGTGCAGATATCTCTGAGGGGAAGAGCCATAGCCTAGGCTCCATCCACTACCACACATGGAGGGTCTGAGGTGAGAAGGGAAGCCCTGAAACAATGGGCTGTATCACCCCTTGGGCCACAAAAGTGGCACTGTGTCATGCTTATTTAAAAAAAATAAGTTTACATTACTAAATGTGGTGAAGAAAGCTTTTGGTATGCTGGCCTTTATAAATCAGAGCATTGAGTATAGGTGTTGGGATGTAATGTTAAAATTGTACAAGGCATTGGTAAGGCCAAATTTGGAGTATTGTGTACAGTTCTGGTCACCGAATTATAGGAAAGATGTCAACAAAATAGAGAGAGTACAGAGAAGATTTACCAGAATGTTACCTGGGTTTCAGCACCTAAGTTACAGAGAAAGGTTGAACAAGTTAGGTCTTTATTCTTCGGAGCGTAGAAGGTTGAGGGGGGACTTGATAGAGGTATTTAAAATTATGAGGGGGATAGATAGAGTTGACGTTGATAGGCTTATTCCATTGAGAGTAGGGGAGATTCAAACAAAAGGACATAAGTTGAGAGTTAGGGGGCAGAAGTTTAGGGGTAACATGAAGGGGAATTTCTTTACTCAGATAGTGGTAGCTGTGTGGAACGAGCTTCCAGTAGAAGTTGTAGAGGCAGGTTCGATATTGACATTTAAAGTAAAGTTGGATAGGTATATGGACAGGAAAGGAATGGAGGGTTATGGGCTGAGTGCAGGTTGGTGGGACTAGGTGTGAGTAAGCGTTCAGCACAGACTAGAAGGGCTGAGATGGCCTGTTTCCGTGCTCTAATTGTTATATGGTTATATGTATCGATTATGACTATATAAGATTTTTTGCACTGTTATTTCCTTGTCTGGGATTCTTACTATAAATAAAATCTATTTTTGAAATATAAATGTAATCTCTAAGAAATGAGCTCCTTTGTAAAAAGGGCTGCTTGCAAAATAGTGGTGTGCAAGTTATTTGTATTCAGGGCTAGGTAGACAATCCAAGAACATTTGAGGATCACACATTAAAAGATGGGCATCCGGAATTTGCTGAGAACTTTTTGCCACTGTAGTTCGAAACAGGCTCCTATAAAGGACTCCTTGTGGAATCCACTGATAGAGTACCATCCTTCCCCAGCACACAGTGGGAAATCTCAATGCTCAACCAGGTCAGTTCTGCTGCACGGCAGTAATGTTCAATGGTTCATATTTATTTTTAGAATTTTTTGTGTTTTAATTTTTATACACATAGCTTCTAAAATTAATTTTATTGAATGATTTTATATAGTTTTTATATAGCATTTCCATTTTTACAAATGGTTGCAATACACAATAGGTGCAGGAGTAGGCCATTCGGCCCTTCTAGCCAGCACCGCCATTCACTGTGATCATGGTTGGTCACACACAATCAGTACCCCGTTCCTGCCCTCTCCCCATATCCCTTGACCCCGCTATCTTTAAGAGCTCTATTTAACTCTCTCTTGAATGCATCCAGAGACTTGGCCTCCACTGCCTTCTGGGGCAGAGCATTCCACGTATCGAACACTCTCTGGGTGAAAAAGTTTTACCGCATATCTGTTCTAAATGGCCTACCCCTTATTCTTAAACTGTGGCCTCTAGTTCTGGACTCACCCATCAGCGGGAACATGCTTCCTGCCTCCAGTGTGTCCAATCCCTTAATAATCTTATATGTTTCAATCAGATTCCCTCTCATCCTTCTAAATTCCAGTGTATACAAGCCCAGTTGCTCCAATCTTTCAACATATGACAGTCCCGCCATTCCGGGAATCAACCTCGTGAACCTACGCTGCATTCCCTCAATAGCAAGAATGTCCTTCCTCAAATTTGGAGACCAAAATAGCACACAATACTCCAGGTGGGGTCTCACCAGGGCCCTGTACAGCAGCAGAAGGACCTCTTTACTCCTATACTCAATTCCTCTTGTTATAAAAGCCAGCATGCCATTAGCTTTCTTCACTGCCTGCTGTACCTGCATGCTTGTTTTCATTGACTGATGTACAAGAACACCTAGATCTCGTTGTACTTCCCCTTTTCCTAACTTGACTCCATTTAGATAGTAATCTGCCTTCCTGTTCTTGCCACCAAAGTGGATAACCTCACATTTATCCACATTAAACTGCATCTGCCATACATTTGCCCACTCACCCAACCTGTCCAAGTCACCCTGCATTCTCATAACATCCTCCTGACATTTCACACTACCACCCAGCTTTGTGTCATCAGCAAATTTGCTAATCTTACTTTTAATCCCTTCATCTAAATCATTAATGTATATTGTAAACAGCTGCAGTCCCAGCACCGAACCTTGCGGTACCCCACTGGTCACAGCCTGTCATTCCGAAAGGGACCTGTTAATAACTACTCTGTTTCCTGTCAGCCAGCCAATTTTCAATCCATGTCAGTACTATGCCCCCAATACCATGTGCCCTAATTTTGCCCACTAATCTCCTATGTGGGACTTTATCAAAAGCTTTCTGGAAGTCCAGGTACACTACATCCACTGGCTCTCCCTTGTCCATTTTCATAGTTACATCCTCAAAAAACTCCAGAAGATTAGTCAAGCATGATTTTCCCTTCATAAATCCATGCTGACTCGGACTGATCCTTCTATTGCTATCCAAATGTGTCGTAATTTCATTTTTTATAATTGACTCCAGTATCTGTCCCACCACTGACGTCAGGCTAACCGGTCTATAATTCCCTGTTTTCTCTCTCCCTCCTTTCTTGAAAAGTGGGACAACATTAGCCACCCTCCAATCAGCAGGAACTGTTCCTTAATCTATAGAACATTGGAAAATGATTACCAATGCATCCACGACTTCTAGAGCCACCTCTTTAAGTACCTTGGGATGCAGACCATCAGGTCCCAGGGACTTATCAGCCTTCAGACTCAACAGTCTATCCAACACCGTTTCTTGCCTAATATAAATTTCCTTCAGTTCATCCTTTATCCTAGTTCCTTTGGCCACTATTACATCTGGGAGATTGTTTGTGTCTTCCCTGGTGAAGACAGATCCAAAGTACCTGTTAAACTCATCCGCCATTTCCTTGTTTCCCATAATAAATTCACTCGTTTCTGTCTTCAATGGCCCAATTTTGGTCTTAACTATTTTTTTGCTATTCACATACCTAAAGAAGCTTTTACTATCCTCCTTTATATTCTTGGCTAGTTTACCTTCATACCTCATTTTTTCTTGGTGTATTGCCTTTTTTGTTATCTTCTGTTGCTCTTTAAAAGCTACCCAATCCTCCGGTTTCCCGCTCATCTTTGCTATGTTATACTTCTTCTCTTTTATTTTTATATTGCCCTTTACTTCCCTTGTCAGCCACGGCCACCCCTTACTCCCCTTAGGATCTTTCTTCCTCTTTGGAATGAACCGATCCTGCACCTTCTGCATTATTCCCAGAAATACCTGCCATTTTTGTTCCACTGTCTTCCCTGCTAGGGTATTGTTCCATTGAACTTTGGCTAGCTCCTCCCTCATAGCTCCATAGTTCCCTTTGTTCAACTGTAATACTGACACATCCAATTTTCCCTTCTCCTTCTCAAATTGTAGGTTAAAACATATCATATTATGGTCACTACTTCCTAAAGGTTCCTTTACCTCGAGGTCCCTGATCAAATCTGGTTCATTGCACAACACTAAATCTAGAATTGCCTTCTCCCTGGTAGGCTCCAGTACAAGCTCTTACAATGTAAGAGGCAGGCTCAGAATTTCAAAGCCTTTTGCCAATCAGTGTATCCCATTGCAGGGTCTGGACACAATATATCAACAATTCTTTCTCCCGCATGGATGCTGCTTGATCTACTGGGTTCATTCTGCAATTTATATTTTTGCTTCAAACTTGAGCATCTGCAGTCTCTTGTGTCTTTTTCATGACAATTACCAGCTGTTAAAGCCTTTCATTGGGTGGAGCTGAAACAGCACTCAAAAATCCTTCTGGGGATACACATTAACCAGCTGTTAAAACCCTTCTGGGGTGCAGCTCCACTGGCTGTCGGTGCAGATGCTGTGGCGGGGCTTGCAATGGAAAGTCCCTGGACTCCTTATGGCTTTAGCAGTCAACATCTGGCCTCAAAACAAGAGCTCACTAAACTCCACTTAGCACTGTTGGATGGAGTTCAATAGGAAAAGATGACTTAGGATCTTGGTAGTTATCCCAATGTGATAGATTCTGTATTTTCTGCAAATAATTTGGGGGAGACAAAAGATGCGTTGAGATTGAAATTGTGGCATTTTGAGCTGGTTTTGGAGTTTCTTAACTGCGGAATCCAGTCTATATTGAAATAAAAACAGAAAATGCTGTAGGTACTTAGCAGGCCAGGCAGCATCTTTGCAGAGGGAAATAGTTAATATTTTATGTTATTAACTTTTCATCAGAACTGGAAAAGTGAGAAAATAACTGTTTTAAATTGCAGAGATAGATATCGATGGGAGTTAAAGGGAATGTTTGCGATAGGGTAGAGATAGAAGTGAGATGAGTGCTAGTACCTCACTACTGATGAAAGCATTTCAGACTAAATTGAATTCAAGAGCAGGGAGGTCATGCTGCAAATATACAGGGTACTGGTGAGGCCGCACCCGGAGTACTGTGTGCGGTTCTGGTCTCCATACTTGAGGAAGGATATACTGGCTTTGGAGGCAGTGCAGAGGAGATGGATTCCAGAGATGAAGGGGTGAGAGATTGAGTTGCCTGGGACTATGCTTCAGAAGAATGAGTGGGGATCTTATAGAAACATACAAAATTGTGAAAGGGACAGCTAAGATAGAAGCAGGAAAGTTGTTTCCATTGGTAGGTGAGACTAGAACTAGGGGACATTGCCTCAAGATTCAGGGGAGAAGATTTAGAACGGATATGAGGAGAAACTGTTTTTCCCAGACAGTGGTGAATCTGAGGAATTCTCTGCCCAGGGTAACAGTTGAGGCTTCTTCACTAAATATATTTAAGCTACAGTTAGTAGGTGAATTAAGGGTTATGGGGAAAAGGCAGGTAGATGGAGCTGAATTTACAGATAGATCAGCCATGATCTTATTAAATGGCAGGGCAGGCTCGATGGGCCAGATGGACTACTCCTGCTCCTATTTCTTATGCTCTTATCCTGCAGGTTAGATGTGCCATGGGTGGGATGTAATGCACCACTTTTAAATTATCTTACAAGACTTATTCTTCAGTGACAGCATAGTGCAGGTTTCATTTGAATCACAAAACAATATTACTTTGTAAATTGGACTTTGCTGATGTGACATACCATAGCTGTTTAGTTGCAATGTGAAGCCATCCGTCTTCAATATTACCAGTTTTTCGCACTCTACTTGATCTGCTAAGTACCTTAAATTCAGATTTCTAGCAAATACCGGGTTTTTCCTCTCATCCCTCCAGAATTTTCTGTTGTGTGTTTCTTTCTTCATTCATCTCCTTCTCTCCACGATCCTCCAGATAAATCAACTGTGAGTAACAGGCATTGGATAGGAAAGGTTTCGAGGGATATAGGTCAAATGTAAGCTAATGGTTCTAGCTCAGGTCGGCATGGATGAATTGAACTGAAGGGTCTGATTCAATGCCATACGTTTTGACTCTACGACTACCTAGTGACACTGAAGGCAACTGTGTCAGCTGGAAAATATTCTCTTTAAGCCCCACCGCTGTCTATCTCTGCAGTTTTAAACATAGTTATTTTCTCACTTTTCCAGTTCTGATGAAAAGTTAATAACATAAAATATTAACTCTTTCCCTCTGCAAAGATGCTGCCTGGCCTGCTAAGTACCTACAGCATTTTTCTGTTTTTATTTCAGTGTAGACTCTATTCTAGGTAAGTGACTCCAAGATCGGGTCAAAATGCCACAATTTTAACCTCAAACCATTTTGCCTCTCCCAAGTTATTTGTCTGAAAATACAGAATCTATCACATTGGAATAATTACCATGATCCAAAGTCATCTTTTCATATTGAACTCCATTCAACACTGCTTCTCCTTCTTGTTCATTTCCAAATTGCTCTCATCTATATGATTTATCTCATGACTGTTGCCATTAGCAAGACTCAATGAACATCCATACGATTGATCTACCTGGTGAAAAATTGAAGTCCCAGTAAAAAATGAAGACCCATAGATCAAAACACTTGTGCTATTCCAGCAGAAGATATTCTCTATTGACTTTTTCCTCTATCTCCTATCTCCCCAAAATCAACTGAAGATTACCTTCAATTCCTTATATATTTGGAAATACTTCGTGTGGTACTACATTAAGTATCTTTTGGATGTTCATATGAATAACATCTATGTTGTTCCATGAAGCCAGTAAATTCCTTGAAGACTAACATTGCAGAGGAAACATAATAGAAAGAGATAGCACACTTATCAGTCCTCAAACCAAGTTAGTCAGTTTCTTTTGAAGATAAGTGATCCTGGGTTTAGTTTTGTCCTAGCATTGTAGATCCCCTTATATATTATTTATCTAATCCCCCCATTTAGGAGAGATGAAAGATTTGACCAGTTACTCATCTATTAATATAATTACCCCACCAGAATTCCTTGGCTACTCCAATATTCAAATAGATCTACAACATAAACTCAAGTAAACAGCATACTGCTCATGCCACATATCTTAATGTAAGCAATTTATTAAACCTTGACAAATACTGAAGCTTTACATTGTTCATTTACCATTAAAGTGGGTAACCCAAATACAACTGCTATTGCCTGTTATAACAATGTAGTTTGCTGTGTGTGACATATCTACCTCAATTGAATATCTAAGATGACACCTAACATTAGTGCTTCATGCAAGGTTCAATACAAACTCTGATGTCAGTACAATTCTTTTCACACAAAAGTGATCAATATGAGGAATGGATATTTTCTTCTTATACAATCCTTTTGGATCAAGAATAACTTGGTATTACTCCATTTTTTGTGGGTTGAGATGACTGATGAGAGAAATGTGGAGACTAGTTTCTACCACAGATGGTGGCAGAAGATGTCTGGCCCAGCAGCTGGGTGCTTTGTTTGTGAGATGATGTGAACATCCCATCATTTACACTGGGCTTCTGTATGCTCATACTGAATGGACTTTGGGTTCTCAGTGCTATCCCAAAAGGTTCTTCACCATTTTGAACAGTCACAGGCCAGACATTGCCAGGAGTCAATGAAGATGTTGTGCTTCTTCAAGACCTAGGGGACATCTTGGTATTCATTCCTCTCTCATCAGTTACTTTCTTTCCAAGACAGAGCTTAGAGTAAAATATCAGGAGACTGGTGTTAGATATGCAAACATTACAGCCTGTCAATATGGCTAAAAGAATGCAATTAATTACTGCATCAGTGACAGAGATGTCGGCATGGGAGAGATGCTTATTGGGATTGGGAGGATTTTGCAAAGCTAGCATTGGTGATATTCATAAACACAAGAGATTCTGCAGAAGCTGGAAATCCAGAGTAACACATACAAAATACTGGAGAAACTCAGCAGGTCAGGCAGCATCTATGGAAAGGAATAATCAGTTGCCGTTTCAGACCTAAAGACTTTGTCAGGACTGCAAAAGAAGTGGGAAAATCCAGAACATGTTGGGGAGAGGGGAAGGAGGTCAGGCTAGAAAGTGATCATCAGTGAAGCCAAGTTGGTGGGGGGGGGAGGGGGGATGAAGTGAAAAGCTGGGTGATGACAGGCAGAAATGTTAAAAGGCTAATGAGGAAGGAATCTGATGGGAGAGGAGAGTGGACCACTCTCAGGTTGGAGGAGCAACAGCTCACATACCGTCAGAATAGCCTCCAACCAGATGGCATAATCAATGATTTCTCTAGCTTCCAGTAATTTTCCCCTCCCCCTTCACTCTTCTTCCATTCCACTCTCTAGCTCACCTGTTATCACCTGCCTATCACCCTCCCCTTTCACTTTCTCCCATATCCACTCTCCTGTTCTTTCATATTCCTCCTTCTTCATCTTTTCCCTTCACCTTCATCTTTTGCACTACTTACTTATATTTTTGTAACTTATGGTAATACTTTTGTCTTGTATTCTACTGCTGTCGCGAAACAACAAATTTCAGAACATACTGTGTGTCAGTGATGATAAACCTGATTTAGATTCAGATTCTGAATAATTCATCAGCATGCCTGTGTGCAGTACAAGATGAGTCAGGCTGAAGTCTTCTCTGCCAGCAATGTTGAAAGAAATCTTGGCACCTTAATCGGTTAAAACAGAATGACCCCATTCAACATGCCACCCTGAGAAACGTTGTTCTATGCAGAAGAGTAGCCTTGGCTCAAGCAGAGCCAGCAGTAATGAAGCTGTAATAGCATGAATGGAGTGAGACTCCATGTCAATGCACCATCACCTTTGATCCAAGTGTAGGGGTCATGAGGAACTAATTGCTTAGACCATGTAAGGTGCAAATGAATGATCTTTTAACACAGTGCCTTGAAGAAGTATTTAGCCTCAACCTTTCATTCACATAAATCTTTACAGCCAGGGATTTTGATCAATTTAACTGGGAATTGTTATTTGTGAATCACATGCTCCTTTTTTCCCCTCGCAGTACAGCCCCAAAAGACAAGGAAAATTGTAAAGCATTAAAAACTGAAAACTCAAGAGCTGAAATGTCAGCAGTTCAAACATATTCATCCTCCTTTGCTCAGCACTTAGTTGAACTACCTCTCGCAGCTTTACAGCCAGTAGTCATTTTGTGTAAGCCTCTATTAGCTTTGCACAGCGTGATGGAGCAAGATTTGACCCATTCCTCCTTGCAAAATTGTTCAAGCTGTGCCAGGTTAGTAGAGGAACAGCGGTGGACAGCAATCTTGAGGTCTTGCCAGAGATGTTCAATCGGATTAAGTTCAGGACACTGACTGGGTCTCTCAAGGACATCAAATTTCTTCATTTGAAGCCATTCCCTAGCTGTGCTGGAGTGTACTTTTGGATGTTGTCCTGCTGAAAGACAAACTTCCTCCCTAGTTTAATCTTTCTGGCAGAGGCCAGCAGGTTTTCATCCAGGATATCTCTGTATTTAGCAGCATTGATCTTCCCATCAACCCTGACTAGATTTCCAGTCCCTGTTGCTGAAAAGAATCCCCGTAGCACAATGCTATCTCTACCATACCTTATAGTAGGGAGGGTGTTGCCTAGCTGATGCATAATAATAGATTTATGCCACACGTGCTGCTAAGGAAAGCGTGTGTTTACCCGTAAAGACTTTGCAAACTGTTACTTAGAAGATACTGTAAAGATATAGAAGGTCTTGTGGTTGGATGAGACCAAAGTGGAACTTTTTCAGCTTAACACTAAGCGGTACATGTGGCAAAAATCTAATACCGCACATCAGCCATGTAACACCTTCCTTACTGTAAGGAGTGGAGGAAGCAGCGTTGCTTTTCTGCAGCAGGGACTGGAAATCTGGTCAGGATTGATGGGAAGATACATGCTGCTAATTACAGACAGATCCTGGATAAGAACCTGCTCGCCTCCGCCTGAAAGCTTAAACTGGGAAGAAGCCTGCAAGTTCATCTATCTTCTTCTGTATACTGTGTTCATTCAAGTACAAAATCTCCAGTCCTGTATTCACCCTTTTCCATTTTGTCCGTTTTTTTATATTGCAACTCACCCTGTTGACGGCAATTTTGGCCTATCAACAAGCTCTCCTCACCACACATTTCTTCTGTCTGTAAACCAGCTACCTCATCTTCAGCACTATTATCCCCTTTCCTACCATACTTCTTACAAAGAGGATGAATACTTTTGAACTGCTGACATTTCAGTTTTTGAATTTTTAGTTCTACGTTCTTTACA
Organism: Hemitrygon akajei; assembly: GCF_048418815.1. Lineage (NCBI taxonomy): Eukaryota > Metazoa > Chordata > Chondrichthyes > Myliobatiformes > Dasyatidae > Hemitrygon > Hemitrygon akajei. The sequence goes on along the minus strand of NC_133133.1, from coordinate 48,723,872 downwards.
ATTGTCCATGTTTCTGGGTCTCTGCTGTGAGGAAAAAAAACATGTGATTCACAGATGAGAATTCTCAGTGAAATTAATCAAAATCTTTGGTTGTAATACTCATTTATGTGAACAAAAAGTTGGGGGCTGAGTACTTTTCCAAGGCAGTGTAGTGGCCAACAGAAGTTCTTCAGGTTTCTTGTTTTAAACTTGATACACCATCACGGAGGAAGAATGCCTGGAGTTTGCTCACTGGTGACCTTTGCAAGCTCTCAGGCATGTCCATTTTCTTTCATGTCACTACATTACAGTGCTGCTCTTGTGAGCCATTGAATGGGTTTACTATCAAATAGCATGTGTATGCCAGCACAATATTTCTCAACAGTTGCATTTTCACGATTACAAAAATGAAATGGTTGTCCTAGGCAATTTATGAGAACTTGTTTGGTTTCACAATGCTCTTTCACTTGTGATTTATAGAGAAAGGCAGTACACAACAGAAACAAAGAGGCAGTAGGCAAATCTGAAAGGTTACGTCTGTTCCTAAACCTTTTTAAAATTTAAGTGGACAAAGAATTATTTGAATTCACAAACAACAAAGAGAAAGTCATATTTATGACTTAAGCATGTTTTGAAGTACTTCACAGCAACTGAAGTATCAACTGCAGTAACTGACAAAACTTGCTGCCAATTTATGCATAGCAAGCTCCCATGAACATCTTTGCAATAGTTCTTGGAGAAGCTTTTTAAGAGATAAATATTGCTCAGGGTTTCACTAATAAAATGGCTACTCTATTATTAAAAAAACTCTAAACTTAAGCCTAACTTTCTTTTAACTCAAAGCCTCGACTTCCAATCTCAGTTTCCTTCGGATTAGTACAAGAGCTGCAGATTTATTTTTTAAAACTAACTCAGAGCTACTTTTGGCATTTGGGTTTTCTTGTTCTTGGAGCCAAAAATAATTTCTCCTTAAAAAGAGTGTTATTTTAGATATATCAAAATTGTCTGGCTTTCAAGAAGCCAAAATAATTCAGTGAACAACTTCCAATAACACAATAGACAGAGGGTTGTCAAATACACATTTTAAATGTTTATAAGTTGTTATAGGCAACAGTAATTTCTAGCCAATCATGCCCTTTTGAACCTGTTAAAAAATTTATTTTCTTCTTGAGGGGAAATAAATCATTGCAGACTGTGATCATTAAAAAATAACATTCATAATGACATGGTTTCTAGGATCAAAGCAAGCATGACCAATGTTGTTATGGTTCTTCTGATGTGCAGAACTTATAAATATAGATCTGTGCCTATAGCAATGTAATGTTAATAACTTGGACCAAACGGAAAGGAACGAGCTTCCTCAGCAGTTCTTTTTTAATAGAATGCTCAGCTCATTGGGCCTATTCATGTCTCCTTATCACCAGGAGGGGAGGATGATTATATAATTAAGATTATAGGAACCTTTGAACACTATTTGTGCACTTACTGCTAGCTCTTCAGATCTCATTATGGCATGCTGTGTATCAGGTACCATGTCAGCTCCAGGTCAGCAAGGAGCAACATGTCATTTGCATCAGCATTTTAAGAGCCTGCCATTGTATCACTGTCTTTATTTGCAGATTGGCAGCAGCAAGAACAAATGAGATTTCTTTTTCCCCAGGCTTTAGCTGTAATGTGGTAACTGATTAACCAGGATATAAAGTCATTGTAAAAGCTTTGATTTGCTGAGGTTAATGTTTGGCTTGTTTCTCATTGGGCTCCAGTTATGTGGAGACTGCAAGCACTGGAATAGCTAAACTTAGAGAGAGGTTAAAGGAAAACCTAATGAGTATTCAAATTTAGGATAGGCTTTGACTGATAAAGAAAGACAACTTCCTCTGAAAATGTTAGTTAAGTTAGTAATCAGAGATCACATATTAAAAGGTAATTGATGAAAGATTCAGACTGAAAATGAAAGCAAGTTTATTTTTCATAGTGTATTGTTAAGATCTAGAATGTATTATCTGAAGGAATATTGGCAATAGTTTACTTGAGGATAAAGAAACTATTTGGTTTGTACTTGAAGAGGACAACTTTGAAAAGTGATGTGGAAAACGCTGATGTAGACTTACAAACAACTATGAGAGGTATGATAGACCATCCTCTACCTGGCCTACACAACTCCTATCTTGTCAGTGGGTCTGGACCCGGGTACAGTTCAGAATTGTGCTAACAACTGAGGGTTAGTTTACCTTTTCCTACCACATATTAAACCTCTGCTCCATTTAAACCTTTGCCACTTCAAATTCTTGCCTTACTCCTTCAATGTTATGTTTATATAATTTTATTTAGAGATTGAGGGTAGAACAGGCCCATTTAGCCCAGCGAGTCATGCTACCCGGAAACCCAGCTATTTAACACTACCCTAATCACAGGACAATTTACTATGACCAATTATCCAGTAGGTCTCTGGACTGTGGGAGGAAATCATTTCAAAATTCGCAACGGCAAAGCCAATTTGATAGCAAATTGGAAGTTTAAACTGTGCCATCTCCATGGTAGAAAAGAGAACTGAAAACAATATAAAATAGGCTGTTGATTTGCAATCATGTTTTCCACTGGCATTGACCAATATTTTCTTCACCAGCAGCTTCTCATGTTTAGCTGAATGTAGGATGCCACAGTAGCATAGCGGTTAGCATGACATGGTTACAGCTCAGGGTGTTCTGGAGTTTGGAGTTCAGCTCCGGAGCCATCTGTAAGGAGATTGTATGCTCTCCCTGTGACCACATGCGTTTCCAACAGTTTCCTCTCACAGTCCAAAAATGTGCAGATTAGTAAGCTAGTTGGTCATTGTAAATTGTCCTGTGATTAGGCAAGTGTTAAATAGCTGGGTTGATGGGCGGTGTGGCTTGTTGGGCCAAGAGGGCCCCAACAAGTGCTAAATGCTGCTTAAGAAACAGTGAACGAAATCCAGAATTTCTCTAATTGATCACTGCAAGCCCAAAAATGCTAATATATGGTTAGAAGCAGCAATCTAAATGTGACTAAGCGTGCCGGTCTCACACTTACTTAGACTGTTTAAAACAAAAGCCACGTGGACTGAGTTGATTACTTTGAGCAGAAAAGGTTCAATGACATGTAAATTGATGTGTACAGAATTGAGGGATATTTTAGCCAAGTTGCTAGGTAGAAGGGATCATAACTAGATGACTCAGATCTTAAGATAATAGGGAAATGTATATAAAGGAAAAAATTGTAGATCTAGGGCCAAGGGTGGAGTGTGGGTGGGCGGTATGGGATTAATTGAATAGTTTTTCAGAGATCTGGCACAGAAACAATCAGCTAAATAGCCTTATATTTTCCTGACAGAGTGCTCTGGGTAAGTAGGCAGTTTATTTTGACTGAGGGATTTCATTTGCTCCAATGAGTTTTTAATAACCTTGGTCAATGCAGGAATGTTGATTGGAATAAGAGCAAACACCCTTCAAGTATGATCAAGAGATTTTTAACGTCCATCCAATCAACTGAAACAGGACAAGATATGAATTTAACATGATTTTTGACAGACATCACCATTAGCAATGCAGAGTTCCACAGACTTCCATGCATTTTTAACACATCAAAGAAAGAGATAGCGGAGACATTAGCACAAATTTCTAATAATAGGAAAATGCTGTTGCACAAGATTGGCAGATAAGTCTTATTATGGCTATGCTTTAGGATGTCAGCTATGTCCAGGAATCTAGCCAAATCTGCATAACATTTTATGAGGAAATAAAATGAGATAATAGTGAATGAAGAAATGAAGAGTAAAATCTGCAGACCTAAAATAAAGTCTACATGGACTGCTATCTCATCTGGTTGCACTTTTGAATGGAGTAGACCCAAGTAATTCACTAAAAATACTTACATTTTTAAAAAACTTTAATTAAATACTAGACTAATGAACCAAGTTATAATATCCAGAGCCTGGGAGAATTAACAGTATAGCTGGCTACCAGATCAAAATAAGACAGACTACATGGATGGCCATTTAGAGAGGCAGGAAATGAGAAGTGGTCCCATAATTATCGGTATTAGGAACAGAGTTGTTCGTAAGTTTTTTTAAAAAATGATTTAGTGCTAGTAATATAGCATGAATTTCAAATCCATTCTAGGAGTACTTGGGTCCTTTGGCTTATATGCCCTTATGTGGTGTCTATGAGTATATATCTGGGAACACCAAATTTTGTCAACGGCAAAAATTCAAAGTAAATTTATTTTCAAAGGACATATATGTCACCACATATAACACTGAGATTTGGTTTCATGTGGTCATACTCAGTAAATCCAAGAAATGTAATAGAATCAATGAAAGACCGCACCCAACAGGACGGACAAACAGCCAATGTGCTAAAGACAGAAAACTGTGCAAATAGAAATGAAATTAATAATAAGTAAACAATAACTATCGAGAACATGAGATGAAGAGTCCTTGGAAGTGAGTCCATAGATTGTGGGAACAGTTCAGTGGGGACAAGTAAAGTTGAGTGAAGTTATCCCCTCTGGTTCTCAACCTTCATGGTTGAGGATCAAAACCAGTTCCTGAACCTGGTGGTGGGAGTTCTTAGACTCCTGTACCTTCTTCCTGAGGGTAGCAGTGAGAAGTGACCATGACTGGGGTGGTGGGGGTCCCTGATAATGGATGATACTCTCCTGTGTCAGCGTTCCATGTAGATGTGCTTTAAAGAATTGATGAATAAACCCTTATGAAGCAGCTGTTGTTAAAAACCCCTTTCACTTTGTAACCTCAAATGGACCTGAGAGTCTCTTCTCCAAAGTAGACTTCCTTCGTGCTCAACAGGTTTGGTCTTCTGGGTCCTGTTAACTTTACCAGCTAAAGTACAAAAATAAGGAACAAGAAACTCCACTAGATATTATAGAAGATAGAACAGTACAGCACAGAAACAGGCCATTCAGCCCACAATGTTGTGCTGAATGAAGTTAAAAAGCAAATCAAAAACACCCAAACACTAATCCCTCTTACCCACAACATGGCCATATCCCTTCATCTTCCTTACATCCACGTGCCTTTCCAAACATCTCTTAAAGGCCTCTAATGTATTTGCCTTTACCACTATAACAGACAGCACATTCCAGGCATCCACTACTCTCTGAGTAAAAATCTTACCCCTTACATCCCATTTGAACCTACCTGCTCTCACCTTCAATGTATGCCCTCTGGTATTATCTCAGTCAATAAAATATGGAAATCGTATCTCTGGATGCTCGTCCTTATTTATGACTACAATAAAATCCTGGAAATCTAAGTGGTCAGAAATATGCTTAGATCCATTTTAAGTTTATCTGCAATTGAGCAAGTTTGACCTTCTTCACCCACCAATATCTTACAGAGGGAGGTGAGTTTACGTCTGTCTGGGCCAAAGGAAGACAACATTTTGTATGTTGTCAGGAAATCTGTGTGACCTAGATTGGATAGCTCAGGAAACAGAAGGTTTATTTCGTAAAGAGAAAGCATCCATCGGAACTCAACCCAAGCCAAACAGTTCCTCTTGATACATCAGGAAATTCCTTTAGGAATTTATGCATGTGTAAATTTGCATGTTTGTAGAACATGAACAAGTTTCCAGTTCATTTTATTCTCTACAGTCAGCATTTCCTCATGGTGTTGAGGGGTTAAGGTCGATTCTAAGTTTGCCACATAAATAAAATGTCGGTTTGACTCTATTTTATGCCTGAACATCTATATCTTCTTACAAATATGGTAGTTTACTGTCACCAGATGCAGTGGGCGGTAGTGAATGGTGATTGACAAGCTAATCAATGGAAAGAGATCTGGTTTCAGTGAATTTCAAACCCCTGCTCCTACAGGAGACTGTGGCACAAAAGGACAACCTTAGTCCCCTTAGTCCTTCAAGCTAAGTCAAGTCATCCATAACTGCTGCCTCTGTGGTTTGGCAAACTCTGATTGTTTCTGAATAACATTATAAAATCATACAGGGTGTTCAAAGTTTGAGCCCCTGCTCTTTCTATGAAAGCACATCAAAGCTGATTGTTGGTATGCAGTGCAGTTTCTGGAGGTTGGGCTCCACCCTAGGGACAGCCAGATGAGGGTGGAGTGCATGCAAAATCATGGCTCGAGTTTTGTTGTTTGTGGTGTTGTTGACTAAAATTCAGCAGAAGCTAAACTCTGAGACATTAAAGTAAATGGAAAAACACCAGGTCACTCAGAAGCCAGCTGCACTGCCATGTTAAAGCCAAGCTCTCGTTTGGTTTCTGCTCACTGGTCAGGTTTTAAATCCTTTATGATTTTATGACTAAGTTATATTATAAATTACCAAATATCCCACTCAAAAACATGCCTGTCTGTTTCAAACCAGATGAGTGACATTCCTGCCCCAACATGGGATTTCTCAGCTTTGCCGTATGTTGAAGGGAGGTAGTGAAGACAAAAGAATACATTTGGAGTAAGGAGACATTAGATACTTCCTCACAGGTAAAGTGGGAGAATGCTTTATTGCAGTTTAGTACATTGGTCAGCTGTTAGTTAGAAGAGACAGGATTAGGATCAATATAGCTGTGTATACCATCACTAGGAAAGGGAGGGAGGGGAATGTTTAAACATACCAAGATAGATGATCATTCTGACAGGGAGGAGGTGAGAATTGCGGCCCACAAGTATTGGCATTAGGATCACAATTGTGCATAACTTATATTAACAACTTGGTGCTAGTAATATAGAATTAGCTTCAAACCTATGTCAGGAATTGCTGTTTCCTTGGCTGAGATATACTGATTCAGGATCTATGGTAATATATCTGGCAAAACCGGATACAGAAGACGTAGGAGCAGAACTTGGACATTTGGCCCATCAAGTCTGCTCCGCATCATATCGACCAGTAGCAAACATATTGGCCATAAGGATCTCTAAACAGATAAAGATCAAGATGTTATGAAGTTGGTGAATGAGGAGGATATGGAGCCAAACAAGGGCAAACGGAATCCGCATAGGTGGGCACTTTGGTCAACTTGGAGCAGATGGGCCAAAGGGTCCGTATTTGTGCTTTATTGACTCTATGGTTTATTGTTTTAATATGGCAGAGTTTCTCCTATTCCCCTATTTTTACTTCTGTGAGGATGTGATTATCTCCTTGGCGATACCAATTAATGACGAACAAGAGGTATACCTCTATTAATTGCTAGTCAGAAACGCCAGCCAGAAGGAGTTACAGAGGGTGGTGGAAAGCTGCAACGTGACAGCAGGAGTTCTAAGCTTCCGGCAGATGAGTTGCTTGTGCGTGACTATAGGAAAGTAGTTGAGAGTATTTCGTTCCTTCGATTCTCCTTGCTGTGACTTTTATTCCATGCACTTTCTTTGGTTATGAATGCCTGGATTTGACCTTCATTCCAACCCATTTAGCTTTTGGACAGATATCAGAAAATTCTTTGTCACTCAATTATTTTTAAGGTAAACACTCGAGTCATTTCAGGAGCAATTGGACATTTCAATGTGAGGACTGGGCATTTGGATTTAATGAATGGTGAATCGTATATGTGGATTGGACTCTCATGCCTGCTCCCTTGGTAATCTTTTGAAGTGTTTTATATCTAGGGCACTGACTACCGCTCAGATACAACAATGGTTTTATTCCATTACTAAAATATTAATAGAAATCATGATAGGCTTGGTTTTAAAACTACAAACTGCGATATTTTTTGGGATCTTCCAGTGACAGAGTCCTGCCAGAGAGATGTGAAATATTATCTGTCTTTCCTGCTGCTTATTTTTAGGCTTGGGCTCTTCTCCCAACCAACCCTTCTTTACCATACCGGGAAACAAATTACTGAGAGATATTTAAATTGCTGACACAAATGAAGAAAGCAGCCAAATCTAACATCCAAGTTGTACTAAACCACTTTCTGTAAACCTTTATAGAACTTCATTCCAGTGGATGATTCAACCAGATACTTTCCTATAATGACTTGTTATCAACTCTATTCCTACCGGGCTTTTATCAGACTCTTGACATTTGCAGCTAATCAATGATATTAATGCAACACACAAAAGATGGCGGTAAAGATGGTACCAGTGAACAACATTTCCACTGGCAACACCTTTTAGAAGCCAATCTCTTCAATTATTTCACTTTTTCTACCCCATCTGCTTGTTATTTTGGTCTTGACTGTGCTTTGGAAACTGCTGGAGCCTATGACTTGCAGGTTGGAGTTTGATCTAATGATCTAGTGGAGAGGACTGCGAGCTGCCTCCTGGAGAAGACCAGAGACGGGGTGTAGGGCCATAATCAACTCCATTTCAAAGCGCCAAGGAAAATTGAAGCATTGAGGCAATTGCGGAGGAGATCAGCAGTCGGTCTCCACAGAGGACTTGGGTCAATGGGTTGGTAGCCTGGTCAGCAGCGTGGCAGCTACTCTTCATAGAAGGACTGAGTTCGATTCTGACAGGAGGATGTTTTCAAATTTCTAAGATTTATGTGATTATTGGATTGTAGTCTTTTCTGTGTTTTCTTTGTTGTTGACAATTAGTGAGTTGGGGTTCTGTGCAGATGATACTGTATGTTTTTGTGTGAGAGAGAGAGAGAGAGAGGGGTTGGGGATTTGGGGTCTGATGTTCTTGTTTTTTTTCTGTGTGGTCAATCTGTTAGTTTTTTTCCTACGGGGAGGGGTTCGGGTTTGATGCTATTTTTGCTGTTTTTTCCGAGGAAGGAGGGTTAGCAGTTTGATGCTATTGTCGCTCTTTTCCTTTGGGAGGGAGGGGTTGTGGGTTTGGGGTTTGATGTTCCCGTTGCCATTCTCTGTTTCAGCTTTTGTGCGAGGGATGGGGAGAGGGCTTTGGGGTTTGCAAGTTTTTTTTTCCTTTTCGTGCGGGAAGAGGGTAGATGTCTTTTCTCTTTTTTGTATTCTATGACTATCTGGAGAAGAAGAATATCAGAGTTATATTGTACATACATACTTTGACAACAAAATGAACCTTTGAACCTTTAAAGACATGTAATCAAAATTCACCCTCTGGGATGTATAGTAGTCAAGGTTGGCAAGAAATATCTGAAACTGAATGAATGCTTTAAAATTAATACAGGATTATGGTAAAGTGTTATATAGAATTTCTGTTAGAACAAGAGGCATTCACATTACGTTTAGTTTTAATAGTTAGTACACTGTATTAACATCTATTTGTATCCAGTTTTAATACAACCAAGTTAAAAAGGGCAGAAAAATGTGCGAATCAATCATTGGTTCACTACCAGAGGAAAATAAACTCCTAATTCCTCTATATAATTGCCTTTATCTATATTGCAACAACTGTTGCCTTTTAAAGTATTTCTAAGCTTTCTTCTGCATCAGCCAATGTCACTCAGGATCATGGCATCCTAGTTTTTAGACAGTTCCTGTTAAACTAAGCCTGTGCACATCAGCTCCCTTCTTTAAATGCACCAGTGAAGCATAGAGTACTACCCTCATGGGCAACAGGGGTCAGTCAACCTTTCAATCATCCAGCAAACTAGTTTGGCAAATTTTCAGTGCAAACTCCTCTTTCTGGATGAAGTCTGACCGATCATGTATCATACAAAGCCAGTTCCACAATACGAGAAAGGAAATCTCCCAGAATCAATGAAACTCAGAATATGAGAGTTTGGGAGCTAGAGAGACAAATTCCTCAAAATAATTCAAAAGCTTTAATTGGTCTCTAAAGTACAATTTAAACTTCAGGTCAACCTCAGGCTCAGAATCTCAGAGACTATGTCAGTAAAAGCGACTACAACATTTTTCTGACTCCGGTATAGGATGACATTTGCAAGTAGCTCCCATTGTCTATGCAAAGTATACACATGAGCCTCATCTCATCTCACTTATTTCCTCTATAAGTGACAACATTTCTCTCCTGGTTACATAACTTCAGATTTTTAAATATCTCTAATTCTAGAAAAGTTATTTTACATATTAAAAGTGGATTTTTTTTATACACAGTACACCCAGCAGTCACTTAATTAGGCACGCCTGTACACCTCCTCATTAATGCAAATACCTAATTAGCCAATCATGTGGCAGCAACTCAATGCATACAAGCATGCACACATGGTCAAGAAGTTCAGACAATTTTTTAAACCAAACATCAGAATGGGGAAGGAATGTGACCTAAGTGACTTTGACCATCGAATGATTGTTGGTGCCATATGGGGTGGCTTGAGTACCTCAGAAACTGATCATCTAGAATTTTCACACACAATAGTCTCTAAAGTTGAAAGAGAAAGATTCAAAACACAAAATAAACACCCAATGAGTAGCTGTTCTGTGGGTGAAATTGCCTTGCTAATGAGAGAGGTCAGAGCAGAATGGCCAGACTGGTTCAAGCTGACAGGAAGGTGACAGTAACTCGGGTAACCACGTGTTACGACACTGACGTGTGGAAGAGCATCTCTGAATGTGCAACTCATTGATTCTTGAAATGGATGGGCGACAGCAGCAGAAGACCACGAACAGATACTCAGTGGCCACTTTATTAGGTACTCCCCTCTACTTGGTAAAGTGGCCACTGTGTGAATACAGAGAACAGGATTGCACTACCTTCCTCTTTTATCTGAGTCTTTACCATCATCCACAAACCCCTGTAGAGCTTTTAAGTGCATGCTCCCTGCACTTATTCCAGTATTTCACTATCTTTAGTGTATTGCATTTTGTGCCCACAAGTTAATCTCCTCTATATTGGAAAACAACAAAATTAAAAACATTTAAGTTGTAAAGACTCAGCAGGTCAGGCAAATCTATTGAAAGATAAACAGAGTTAACATTTCAGATTAGAGAGTTTGGGTGACTCATTAGTAGAACTCTTCTGTTTAGTGTGTAAGGAGAACCCTGAACCTGTCACTTTAATTCCCCATTCACACTGATCTGTCTGTGGCATGCACCATTCCAACAAAACCCAATTAAGTATTTTTTGTAGGCACATTTTGGACTCAATATTGAATTCAATCATTTCAAATAACTTGATTTCTCTATCTGAATTAGAATTGGCCAGTTATGCCACAAAATCATCCACCTGTAATCCCAGGGATTAACAGCAAGAATAGTCAACGGAATCCTTCCGAATGAGGATCAAATAAGGTCGAAACCAATCCACCATCGAAAATCGATTCTCCTCGATCTTTATCTTCCAAATTCCTATCTTCACTCTCCACCAGCAAAGAAACTGCTGACAATGACCTTTTAAACTTTAGGCATTATATAAAACTTATATAAAACTTCATTTTTCAGTTTATCTCTTTCCACAGACAAGGCCTGATCTGCTGGATATCTCCAATGTTCTCCTTTGGGTTCATGATTCCACTGTGGCTCTGATCTGTGACCCACAGGTTTCCACGTTCCTTTAGTTCTTGTTCTCTCTCTCTCTCTCGCTCTCTCACTCACTCCCACTCCCCTCGTTAATTTCTTACTTGTGATGAAACATTAAATCCTCAAATTGAAACATTGATTCTGTTTTTTTCCCCACAGATGCTGCCTAACATGCTGAGTTTTTCCAGCATTTTATATTTTTTTAATTTAAACAGCAGACTGGCAAGAGAAAGCAACCACCTCAGGTTGGCTAAGCTCAAGAACATCGGGAACAGATATACATGGATTCTGTTATAAAATTCTCCACAAAGCTAAAAGTATATTGTCAATATTTTTCAAAAGGTAATTTTGGTGTCCTCTGCAAATAGGTATGGAAATTTGTCCTCTCTCATAGGTGCTAGATGCCTGATGAAGTAACAACCACACATTGAACTCTACAAATTCAGTTCCATTGACTTGATAATAAATTTACCTTGAACTTTTTGAACTTTGAGGTAGTGACATGTCTGCCGTTAAACCATGTAATTTACACAAAATTTGACCTGTAACATAAATGTCAACTCATAGTACTACATCAAGCCTGGCACAGCGCAACAGGGCAAATAACCTTGGATTAGTCAGAGTTCTTTGTGATAAAGATAATATGTCTTCCTTTTGAACAAAATTAATAATCTGCCTTTGACTGTTGTTATCGGTTACACTAAACATAGGGACACGGGAACAGGAGCATGTCACTTAATCAGCTGAGATGTATAATCTTTTTTTGAACAAAGTTAATTAGTTTGATCAATTTATTTGGAAGCAATCATATTAGAGGTGAGGAGGAAGGAATAAGAAAAGGAGGCACTGGGCAGACTGAAAGAGAAATTTTCATTGTGTCACATATGGTACCTGTGCTCACAGAGACATTGATGGAGCACTCTGCCCCTTTGTCTCCTCAGCCTATAGATGGGAAATGGAAAACATATAGATAAAATAACAGTTTTTGACTTGTATGAAAATCCACCTGATCAAAATAGCATTGCCATTAATGTTTAGCAACACTTTGTATGTAATTTATTGTAAGCACATATTCATTCTGCGAGCAAATCCAGCTTTCTGCATTTCTGACATGCTGGTAGAATGCAGTAACTGTACTGACAGCTATCTGCTGTAGTAAATTCAATAGGCCTTTTATGAAAGGGAGACAATAATGTTGCTAAGGAATGCAACATAAGACAGTTAGTTATATAACTGTGCTTTGACCAGACCATCATAGGCCCCGACTTTGTTCCCTCTTAATTACTCTTTTTCATATTTGGAAGTGCTCATTCATTATAACTTCCTTATTAGTTCATCATCACTTGTGATCCAAGTCATCAATTGGAGCTGTTTATTTATGCTTCCCTTTTTTCCTAGCTGGGAGGGGAACAGAAGCAAATTCTGCCAAAAAAGGTACCTCTGCAGAAATCCTCTTTGAATGGATAATTCCAGAATATCAATTTTGGCAATGAGCCATCTGGAGTTCTGTAAAATACTTCAGCCCTCCAATGCATATGTTTTATTTTCATGATGATACAAATAACAAGTCTACATTTTACCCACTGTATGGTAAGGAAGGAGGTTCAGAATATCACTGGATAGGTTTACTATAATGGTTTAATATCGAGCTGCACAGTCTGGTACAGTGGTGCAGATATTAGAACTGCTGTTTCACAGCTCCAGCGATGTTACTTGAATCCTGACCTTGGTGCTATCTAGAATAAATGGAATCTGCATGTGTCCACGTGGGTGCCTTGTTTTGAGATGGAATTGGGTTTGCTGACTGTAAAGTTCTAAACTCAAAGACTTTAAACTGTATCATATAAACTGTAAACAGCCACTCTCACCAAAGGGAGATTATACTGTAACTACCTGATCTTCAAAGGCTAATTTACTTCCCTATTTATTCTTCATGGCAAGTTCACCTGCCAATATCCACTACTGAAGCAGAGAGTCCCCTCTCCCTACCAAGGAGATACTTCCAGCTAACAAAGTATTTTAAAACAGTTCCTTTATGTTCAATGATACACATTTAAATTCACACATTGTCAAAACAACATTTAAAACTTGGAGGATTTCTATCTTAAACATTTCCCAAATTACAATTTCTGAAACACAAAGCATTTCTTGAACATAATATAAAAGATACAGGATTTTTAAAACACAGGTACAATTCCTATAAACTTAAAAGACACCAAGATGCAGAGAACAAATTGTCTGTCACAGAAAATGAAGCTGGAGGAATGGATTCAAGTCCACTAGGATGAATTCTAGTTTCTTCCTTGGTTCTTCTTGATTTTTTCCCCCATTCCCAATAAGCCTTAATTGATCTCTACATTTATGCCTTTTTTCTCCCACCTGGGTGACTTCACATACATATGCCATTTCCCCAGATAGCTTTTTAATACAAATGGGCAAAAAGCATTTATGGAGGCATTGACCTCAATTTAATGTTCATAGTTCACAATTAATGCTGTGAAACTCACCTCTGTGAGCACATAAACCCTTCCCAACTATAAACAGATCAGTTATTGATATGGTTAATGATACTGTTCATCTAGTTCTTTGAAGCTTCCTTGTAGCTTAACTAAGTAACTTAAGAGTCAGCTTGTCTATTTGAAACAACCCAAACTAAACACGCCATTGTCTTATACTCTACTCTTGAGCAATAATAAAGCTGGTGCAATGAGCTAGCATCTTACTTCTCAGAATGTCTTCTATTTTCAGAGCTTGTATGCAAAGCTGTGTTTTTAACTTCAACCGAATTACTGTTTTCCATCTACATTTTAAGAACTGAAGACTGACTTCCATTTACAGATACAACAAACCGCTAGTTAGAAGTTTACTTACATCTGTTTTTGATCTTACAAGTGGCTGCTGCTATTTAGAAAGTAAGCTTAGCAAAAAAAACAAGAAGTGAATATCTATCACAGTTTAACTTTCAAAAGCTGTGGTGCTTGGTCAAGTTAATTGGCAATTTTAAATTTTCAGAGAATGTAGTTGAGCAGTAGAATCTGAAGGCAGGTGATGGGAATTTGGGAAGAGTAGATTAAGAAAAAATTAGTTGAGAACGAGGTTGCTCTAAGAGTTGGCAGAGACTTGAAGGACTATTGTAAGGAAGGATGGAAGTAGATTAGACCAGAAATTATACAGGCAATGTCAACAAATTCTTAATTTGTATTATTAAGGCTAAAATAAACAGATGAAATCTCAGATATAAAATGGAAAAGGATGGTAGTCCAAATGTTAAGGTTTGTTAACTGGGAGTTGTGGATATTGACGTTGTCCCAGATGACCATGTCAGCAGTATATATACATTCTTTATCATACTGGCTAGATGTTTGATTTGTACAGAAATGAAAGACTGTGGTCACCAGGTACTTGATAATTAAGGGGTTGGTAACATTCTCTACAGTGTGACTGAGGGTCTGGAATGGTGAGATGCCTGCCAGGCGCATAGCTATCTGAACAACTGCAAACAAAGAAAATGGAGTAGGTCTTATTAAAGGAACATTAACATTTAGTAATTAATAGTTAAAATAGGATTACCAAGATTACCACATAAGCTATGTGCTAATCACCATAGTTATTTCTGGACAGATTGATGTGGGAAGGAAAGTTTTCATTTCTTGGGAGAATGATCAGGACAGCAAATAACTGCACTACTGGGAAAGGCTCTACTTGAATTGTCATCTGTCTCCATGTTGAAAGATAAATAAAGTTATGTATGAGATATTAATCTGGTAAGAAACCGAGAAAGATCCTGAGAACAGAAGCAGTGGCTGGAAATTAAGTGAAAAAGGAGACGAATCACGGCAAACTGAAGAAGAAAGGCAGCAAATGGTTAAGAACCAAATACTGCAAAGTCTGCAAGTTCAAATTATCTCAGACATGAAGGTGAAGACAGAAACACAAACAAACTAAACAGTCCTATTAGCAACATGCAGCGCAACTGAAAAAAACTGAAGGATTGCAGCAATAATTTGTAATGAGGAGGCAGAACTAATCGAGATAATTGAAACCTGGATACATAAAGAATGAGTTAAATATTGCAGGATAAATGTATTCTAATGGAATAGGTAAAGAAAGAGGTGGCTGACTGGGTCAATGTGCTAGTTAGAAACCATAAATGGAAATATAACAAAGGATGATAACTGACATCAAGACAAAAATAGGATTGGTTATGTTAATAGGGTAATCTCCAGACCATCTAACAATTGAAGGAAGCTGCAGAAGGGATTCGAAGGAATGAATCAATTTAAAACAAGCTATAGTCAAGAAAATATTCAATCACCCTGAAAATATATTGACAAAGCAAGACAGAAAAAGGGGAAAAAAGTACAAAGCTTTTACACGGTGTTTGAAACTCCTTTTTTTTTTAAATGCTGTGCCCTAGAATTCAATGCTACACGCAGTAATGGGAAATAACTCAGAATTGGATACAAAAGTGTTGGAGGAAGGATAAATGGAAAGAAGGTGTGATGAGTATGTGTGCAACTCTTAGATAACATTGAACAGAACATAATAAAATATAAAGCTTAACAAAGACAGACAAAGTCCAAAGCAATACATGAGGAAAAGGTAGCAATCAGAGGATGATAATGGCACTTGGGAAGGTGAACTAATTCATTCTTCCAACAAGAGATCAATAGCATTCATAAATATTCTCTTGAAAGTACCAAGGACTAATAAATGACAGAGAAGAAACATTAAGAAAAGGCCTGAATCTAACATTTCATACAAAGCAGAAATTAAATAATTAGAAATGTGGAAAAGATTGAACTTCCAAATTATCAGAGCATACAGTATTTTACAGTGTGTTATAAATGACATAAAGATCAATTGGAACACAATTTTAAAATGAAATAAAACTAATCTCAGGAGCAAAGACAGAGAAATGGCAAAAATATTGAAAGATTAATTTTCCTCAATATTTATAAGGAATAATAGCCAAGTGACTGCAACATCAGAAGGAGCTTTAAACTGAATAAGCATTTAACATGACTAACACACACACAAAATGCTGGAGAATCTCAGAAAGTCAGGCAGCATCAAAGGAAATGAAGAACAGTTGATTCATCAGACTGAGACTCTTCTTCAGGACTGGAAAGGACGGAAAAAGATGCTACAATAAAAAGGTGGAGGGAGGGGAAGGAGGACTCGCTGGGAGGTGATAGGTGAAACCAGGTGGGTGCACAAGGTAAAGGGATGGAGAAGAAGGAATCTGAGAGGACAGGAGAGTGGAGCATGGGAGAAAGGGACAATTGAAGGGCACCAGGGGAAGGTGATAGGCAGGTAAGGAAAAGAGGTAAGAGGAAGAGTGGAGAATAGAAGAGGGAAGTGGAGGGAAAAAAATTACTGGAAGGAGATATCAATGTTCATGCCATCAGGTTGGAGGCTACCCAGACTCAATATGAGGTGTTGCTCCTCCACTCTGACAGTAGCCTTATCGTGGCAACAGAGGCGGCCATGGTCTGACATGTCAGAATGCGAATCAGGATAGTAATTACAATGTTTGGCCACCAAGAAATCCCACTTTTGGTAGATGGAGCAGATGTGCTCGACAGAACAGTCCCCCAATTTACGTTGGGTCTTACCAAAGTAGAGGAGGCCACTTTGGAAGCACCGGATACAACAGACAACCCAAAGGGAGGGGGTGCATGAGCAGGTGTAGCATTTCTGTCACTTGCAGGGATATGTGCCAGGAGGGAGATTAGTGGGCAGGGATGAATGAACAAAGGAATCACGCAGGGAGTGATCCGTGCAGAAAGCAGAGAGTGGGGAGGAGGTAAAAATGTGTTTGGTGGTAGGATCCTGTTGAAGTGGCGGAGTCGTGAAGAATGACATGTTGGATGCTGAGCCTCACGGGGCAGTAGGCAAGAACACGAGGAATTCTATTCCTGTTAAGGAGCGGGATGATGGGGTGAGCAAGGATGGCCAAGAAATAGAGGAGATGCATGTGAGGGCAGAATCAATGGTGAAAGAAGGGATACTCCTTTCTTTGACAAAGGAGGAGATCTCTGATGTCCTAGAAAGGAATGCCTCCTGCTGGGAATATATGCGGTTGAGACAAAGGAACTGAGAGGAGTGAATAGAACTTTTACAGGAGACAGGGTGGGAAGAGGTGTAGTTAAGTGGGAATTAGTAATTTTATAAAAGATATTGGTAGAAGCTTGTCTCCAGAGATGGAGACAGGGTTTGAGAAAGGGGAGAGAGCTGAAAGAGAATGGACCAAGTGAACTTAAGGGTAGGGTGGAAGCTGGAGGCAAAGTTGATGAAATTGATGAGCTTGGCATGGGTGCATGAAGCAACATGGATGCAGTCATCAAAGTAGCACTGAGTTGGGGAGCATTATCAGGGAAGGCTTGGAATATGGACTGTTCTACATAGACAACAAAAAGGCAGGCATATCTGGGGCCCATGAGGGTGCCCATGGCTACCCCTTCAGATGAGAGAAAATGGGGGGAGCTGAAGGATGTATGAGATATTGTTGAGGGTGAGGACCAGCTCTGCCAGGTGGAGAAGGGTGGTGATGAAAGGGAACTGGTGGAGGCTTTTGTTGAGAAAGAAGTTAAGGCTTTCTTCATTGGGGATAAAAGTGTATGGGGATGGTATACGGTGAAAATGAGGCAGTCAGGGCCAGGGAATTGAAAGCTGTTGAGGAGATTAAGAGTAGGTAAAGTTTCTGGATGTACTGTAGGTGGGAAGGGACTGAACGAAGGGGGATAGAATGGAGTTGTGGTACAATATGCAGACATAAGTTCAGTGAAGCAGTAACATGCAGAGATAGTGACCCTACCCGGACAGTCAAGTTTGTAGATCTTGGATAGGAGGTAGAAGCAAACAGTGCAGGTAAGGGAACAATGAGTTTGCTGGCAGTTGATGGGAGTTCTCCAGTGCTGATGAGGTTAATGATGGTGTCGCAGGCAATAAAAGAGTGTGGCCCTTTTCAAGGAGTAAGAAAGAGGAGGTGTCTGAGAGTTGCCACCTGGCCTCAACAAGGTAAAGGTCAGTTGATCACACTACAACAGTACCTTCTTTGTCTGCTGGTTTGATGGTAAATTGGGGATTAATGCAGTGAGAGTGGAGTGCAGTGCGTTCAGAGGAGGTAACATTTGAGGAGGAGTGAGGAGTGCTGAAGTTGAGCTGGGTGATGTCTCGTCGACAATTATGGATGAAAAGATCCAGACCAGGCAGAGAATCAAAGTGGGGTGTCCAAGAAAGGCAGGGGGTTGGAGATGGGAGGAGGAGTCATTGGTGCAGGGTGGGGAAGTCTTGCCAAAGGGGTTGGCTTGGAGATGGAGGCAACGTCATGGTGGCCAAGGAACTCATTGA
Organism: Hemitrygon akajei; assembly: GCF_048418815.1. Classification (NCBI taxonomy): domain Eukaryota; kingdom Metazoa; phylum Chordata; class Chondrichthyes; order Myliobatiformes; family Dasyatidae; genus Hemitrygon; species Hemitrygon akajei. Next base: position 48,705,206 of record NC_133133.1, on the reverse strand, counting down.
GGTGCGGGAAAAGACAAAGGTAAACTAAGTGATCAGACTATAGATAGAATCAAACCCTTGCTTTGCATCAATTGCATACCTGCATAGTAAGAAGTCCAGCAAAAGAGTTCTGACAAATACAGAAAAACAGGTACAGTGGCAACGCAACATAATAGCTTTATAAAAAGACTGATCAAACATCTCCAGGGAACCAGACACCAGCTAGTTATGATTAACAATAAAACATCTGGAAAACAAAACTTGGATGAAGAATAGTCAGGCTGAATTTTAATAGAAAGGCCATGTTTGATCAACCTCACTGAACATTTTGAAATATAAACAAGAGTGGTGCATTTGCTATCACGAACCAGACTAATTACTGTGCTTGCAGTCTCTAGGCTTAAGTAGCTCAGTGGACTAGAGATTGACAGCAGCTTATGAGACAAGAAAAAAAAGAACACGGTTGGTATTACTCTCCACCATTAACATTAATATTATGAATTTGGAAACCAAGTACAATTTAAAAATCTGTGAAAGACTCTAAATCGGGAAGTGCAGTTAATGGGAAGGAAGATCGCAAATGCTTGAGTGTAATAGGAAATAGCTTTTCATTTTGATAACTGTAAAGTGGTGAAATTGGGATTTGACAAAGATCACTAAAACCAGTGATGTGAATTATTAAGGCCAGTAAGACTGAGATATAGAAGCAGAATTAGAACCCAATGGAGTTCTGCTCCATCATTCAATCATGGCTGATGATTTCTCTCAAACACAATATTCCATCTTCTCTCAGTATGACTTAACCTCCTTACCATTTGAGAATGTATCAATCCTTGCCTTAGTACCCGATTAAACCCCCCCACAGACCTCTGTGACAATGAATTCCACAGATTGACCACACATTGACTGAAGAAATTGGGTTACTGGGGTTCAGTTCAAAAAGGCTAAGAACTGAAAAGCAGAGAAATTTCATTAAAATTGTACAGGAACTTGGAAAGTCTGAATATGGAGGACTGCTTACAGTTTTGGAATTCATTGAGTCATTAGTAAATTTAGCAATGACTCCTTTGGGTACTTCATCAAAATCATTTTTATAAATTGTTAAACACTGAGATCATTGTACTCTTGCTTGTTGCATTCCATTTCTTGCAGTTTACCAACCAGAAAATTACCTTCTTATATCTAGTCTTTTTCCTATTAGTCGGCCAATCTGCTATCATTGCCAAAATGCTACCTTCAATACCATGGGCTTTTATTTTCTGTAATAACCTTTATCAAATGCCACATTTGTTACAGGGAATCTGCTACCATAGGGAACAGTTGAGCTGAATAGCACAAATGTTTTTAAAGAGAAAGTTAGATAAGCACAGAGGAGAGAGATGGATAGAATGGAAGGAAGGCAGGAGGAGACTTATGAGCAATAACCATTGACATAATCCAGCAGGACCAAATGACATGTTCTGTAAACAGAACTAATACGGTGAACTCTAGATTCTCTAGTCATTAGTTTCACTCATAAACATAGCAAATTTCATGTGATAATGTTTGGTATATTTCTTGGCTTAATGATATCATGACAAGTAACACTGGATAAGACAAAAATAATTCATGCAGGTACAGACAGCATCTTCATCTGGGTAGCTGAAGTTTCTTCATGAGAGGAACCCTGGCAATCCTGCTGGCATCATCACCTCTTCCACTGCATGGCTTTAAAACTGAATGAGCTTTACAAAATTAAGAATGAAATATACTTAACTAAAACTGTGCTTGTACACAAATGGCACCAACGGCCAATAGCAGACCCAACAGCAGAGCAAACCTTCTTACTATGGTTGACAGTTCAGAAAAGAGTCAGGAGCATGAACCCAACCAAATGGAAGCAAGTACCTTATTAGTTCTGATGGAAGTGCAAGGTTTACTGATTGACAGATTTCTCCACATCTGTCACCATGCTTTGTCACTGGAATAGAGTCAGCACCACACTGGGAGATCACACCTGTGATCCATCTCCTGGTGATATGGTGTGGGATTGGAGATTCCATTCACTTTAATAGATATGAGTTAATTTCATGGATTAAGAAGTGAAGGGCAAGGCTGCTAATTTTATTTTTAAGCTACTTTAGTTTTATATTGTAACAGAAGGCTGGGATCTGCTCTCAACTCAGCCTTGTGTCAGAGCCCAGCAGGACACTCTATGGCAGAGCATCACGGTAGTCTGCCCAAACTGAGTCACTCCTGAGAGTTAACCCCTCAGCTCTGGAGTGCAGAGTTCAGTGAACTTGCCCGTGGGTATCTAAGCTTAGTCAGTCTGGACAGATGGTGACTTTGGAAAGCACACTGGGTGCAAGAAGATCTGGGTGATTATTTCCTTTGTCAGAGTTGGAAATTCCTCTGTTACAAGAATATATTCCCACTTCTCACTCTTCCTTGTCAAGAAAAGAAACAACATTCATACTGTGGCTGCTGAACTTTTAAAATAGAATTTTAGTTATGGACCTAATATTTTTTCAGGTATTTCTGACCCTTCATGAATGTACATACCTTTAAAATGGATAGTCCATTACTCAAACTGTTGTCAAACAAACACTGGACTGACAATAAAGTAGCATCTCTGTCTCTGCATGTTATGGCAGTAAGAAAGCAGAAAGTGATCAAATACCAGCAGTATCAGAGAGAGTTTTGGGGTTGATGGCCGACTACCTGAGTAGTGCTAAAACGTTTTATATTGGAATCAGGGAAAAGTAAGTGTCTTATGATTGAATTTATGAGTTGAGAGGTGGGGAAGATGAGGGACAAACAGGAAAGCTTGATAAAGAGAGGGATAGAGATGATTAAGTGACAAAACATTACAGATGAAGCAAGGGAGAAGGTGGTGGGAATGACAAAAGATTATTCTGTTCCAAAAGCCCACTCCTTCCAATTCAGCATGCAATATGTATTGTGCTGGATGAAACCCAAATTGCTGCTGTTGCAGAAATATATTACACTGTGTCTTACATGGTTTAGTTCATTATAATTACAGGATGGTAATGTTTGCCGCTGGATGCAATCAATAATACAATGATGTGATTCGACTGTGCACTGTTGGAAGCAAACATGTATTCATTTTGGGCATTACTCATGTCAATCACATCTATCCGAATAATAAAGCTGAATCCACACCTGCCTCGATGTGACCAGCAACATTGGTTGCTATCATCAGAGTCAAAGCAATTTCAGCAATAAGTAACTGAATAATGAGCATCATGGTTCAAATGGATGGCATGCAATTTCAGGAGGATTTGAAGTTTCAAGCACCAGAGTTTTTGCATAAATTTTCTTGGGAGTAGGCAAGGAAAACAGTTCATGTCAGCAGAATTACTTGCCTTTTTTTTAATCTCTGTGATGTTGTTGTCTGGTGATTTATGATAAATAGTTTTTGGTGGATACTGAGATACCAAACAGAAAGCTAAATAGAACAGACAGCAAACAGTTCAGCCTGAGGCATTAATTTTATTTTGGAAGTACCACAAAAGTGAAAAGAACACTGGCATGTATGGTAATAAAGATCTTTATGTCAATACTACTACTAATAAAAAGCTTCTTTATTTCTTTAAGTAAAGGTTTTCCCACATACCCAATATTTCAGGTTCTCAAAAGCCATTTGTTCAAATAAAGTTATTGCAGACGTTTGATGATGGATTACATTACAAGACTTCAATAGTGCTTTATTGGTTACAAAGTGTTTTTGGACTACCTTGAGCTGTAAAAGCTGCTATACAAATGAAAGTTCCTTTTGCTTAAATTTTTATTTGGTTGGCGATTTTTCTAAATTGGAGCTAGAGGCTGAGAGCGAAGGAGTAAGGAATTTCAGAGAGAAGCCATTTTATTTTACTGCTCGGGAAAAGAGGCTGGACTGCGCAGGCGCGTGATGTCAGCCAGTAGAGCACCAAAGGTTTAAAAAGGCAACCACCATATCCAGCGGGCAACATTGAGAGCGGGCAGTGGAGTGAGAGGAAGTAGAGTGGGATGGCTTTGGCTCAACAGGCTTCGGTGTGAACCGGCAAAGGCGAGGGTAGGCTCCGGTAAATTTCGTTTTGTTTGTTTAGAGTAGAGAGAATGCAAGCAGGATGTTGGAATGCTCCTCTTGCAGGATGTGGGAAGTCAGGGAGACCTCTGGTCTCCCAGAGATCTCCAGAGGTCTCCCTGACAACAACACCTGCATGAAGTGCATCCAGCTGCAGCACCTAACAAATCACATTAGGGAACTGGAGCAGAAGCTGGATGACCTCCGGATCATTCGGGAGAATGAGGAGTTTATAGATAGTAGTTTCAGGGAGGTAGTTACGCCAAAGGAGCAGCGCACAGGTAATTGGGTTACCGTCAGGCGAGGGAAGGGGAAAGGGCAGGCAGAGCAGGGCCCTGTGGCCATTCCCCTCAACAACAAATATACCGATTTGGATACCACTGGGGGGATGACTTACCTGGGACAAGCTGCAGCAGCCAGATCTCTGGCACTGAGGCTGGTTCTGCAGTGCAGAAGGGAGGGTGAAAGAAGAGGAGAGCGGTAGTGATAGGGGACTCGATAGCCAGAGGTACAGACAGAAGGTTCTGTGGTCGTGACATAGACTCCTGGATGGTTTGTTGCCTCCCAGGTGCCAGGGTCAGGGATGTCTCTGATCACGTGCACAGCATTCTGAAGTGGGAGGGTGATCAGCCAGATGTCATGGTACACATCGGTACCAATGATGTAAGAAGAAAGAGTGAGGTGGCCCTGAAGAGTGAGTATAGGGAGCTTGGTAGGAAGCTAAAAAGCAGGACCTCGAGGGTGGTAATTTCAGGATTGCTACCTGTGCCACGTGCCAGTGAGGGTAAGATTAGGATGCTCTGGAGGATGAACAAGTGGCTGAGGAACTGGTGTAGGGGGCAGGGTTTCAGATTTCAGGATTATTGGGACCTCTTCCGGGGCAGGTGGGACCTGTACAAGAGAGACAGGTTACAGGGGGACCAATGTCCTTGCAGGGAGGTTTGCTGGTGCTATTGGGGAGGGTTTAAACTAGATTTGCAGTGGGATGGGAACCAGAGTGACAGAGCAGATAGTGGAGCGGGGATGGGTGGGGGTTAAAATAAATGATGTTAATAATTCATGCAAAGTCACAAATAGAAGGTTTGTGTGTGGTGGTAATAATCTTTTGAGGTGTGTCTATTTCAATGTGAGGAGTATTGTGGGGAAGGCTGATGAGCTGAGGGTGTGGTTTGACACATGGAATTATGACATTATAGCCATTAGTGAAACTTGGTTACAGGAGGGCTTAATGTTAATGTTCCAAGGTTCCAATGTTTCAGACGTGATAGAGGCAGAGGGATGAAGGGTGGAGGGGTGGCATTGCTAGTCAAGGAAAATGTTACAGCAGTGCTCAGGTAGGACAGATTAGAGGGCTTGTCAACCGAGGCCATATGGGTGGAGCTGAGAAACAAGAAAGGTATGACCACATTAATGAGGTTGTATTATAGACCACCCAATAGTCAGTGAGAATTGGAGGAGCAAATCTGCAGAGAGATAGCAGACAACTGCAGGAGACAGAAAGTTGTGATAGTAGGGGATTTAAATTTTCCACATATTGATTGGGACTCCCATACTTCTAAAGGTCTAGACAGGTTAGAGTTTGTAAAATGTGTTCAGGAAAGTTTTCTAAATCAATATATAGAGGTACCGACTAGAGAGGATGCAATATTAGATCTCCTATTAGGAAATGAGTTAGGACAGGTGACAGAAATATATGTAGGGGAACACTTTGGTTCCAGTGATCATAACACCATTAGTTACAACTTGATCATGGATAAAGATAGATCTGGTCCTTGGGTTGAGGTTCTAAACTGGAAAAAGGCCAAATTTGAAGAAATGAGAAAGGATCTAAAAAGCATGGATTGGGACAGGTTGTTCTCTGGCAAGGATGAGATTGGTAAGTGGGAGACTTTCAAAGGAGAAATTTTGAGAGTGCACAGTTTGTATGTTCCTGTCAGGATTAAAGGCAAAGTGAATAAGAATAAGGAACCTTGGTTCTCGAGGGATATTGGAACTCTGATAAAGAATGAGAGAGAGATGTACAACATGTATAGGCAACAGGAAGCAAATAAGGTGCTTGAGGAGTATAAAAAGTGCAAAAAAATACTTAAGAAAGAAATCAGGAGGGCTAAAAGAAGACATGAGGTTGCTTTGGCAGTCAGGGTGAAGGATAATCCTAAGAGCTTCTACAGGTATATTAAGCGCAAAAGGGTAGTAAGGGATAAAATTGGTCCTCTTGAAGATCAGAGTGGTCAGCTATGTATGGAACCAAAAGAAATGGGGGAATCTTAAATGGGTTTTTTTTTGCATCTGTATTTACTAAGGAAACTGGCAAGGAGTCTATGGAAATAAGGCAAACAAGTAGCGAGGTCATGGAACCTATTCAGATTGAAGAGGAGGAGGTGCTTGCTGTCTTGAGGCAAATCAGAGTAGAAAAATCCCTAGGACCTGATAGGGTATTCCTTCAGACCTTGAAGGAGACTAGTGTTGAAATTGCAGGGGCCTTGGCAGATATATTGAAAATGTCGGTATCTACGGGTGAGGTGCCGGAGGATTGGAAGATAGCTCATGTTGTTCTGTTGTTTAAAAAAGGCTCTAAAAGTAATCTGGGAAATTATAGGCCAGTAAGTTTGATGTCAGTAGTAGGAAGGACTGAAAGGAGTACTAAGAGATAGAATCTCCAAGTATTTGGATAGACAGGGACTTATTAGGGAGAGTCAACATGGCTTTGTGCGTGGTAGGTCATGCTTATCCAATCTATTAGAGTTTTTCGAGGAGGTTACCAGGAAAGTGGATGAAGGGAAGGCAGTGGTGTTGTCTACATGGACTTCAGTAAGGCCTTTGATAAGGTCCCGCATGCCAGGTTAGTTAGGAAGATTTGGTTGCTAGGTATACATGGAGAGGTAGTAAATTGGGTTAGACATTCGCTCAATGGGAGAAGCCAGAGAGTGATAGTGGAGGATTGCTTCTCTGAGTGGAGGCCTGAGACTAGCGGTGTGCCACAGGGATCAGTGCTGGGTCCATTGTTATTTGTCATCTATATGAATGATCTGGATGATAATGTGGTAAATTGGATCAGCAAATTTGCTGATGATTCAAAGATTGGAGGTGTAGTGGGCAGTAAGGAAGGTTTTCAAAGTTTGCAGACGGATTTGGACCAGCTGGAAAAATGGGCTGACAAATGGCAGATGGAGTTTAATGCAGACAAGTGTGACATATTGCACTTTGGAAGGACAAACCAAGGTAGAACATACAAGGTAAATGGTAGGGCACTGAGGAGTGCAGTAGAACAGAGGGATCTGGGAATACAGATACAAAATTCCCTGAAAGTGGCATCACAGGTAGATGGGGTTGTAAAGAGAGCTTTTGGTACATTGGCCTTTATAAATCAAAGTATTGAGTATAAGAGATGGAATGTTATGGTGAGGTTGTATAAGACATTGGTGAGACCGAATTTGGAGTATTGCAAGCAGTTTTGGTCACCTAATTACTGGATGGATATTAATAAGGTTGAAAGAGTGCAGAAAAGGTTTACAAGGATTTTGCTGGGACTTGAGAAAATGAGTTACAGAGAAAGGTTGAATAGGTTAGGCCTTTATTCCCTGGAGCGTAGAAGAATGAGGGGAGATTTGATAGAGGTATATAAAATTATGATGGGTATAGATAGAGTGAATGCATGCAGGCTTTTTCCACTGAGGCTAGGGGAGAAAAAAACCAGAGGACATGGGTTAAGGGTGAAGGGGGAAAAGTTTAAAGGGAACATTGGGGGGGGGGGCTTCTTCACACAGAGAGTGGTGGGAGTGTGGATTGAGCTGCCAGGTGAAGTGGTAAATGCGGGCTCACTTTTAACATCTAAGAAAAACTTGGACAGGTACATAGGCATAGAAACATAGAAAATAGGTGCAGAAGTAGGCCATTTGGCCCTTCGAGCCTGCACCACCATTCAGTATGATCATGGCTGATCATCCAACTCAGAACCCTGTACCTGCTTTCTCTCCATACCCCCTGATCCCTTTTAGCCACAAGGGCCATATCTAAACTTCCTCTTAAGTATGGCCAATGAACCGGCATCAACTGTTTCCTGTGGCAGAGAATTCCACAGATTCACCACTCTCTGTGTGAAGAAGTTTTTCCTCATCTTGGTCCTAAAAGGCTTCCCCTTTATCCTTAAACTGTGACCCCTCGTTCTGGACTCCCCCAACATCGGAAACAATCTTCCTGCATCTAGCCTGTCCAATCCCTTTAGAATTTTATATGTTTCAATAAGATGGATGGGGGGTAATGGAGGGATATAATCCAGGTGCAGGTCAGTGGGACTAGGCAGAAAAATGGTTCGGCACAGCCAAGAAGGGCGTGTTTCTGTGCTGTAATGGTCTATAGTTCTACGTGATTGTAAACTCAGATTATTTTACCAGACTGTTAATGCTGTAACAGATTGGAATGTCATAGCTCTTCAGAAACTGTTTCTGGGACTGAATGGGTCAAGCATTTAAAAGTGTCCTTTCATCTCTAAGATATGGTTTCAGTCCAGAGCAGAGTAATGGGATGAAAGTGTTTGACCTCTCTGTGACTGCATGTGACACGTCTGGACAGTCTAGATTCTCATCCACGTAAAGCTTGCAACATAAAGTACCTACTAAGCAGCATAGATGGAGATGGTGTGACAAATGGAACTGTCACACAGTGACAGCAATGGGCACTCTTCCGACGCCAGGGTGAAATATATTACTCCACAGCCTAACTGAATATTTAGCTGATAATAAATGTCACTGGTTGCAACTTGATGATACTGCCACACCATAAAATGTGCAGCTAGAAATAATTCTCAGAGATTACTATCCCCCAACCCCTTATTTATAACTGATAAGGAATTATATTCTCAAATAAGAGAAAATCCGCAGATGCTGGACATCCAAGCAACACACAAAAAATTCTGGAGGAACTCAGCAGGCCAGGCAGCGTCTATGGAAAAGAGTAAACAGTTGACATTTTGGGCCGAGACCCTTCAACAGGAACTATATTCTGGTGCACCAGAACAATTCTTGATGGAACTGCATAGTTCTTGAAATACACAACATCTGTTTAACAGTAGATTTGTTTAAGTTTATAAGGAGAATAGCATTCAGTGCAAATATGTTGAATATTTAAAAAAAAATACCAGTCCTATGTAGTTTGCAAGTTCCTCTTTGTACTGTAGCTTTGGTTAAATAGTCTAAAGCAGTTTTGTAAAAAAAATATTAGCACTCTTAACTGTTTGTGTCCATACGCCAAGAAAATCAGAATTTATCTGGAGAACGGAAGATCTTCAGATCTAGAAATCTGAAGTTGCTAGAAATACTTAACAGATCAGACAGCATCTGTGGAGATGGCATAGTGATTGGTTCAGAATCAGAATCAGATTTAATATCACTGGAATATGCCATCATTTTTGTTATTGCAATACATAATAATGAAAATGACCATATCATCTATTTCATCAGATGAAAGGTCATTGGCCTGAAGTGTTAACTCGGTTTCCCTCACTGTACTATTAAATTTCCTTTGCAATATTATTTCTAATTCAGAGGTCATTCAGAGATGCTTTCCTTGTATCTTTTTAAAATCATAAAAATACATTAACTCACTAATATTATCATATCTAAGCAGTCAGTTGTAACTATTGTGTGGCAATGGTGGTATTTTCCACATTTCATGAATAAACTCTTCTCGGGCTTCCAGCCAGGTACAGGTATTGATTTTAACCGATGCTTCAATGACAAACTCTGCAATCTTCAGTAGGGATGATGCCTAGGCATGTCTAGTCGGGTGGTATTTATACCGCCATTGTCCATCCCTCTTGATTGATAGTCCACATCCAATCAGGTTTCTGCTGTCCCACCTTGTTCACAATCAAATTCCAGTTCTTACTAAGAGTGAGACCTTCCATCTTTGTCAAATTTTTTATTCTCTGGTCTTATTTCAATGGCTTCCTTCACCAGCCATTGGCACGGCACAGTAGTTCTGTGCTATCAAAGGCCATTCTGAATGCAATGTTTGCTACCGCCCATTTCTCCAGGTAACCCAAATGGATACACCTCCTTCATGTGGGTTTCCACTGTGCACCACGTCTGGCTGTCACACGCTACTCTGCATTCACAGGGAATCCTGTAAATGCCAGCTGACCTGAGTCCAAGGTCGCCTTTAACCCACATAAACTGTAATTTGAGCTTTCCTGCTAGTTTGTAAATGGTATTAATCCAGTATTTCTTCAGGATCCTGGCGATTCTTTCAGAAATCACGTAAATACAGGGAAGCCGGGCAGTAGCGATGGGTTCCTCCTTATTGGTAGGTTTCCTGGTTTTTCCTTCAGCCCTATTAAGGGCCCGATTGATTTCATTAACTTGAAGCCATTCTGAAGGAATGTCGTGCGTAATTGTCTTACTTCCTCGAGGAGGCTCTCCGGGTCTGAAATAGCTTTTGCATAGTTAATCAAAGTAGAAACACCATTCTATGTTGGGAGTCATGATGGTGACTGTTATTGTTGTGGTATAAGTCCATGTAATTGGGTTTCTGATAGACGCCATACCTGAGGTTACTTGGACATTCTAAAGTGACTGAAACTGGGCAGTGGAAACCAGCATCAAGAAGAATAGATGGTGTATCCATCCGTTTGGGTTACCTGGAGAAATCATAGGTAGCAGAACAGTGCATTCACAATGGCCATAGGATTGACTTTGACCACCTGGTGAAGGAAGCCACTGAAATAAGACTAGAGAATAAGTATTTTTAAAAAGATGAAGGTCTCACTCGAGGTAAGAACTGGAATTCGATTGTAAACAAGGTGTGGGACAGCAGAGTCCTGATTGGCTGAGGACTAACCAATCAGGAGGCTCAGATGACGGGGGTATATATACCACTGGACTAGACATCGTAGTCCTCATCCCTGATGGAGATGATGGAGTTTGTCATCAAAACGTCATTTAAGATCGATTCTTTTACTCGGCTGAAAGCCCGAGAAGAGTTTATTTGTTATACATGCTGGGAAAGCATTAGATCCTTTTCCACTTACTGCTTTGGTTTTCAGACAGCTACAGGATAAGATTAAAACGAACTATGAAAACAGTATCCTCAATCTGGGGAAAATATCTCTTCCTGCACCATTGTGACGTTTTCCATTTCACGTCAGCCATCCTGGTGAATGCAGGAACAAGACTGACACTCTGGTGATGGCTTGTTTACTTTGTGGGCAGAGATTAGGAAAAGCATCGACACTGCCCAAAACTAATTTAGCACATCAATTTACACTTAGCAGATGAAGATAATATTCCTCCTATCAATCTGGATGGCATTCAAAGGCAAATTCTACAGGACAAATACTTCTAACACATTATACCACAGTAACTAACAATTCTGTATCATTTTAAAATGCAAAACAGTCAAACAAATTTTGTATTAGTCATGAATATTGCAATTTCAGTGACTTGGTTTCATTGATTAAACATAGTTTTACTTGTCCCAAAATAAGCAGTTTTATTTGTCCCAAATAAACAGTTTGTACCTGATTCCTGCTGCTCTATCTGTGTAAGCATGAATATTTTAGGAACAAGAAATTAGGCATAATTTGCCACCCCAGTAAAATCATTTCTCAGTATCCTCTTTGTCATTATTCCAACTTGCAAGCAGAAAGTTAATTTTAAAAAGGATCTTTCTCCCCTCTGGCTAATTTTTAATATCTGTTTCACAGGTTTTGGCACTGCTTCAGGCTGGGCAAGGAAAATCAAACTGTATAAGCTGAAGGCTGGATGTGAAACTGGGCAAATAGTTATTAAATGGATAATGTAACCAAATCACCACACCTCTCTGCACCAACACCGCAAGCCCCACCCCTCCAATTATATCTTCAGGTTCTCCATACCACATGTAATTTTCATTGAATGAGGGGTTGAATGGTGAGACTTTAAGGTCAATGAAGTTGGATGCCCCACCATCTATTATTACTTTGTTACGTTTGACTGATGGTGTTTGTAAAATTTGCAGTGTTGCTAAATGGTATTCTATGTGAAACCAGCTTTAGGGTTATTTGCTTGCCTTCTTTGTTTAATGGAGAATTACAAAATATTTTTGTGATACCATTGCCATTTTTTTTATTATCTATGCTCTAAGCAGGTTAAGTAACAATCCAACTGCTAGGAGTCACAAATCTTTATAAATTTAGCTTACCCACACCCTTGTCTGAAAAAAAAGTCACATGGAGAGATCTTATCATTTCAATCCACTTCAATTCCTAAATCCCTCTAAATCCAACAGGATGTGATTGGCTCTTCTTAACAGCGAATACCTCAATTTATGAATTGGCTTTGTTTTCAAATCATGGTCTTTTAACTAATATATTGATATCTTACCAGCAAAATAAAGGGCATTTTAAACCTTTCATAAAACTTACATTATTGAACATCGAACTGTCATGATCCAGTCCAAGACTTTGGTGTGGCTCCTAACATTTGAGTTTTGTGATCACTAACATACTGGACAAGGTAGGAATTCAAAGAGTAAATGCAGCCAGTGCACCATATAACCTGAGCATTGCATTTACAGTACTTTGTTAGACAATGTGCTTTTTGCTATGCCTACAGTACAAAATTTATAAATTTCCATTTAAAATTGAACTGCAAAATGGCTCAATGATGACTTATTGCTGTATTGACAGTTTTACAAAGAAACAAATTCATCTGCAAGAAAAGATGTTTGCCACTTTTCATCCCCCTTTTAAAATATGTCACTATTAATTTCCTTCCTTTCTCCCTCAAAGTGTTGAATTGCTGGATGAGCATTTCATAAGTTCCAGTGTTTTCTTTGTTGTCTCAAGGTAGACTTCAGCTCTCAGCTGTCCATTAGTACTTTTGAGTGAAAGAGAGCAGATAAGCCATCACAGCCAAATTTCCCATATTTGATTGGACTGGGATTTTGGAGGTAGGGAATTGTTGGCATTGTTCTTTACATGAGCCCAAAGAACAATGCCAATGAGCCATACCTCCAAAATTCACACTCCAAATTCTAGACAGTTGTTCAAGTGGAGTAAGAAGAAGGAGGCATCACTAGCACAAATTTGATGCTAATGACTAAATCAAATATGGGAACCTTGGCAGTGTCTGTTTATCTTCCCTCTGCCTTTCAAAAAGTGCTAACTCTAAACTTCTGACTTAAATAGCTAAATTAGTACAATGCAGGAATTAACATTATTTCTTTCTTGCTCTGTAAAGCCTATTAACCTTTTGGCTAGCTTATTTGCTCACTGATAATCAGTGGAGCTCACTTGTTCTCTTAAAAAAAACTAAAGTTCCAAATGTCAGCCATGTGCTTATATGTAAGTGAGCCTCTGCCATACTGGAGCCAACCACACTGGAAACATAGAATGATTAGAACTCAAAAGCCTATCATGTCCTCATTAGCTCGGTAGACCAGCCATTGTCTCTGCTCCAATGTTTTGGTAAATTTTTTCCACTTTGTATTTATTTAGTTCCCCTCTTGAAGACCACAAGGGAAACTACCTTCATCTCAACCAAAGGCTGTGCATCATAGATTCTAACCACTTGTGTAAAATTAATCTTAATTCTCTTTCTGCTTAGTTTGTAACACCAGTTATTGAACAGGAACAGGAACAGCCCAACACTCTGTCCAGACCAATGTTCCCTCTACAGTGTGTGTATGCACATGTGCACATCTTTTGCTACTAGCACACAAAGGAATTTAAATTGTGCACAAAAGGTTGTCACCCTCTATCTTGTTGGCCAGTTATGTATATTTCATGATCGTACACCATCACATTTCCTTTTCTGGTTACTGATGCGGACGGTGTGGACAACTTGGAGTTTGTGATATTTGTCTGCAGATTTTAGAACTGGCTTACTTACACTGTATCAACTGAAGAAATTATTCAGTGGGCACATGTTGTTGTCACTGGGCAAAAAACTGCATAGCACAAAATTTTTGTACACACTGCTCACTGCAAATTAAAGGTTACTTTGGTCCAGACCCCTCATCATTTTACAATATATGCCTATATTAAACCTCCCTTAAACTCCTCTTCTCCAAAGAAAACAGCCTCAACTTCTAAAGTCTATCCTTGTAACTGTAGTCATTGAGTCACTGATGCACCATCAATAACTCTCTCTGAGACGTGAGGCGAGACATCGGCTTTTATTGACTGGAAGAAAGAAAAAGCAGTAGTTGACCACCATACTACATCCTGGAGACTGAGAGGCCGGGCTCAGGCCTCAATCGCCTTTATACCGGGGTCTGTGGGAGGAGCCACAGGAGCAGTCAGCAGGGGGCATGTCCAGACAGGTGTATGTAGTTCACCACAGTCACAAAGCATGGAAACAGGCTCTTCAATAGAGAGTCGGCTCCAACCATCAAGCACCCACTTACATTAATCCTATTTTCCCAATGTTGTCATCAGCTACCTCTAGATTCTACCATTCAACTAAGTACGAGAGGCAATTTACTGTGACCAAGTAACCTTGCAACAGTGCAGCTTGGGATGTGGGAAGGTTTATGGGTTTTTATCCCACTGTTCAGAACCCTCCTACCTACATCCGTGACACTTAACATGCTCTTGATCTTTTCAATGATTTCAAGTTCCCTGGCCCCAATCATCTTAGTTTCACTATGGACGTCCAGTCCTCATACACCTTCATCTGCCATCAGAAAGGCTTGAAGGCTCTCCTCATCTTTCTGGACACCAGACCCAACCTGTTCCCCTTCACCACCACTCTCCTCCATCTGGTGGAATTGGTCCTCACTCTCAATAATTTCTCCTTCGGCTCTTCCCAATTCCTTCAAACATGTCAGTCCATGGCCTCCTCTACTACTGCAATAAGGCCACACTCAGGCTAGAGGAGCAAGACCTTGTATTCCGTCTTGGTAGCCTCTAACCTGATGGCATGAACATTGATTCTCGAGCTTCCAGTTATGTTCCACCCTACCCATTCCCCATTACTATTTCCCTCTCTCACCTTACCTCCTTACCTGTGTTACGAGATCCTAAGGTTTATTCATTATGGACTGTGCCTTTAAAAAGAGAGAGAATGTGTGTACACTGATTCAGAGAGAGAGCACCAAGCAGCTTGTGAGTTGCCATGGTGACGGAAGGGCAGAGCTATATAATGGACAGCTGGTGTTCAGCATGTTTGGGATATATACAAGGTCAGCTGGCTTTTCAGACAAACACACAAGACACACAGGAGAAATAGACACTGGATGAGCTTTGAGTGTCCACGAAAGGGTGGGTTTTGCTCGCAGTGTGGAAAAGGGGTGACCGGTGGAAGGCTATTGGTGTGTTTAACCATTACCTGGGTTGATAGCTTTACCATGTGAAGACGGTACCCCTTTGTGTGGTCACAGTTGGTGACTTTGACAGGACTTCGGAAGACAACGGAAAGATTGATAGCATTGCTTACTTGGAAAACAAATCACCTCTCTCGCGCTCTCTCTCCCCTCAATTCTACTCAACTCAAACTCAATATCATGAACTGGACTGACTTCATTCCTATACCGTCATAAGACTGTATCATTTACCACCTAGGCTTGAAGAAGTTTGGGGTTTTATATTTACACACTTATGTATGCCTAAACACTGCTAACCTGTTTGATCTATCTGGTTTTATATTACGTAGATACTAATAAATAGTGTTTTGCTTATAGCAAAACCAGACTCCAGGTGTGTTCCATTTCTCCTGATTCATTTAACCCGTTACGGGATACGTAACACCTGACCATCAACTCCTTCTTCCCCCTTCCCTTTCTTCTATGATCTCCTGTCAGATCCCCCTTCTCCAGCCTTTTATCACTTCCACCAATCATCTTTGCAGCTTTATACTTCACCCCTCCTTCTCTCTCAGTTTCACCTATCACCTACTACCTTACATTTCTTCCTCCGTCTCCACCACCTTACTCTGACTTCTCATCTTTTTTCTCCTGACTTGATGCAGGGTCTCAGCCCGAAACGTTGACTTCTTACTCTTTTCCATAGATGCTGTCTGACCTGCTGAGTTCCTCCAGCATTTTGTGTGTGTTGTTTGGATTTCCAGCATCTGCAGATTTTCTCTTGTTTGTGGTTACAGAGAGAATGTACAAATTCCACACAGATATTATCTGAGGTTAGGACTGAACTTGGGTCTCTGATTATGAGGCCACAACTCCTCTGGCTGAACTCAAAGACCATTTTTATAAAAGATGAGGCAGACTTCACCTCTCAGCAGTTTATTTCTTTATTTCCCAACCCCCTCACACACTTTTAGCAAGTCAACAGATTTTATTTTTTACTCCAAGTTTAATACCAAATAAACTGCTAACTTTTCAGAATTATTCTACAGACTTGGCTAAATTCCAGCTATGTAGATTTTAAGCTCCTTCTCTTCACCAATTACATCCTGCGTGTGCAATTAGTGCTACCTGATTCTATTAAGGACATCATGGCAGTGGACAGACAGAGAATAGAGGATGTTTACTGCACTGGAAGACTGTAGTTATGGGGAATGATTAGACAGGCTGTGATTACTTTCCTAGGAGTTAATGGGACCTGATAGAAGCATTTCAGATTATGAGAAACACAGATAGATAGATCTTTTCCGAAGGTAGGGGTATAAAAAACAAAAGCAAAGTTTTAAGGTGAACAGAAGTTTTACGGTGGAAAGTTTGATAGCTGGAACTCATTGGCAGAGATGGTGTTTGAGTCAGATTCAGTCACGAGAGGTATTTAGGCAGGTACTTAAATAGACAAAGGGATGGAAGGATACTGTTTTAATGCAGGGAAATAAGTTTAATTAGACTGACAAAATGTTTGGTATCATCATCCACTATTGGAGCCAGTAGCAGAGAAATTCTGTTTTTATCTTATCTGATCAGACAGAATTAAAGAAAGCTATCCATTATCACCACGGCATCAGTTTATCGAACTCCTTGAGCTGTAGATTTGAACAAAGCTCCTTCAACTTTTTTTTAGAAGAAATAATCAAATGGAATTTCTCTAATTTTATCCTTGGGTTGTATTGGTAGTTGTAGCATAAATACATATCATTCACTTAGCTCTGCATTAATTCCATGTATTCCCAGAAATCACACATCTCCCTCACCCACTCAAGAAGTTTCCTAATCAGCTCTGACTTTAAAAATTCTGCCCATTGTCTCCTTCACAAGGCAAGTTTCAGAGGCAAACTTTGCCTTTTGGTTGCCTAGCCTAGTGGCTATTATTTCATTACTTACAGATTATCCAGTGAGGCTTTATATGTGGAGCAGAGAAATAAAAGGATGACCACATTGTTGGGATTATTATTATTATTATTATTGTAGGCCCTCAAATAAACAACATGGCTGTTGGCTTAATACACTCGGCAGAGGATGGTGCTCGGAGAAGCTGTGCCGGAGGGGATGGTTGTTGGCTCGGAGGTTTGACGGACTCGGAGTCTGCTGCAGTCAGGTCGCTTTCGGTGTGTGCTGCGTCTGCGAGGCTGAGTCGGGCAGCGCCATGGAAGTCCATAGCGGGGGTATTCCCTTCTGCCGCCGGCGTGGGATGGCGAGTCTGTCAGGACCCTGGGGACTTGTGGAAACGGTGTGGTGATTTCTTTTGAACTTATAGTCCTTTAACATCTTTGGACTATTTTTACTGTGCCCATGGTCTGGTTTTTTTCATCAATTATGCTATTGTTTGCACTGTTGTAACTATATGTTGTAATTATGTGGTTTTGTGCAAGTCTTGTAGCTTTAGTTTTTGGTCTTGTTTTTGTCTGGTGAATTTGGAGCTCCTTTCCGGGGAATGTGCTAAGACGGTAGCGTGATATTAATACGCAGCAGCCTCTCCGGACTCTGGATTGGGGATTGCCAAACGTTATGTGGATTTTCTGGTGTAGTCTGTTTTGTCATATGCTTTTGTGACATCATTCTGGAGGAACGTTGTCTCATTTTTTAACTGCATTGCATTTGTGGTTTCTAAATGACAATAAACTGAATCTGAACTTGGATAAGTGTGAGGTGTTGCATTTTGGAAAGTAAAATCTAGATAGGAATTCATAGTGAATAGCTGGGCCCTGTGGAGTACCAGTACACGGTTTCCTGAAAATGGAGTCATAGTTAGACAGAATAGCGAAGGCGGCTTTTGGTACATTGACTTTCACAAGTCAAGGCATTGAGTAGAGAGGTTGGGAGGTCATGGTGCATTCGTACAGGGTGCTGGTGAGGCTGCACTTGAAACATTGTGTACTGTTTTGGTCACCCTTCTTTAAGAAAGATATTATTAAACTGGAAAGGGAGCAGAAAAGATTTACAAGGATATTGGGAAGACTTGAGAGATTGAGTTTCAGGCTGGGAATTTATTCCTTTGAGTGCAGGAGACTGAGAGGTGATCTTGTAGAGGTGGATGAGTCATGAGGAGCATAGACAGAGTGAATGGCTCAGTTTTCTTTTCCATAGCTGGCGTATCAAGAACTAGAGGGTAGGCAGTATAGGTTTAAGGTGAGATGGGAAGTATTTAAGAACTTGAAAGGCAATTTTATTTTAAAGCACAAAGGGTATAATCAGTGTGGAACCAGCTGACAGTGGTGAAACAGGGACAGTAACAACTTTCAAAAGACAGTTGGACAGATGGATAGTTTGGAAAGGTAATGCGTCAAACACTGACAGATGGCACAAACCTGAATGAGGCATCTTGGTCAGTATCGATCAGTTGGGCTGAAGAGTTGTTGCAGCACTCTTTGACTTTATGCCTGAGTACTCAATAGGAAACAACTCCAAATTACAACGGCAGGACTTCATAACTGAATTTAATTCCATCATTTGCTGTCAAACAACTTGCACTTTTCCAATAAGCATTGCTACATAACAAGCCGACATTTATCAAATTCCTCTTTGTTAACAATTAATTCCAACAATGCAGACGAGATTACAATTCAAACCAATTGAGTGGCCAATATCTGATTGATTTCTGGCTTATATCATTATACATATTCTTTGACAATATAAAGCTAATTCTTTGTTACCCGTTACTTCTTCTCCATCATTGCTGGTTGCTTCTGATCCACCTCCACATGCTAGAATTCTTCCCCATCCTTTCAGTTTTGCAAGCTTCTTACAAATCTAGCCATTTGATTACATCTTTCCTTTAACAAAATCAGATTTGCTCTTTTCCTCTGCAGATATTTCAATTGTTTTGGAAAGAAAATCTCAACTGCTTATCTTGCATTAAAAGTGAGAAGGTAAAAACGGTTGTGGCCAGTTTTCAGATATGATTGAAGATCATATTGGGAGGCATGAGGCCAACCAAAGTTTTTGACTCAATTCTAATCAACTTGGATAGATTATTGCTACTCAAAAGGTCCTCCACAGGCCAGTTTAATGAGATAAATATCACGGCTTGACCAGTCTCAAGGCATGCACTAGAAGTGGAGAGAATGGGTGAGAGACATAGCGCCAATCACGTACTGTTACAGGGAGTACTCCTGTTTTTGTAGTTCCCAATATTTTAAAAAATTATTTGTTAAGTTGATTGTGGTGTTAGCTAAAATAAATTAATTGCAAGCTTCACCAAAAGGTTCTAAAACAGGTGCTAGCTTCATCATAATTTATAGTAATTCCCATGAGGAATAAAACACTTGGTGGAAGATCTAGTCCAATCATCACTACTTAAGGAAACTAAAATACTTTTAAAATAAAAGGAAGGGATCAGTGTATATATGCATCAATTGGATACCAAGATTTGACAGACTTAGTAGAGCCAATCTAAACTTATAAAAGTCAAAAGGTGTCCTATTCAGCTGCTAGAACGTAGGATATTCTAACTACTCATAAATAAGGAGTGCCTGAGCATGCAGAGTACTTTAATTTTACAAAGTATTGACGAAAATTGCCACAAGATATTTGGTATTTAGGCTCAAATTTACTGTGATTTGGATCAGTTCAGGGAACATACACAATTTCTGGATGGTGGACTGCGGCTGGTAGACTACTGCGAGGATCGATAACTCAGTTGTTGATAACCTGAATCAATGATATGGAGAAATGGCAAAATGTAACCTTTGTTTGCTGATAATTCATGGCTAAGTAGGGGAATAAGCTGTGAGGAGGCTTTAATTGGATAAAGGTATGAACAATGAAAGTGCAAGAATGTCTTTAGATGGTATCTAGATATGAATTTATCTGTATTGTAAGGGAATATATTTTTATCTTGTTCTGCATAGGAGGTTGTGAAGCTGATATTCAGGGAGTTCTGGATATGGCTGCACAGTAGTTACAAAGTTAGCAATTCAGAAACAAATGTATTCAAATATAATAATACAGAATTTTTGTTCTACTTATGAGAGGACTTGATGGACCTATACCTGGAGTTCTGTGCAATTACTTGGCAATTGGTAGTTGGTAAAAATCCCTCTTTCCCAAAACATACTGGGGTAATTCTACACTGTCAACAAAGGAAGTATCCCCACTACAGCTGCTATAGTCTGGCTTGTTGCAGCATCCTCCAACAATATAGGAAAATACAGCGAACTATCAGGATAGCAAGAAAGATCATTGGCTTCACTCTGCCATCACTGCAGAACTTGTAATGTGTCCAGGAAATATCATTGCTGATGCTACCCACTGACCAAAGGGCATTTTCTAAGTCCTCTAGGGTTCTTAAAACAAAAAGTTCATGCCATCTTAAAAGTTTTCTTCCTCCAGGCAGTTAATCTGATCAACCATTCTTGTTATTTCCCACCCACCACTTCCATCTGTTGCCTCAGTCACTGCACTGTAAACACTTTAAACTGCTTTAAAATGCTGTTTATATTGTAAATACATGTTGGTATTTATGAATTTATATACATTTTGGTCTATACCCATACTCTATCTTTTTACTATTCTTCATTCTTTATAATTGTTGAATGATGTTTTTGTTACAGCAAATTTCTAATTGATGTAAATGTACAGTATATTTCAAATAAAGTTGATCTTTGATTTTGATCTATTACATAATGCAAGTTGTACTTGCCTTTGTGGGGATAAAGCAAAGGTGGAATGTGTTAATTACTGAAGTTTAGCTATTGTTCAATGAGAAAACAATGGAGTTGACTGGGCCTTTTCTTCAAAATATTGGAAAAATCAGATACGAGGCTGGAAATCTTGATACTTTGGATACTGGGAAAGTCATCTAGAACCAGGCAAAACAGTCTTAAGAATCAAGGGATCTGGTTATTTAGGTTTGAGGCAAAAAAAAGCATCTACAAGGGTTATGAAATTTTGAAATCTGCCAGGCTATGGGGATTGAAATTACTGAGATAAAGTAGGAAATCAGAACTGTGGTAAAGCGTGAAATCAAAACTGTACAAAAAGGACAGGTTACACCCAAACCCAAAGGGGTACAATATCCTAGCTGGCAGGTTTAATAGAGCAGTTAGGGAAAGTTTAAACTACTTTGCCATGGGGATAGGGATCAGGAAGGGGAAAACAGAAATAAATCAAAGATAGCGTGCAACAGAGATGATAGAAAGGACAGGCAGAAGATGAGGCATAATCACAGCCAGTGTGATGATTTACAGGACAATAGAGGTGTGGTGCAGTTAAAACAGAAAGCAACAAACACTGGACTGAGAGTGTTATACTTGAATGCACGTAGGATAAGAAATAAAATGGACGGTCTAGAAATTCAGCTGCAAAATGGCAAGTATGATGTTGTGGTCATCTCTGAAACTTGACGAAAGGACGGCTACTATTGGGAGCTGAACGTCCAAGGATATACGGTGTATCGGAAAGATAGGTTAGTAGGCAGTGGGGGGTGGTGTGGCCCTGTGTATAGGAAATAATATTAAATCATTAGAAAGGGATAACATACAATTGGAAGGTGTAGAGTCTTTACGGGTTGAGTTAAGAAATGGCAAGGGTAAAAAGACCCTAATGGCAGTTGTATACAGGACTCCAAACAGTAGCCAGGATGTGGATTACAAATTATAGCAGCAGATAGAAAAGGCATGCCAGAAAGACAACGTCATGATAATCGCTGGGGATTTCAACATGAAAGTGGATTGGGAAAACCAGACCAGTACTGGACCTTGAGAGAAAGAATTTGTAGAATGTCTAGGGGATGGCTTTTTAGAACAGCTTGTTGAGCCCACTAGAGGATTGGCTGTGCTGGATTGGGTGTTGTGCAATGATGCGGAGGTGATAAGTGAACTTAAGGTTAAGAAACCCTTGGGGTACAGTGATTACAATATTGATTGAGTTCACTTTGAAATTTGAGAAGGAGAAACTAAATTCTAATGTGTTGGTATTTCAGTGGAATAAAGGAAATTACAATGGCATGAGAGGGGAACTGGCCAAAGTTGACTGGAAAGGGACACTAGCAGGAAGGACAGCAGAGCAGCAATGGCTGGACTTGTTGCAAAAAATGAGGGAAATAAAAGACAGATATATTCTAAATAAGAAGACATTTTTGAATGGAAGATGGACACTACCATTGCTGACAAGTGAAGTCAGAGCCAAAGTAAAAGCAAAAGAGAGGGCATACAAGGAAGCCAAAGCTAGTGGGAAGTTAGAGGATTGGGAAGCTTTTAAAAACTTGTAGAAGGAAACTAAGAAGGTCATTAGGAAGGAAATGATGAATTATGAAAGGAAGATGGCGACTAACATCAAAGAAGATACTAAAAGTATTTTTAGGTATATAAAGGGTAAAAAAGAGTTGAGGGTAGATATAAGGCCAACAGAAGATGATGCTGAAGATATTGTAATGAGAGATGCGAAGACGGCAGAGGAACTGAATGCGTATTTTGCATCAGTCTTCATAGTGGAAGACATCTGCAGTATACCGGACATTCAAGAGTGTCAGGGAAATGAAGTATGTGCAATGAAAATTATGATTGAGAAGGTGCTCAAGAGACTTAATGATCTGAGAGTGGATAAATTTCCTGGACGTGATGGAATGCACCCTCAGGTTCTGAGGGAAGTAGCTGGAGAGATCGTGGAGGCATGATCTTTCAAGAATTGATAGATTCTGGCATTGTACGGGATGACTGGAAAATTACAAATGTTACTCCGCTATTTAAGAAGGGTGGGAGGCAGCAGAAAAGAAACTATAGACCTGTTAGCCTGACGTCAGTGATTGGGAAGTTTTTGGAATTGATTGTAGGGATGAGATTATGGAGTACCTGGAAGCACATGACAAGATAGGCCAAAGCTAACATGGTTTCCTGAAAGGAAAATCCTGCCTGACTAACGTACTGCAGTTTTTTGAGGAAATTACAAGCAGGAATGCAAAGGAAATGCAGTGGATGTGGTGTACTTGGATTTTCAGAAGGCCTTTGACAAGATGCTGCACTTGAGGCTGCTTAGCAAGATAAGAGCCCATGGAATTACAGGGAAGTTACCAGCATGGGTGGAGCATTGGCAGATCAGCAGAAAACAGAGAGTGGGAATAAAGGGATCCTATTCTGGCTGGTTGCTGGTTACCAGTGGAGTTCCACAGGGGTCGGTGTCGGGACCACTGCTTTTTACAATGTATGTCAATTATGTGGACTATGAGATTAATGGATTTGTGGCTAAATTTGCTGATGATACGAAGATAGGTGTAGGAGCAGGTAGTATTGAGGAAACAGAGAGCCTGCAGAGAGAATTAGATGATTTAGGGGAGTGGGCAAAGAAGTGGCAAATGAAATACAGGAGGAGGAGAAGATGGCTACGCAGCGCGCACGGCCTCTCTGGAGAATGGATATGCATTACGTGTTAAGTAGGGATCCGTGCACAATCCTGATTTGATGGAGACAGACGTGAGAGCGTGGAGGAACATCTGGAGAAACTTCTGAAATGCCCGCTTCACTGCTGCTGCTACTGTGCGGTCCGGAATCTCTGGAGGAGAAGGCCTCCGAGACCTCGGCTTTGCTTGTTTCGGAGGCCGGGATGAGGTCAAAGGTGCTCGGCAGAGGATGGCGCTCAGGAGGCTGTATCGGAGGCTCGAAGTTTTCGGACGGACTCAGAACCTGCTGTCATCGGGTGCTTCCGAGGCATTGTCAGTGCCTGGAAGTTTATGGCAGGAAGAGTTCTCCTGTTTGCTGCCTGATATCGGGACGATTGGAGTCAATCAGGACTTGAGACTTTTTAAACTGCGTCCATGGTCTGCGTTTATTGAATTATTTTGCACTGCCATAACTATATATAATTATGTGGTTTTGTCAGTGAGAGTCTTGGTTTGTCCTTTCTTTTTATTTTGTGATATCACTCCGGAGGAACATTGTATCATTTCTTAAAGCATGCATTTCTAAATGACAATAAACAAGGACTGAGTGTCCTCATAATCTAATCTAAAACAATGTTGGAAAGTGTATGGTCATGCACTTTGGTGGAAGATATAAATGGGAGACATTATTTAGATGGGGACAGAATTCAAAATGCAGAGATGCAAAGGGACTTGGGAGTCCTTGTGTGTTAACCTCCAGGTTGAGTCAGTGGTGAAGGTGGCGAATGCAATGTCGGCATTTATTTCTAGAAGTGTAGAATATAAGAGCGGAGATGTGATGTTGATAAGGCACTCAATGAGACCACACGGAGTATTATGTGCAGTTTTGAGCTCCTAATTTTAGAAAGGATATACTGACTTTGGAGAGGGTTCAGAGAAGATTCATGACAATGTTTCCAGGAATGAAAGGGTTACCATATGAGGAATGCCTGGCAGCTCTTGGGCTGTATTCCCTGGAGTTCAGGAGAATGAGGGGGGATCTCATAGAAACATTTCGAATGTTAATAGGCCAGAACAGATTTGATATGGCAAATTTATTTCCCATGGTAGGGGAGTCTCTAGGACAAGAGGGCACAACTTCAAGATGAAGGACGTTCATTTAGAACAGAGATGCGGAGAAATTACTTTAGTCAGAGAGTGGTAAATCTATGGAATTTGTTGCCCCAAGCGGCTGTGGAGGCCAAGTCATTGGGTGTATTTAAATCAAAGATAAGTAGGTTCTTGATTAGCCAGGGATCAATGGGTATGGGGAGAAGGCAGGGGAGTGCGGATGAGTGGAAGAATTGGATCATCTCATGATTGAATGGTGGAGAAGACTTGATGGGCCAAATGGCCTTTCAGTTCCTATATCTTATGGTTTTATGCTCCAAATGGCCTTACTGAATAGCACAGTAGGCTTGAAATACTAATAGCTATTTCCTGCTCTTATTTCAAGTATACATGCACCACAGCCCAGTAATTGTTTTAGATTGGCTCTGAGAAAGCCTAAAAAATGTTAGACTCATTATTGAACTAAATGCCCTTCAAGTATTCTCAGAGTACAAGTTTACCTCTAATACTGACATCCATTGTAACCATTAAAAAAAAGCAAGCATATGACTAATTCCACTTAAAAAAAACTTCTGATCTTTGGGAAATTTATGTGGCAATTTAACAAAATATTCTGTTTTCATAAATCCCTCCTATTATTTCTCAGGAATCGTTATGGGACAAAATGTGGTTCATTAGCACTCAAAATTATGCTTAATGACCACTCAAAAGCACTTTATGACTGTTTGGTACTGTGTGGTTTTACAAATATATACAGAAACACGTAGAATTCTCAGCATAGCAACATGCAAATAACAATGCAACCTAGAGCACACCATGAACAAAATAAACTTACTGATCTTTGTTATAGTTCAAGTGAATACAGCATACAGTGCTGTAGGTTCAGATTAAGCAGGAACTATTGCAGAGTTTTTCTTCCCTCATTTGTTACTTGAGTACTATTTTATATAAATCAACACCATGCCCATCCCAGTCTGCCCCATCAAGGCCTTTGGCAGTACTAAGTACAATAAACAAATGTGTTCTTTATTAGTGTTTGCCATTTTTGGACCATGTTAAAGAAACGGAGTCAAGGGTGGGGAATGAGAAATCATGCATCATTCAGATGTTAAAAACTACTTTTCATGAAAAATATCACAAACTGATAATTATAAATTATAATTATAAAGAAACAATTAATATATAATCTGCTGCAGACACTGTTGTGTTTTGTCAATTCTACTTAGTAGCTTGTGGAAGCACTCTACTTGCTTCTAAATCAGGCAATAATGCTCATTTAAACCATGAAACGGGATCTGTAAATTAGCTGTGTTTGTCATCTTTGAAAACAGATTTTCCATCTGTTTGATACTGCATTATACAATCCAATTTTATTGCTGGCCAAGATATTTTTATTTTTAATAAACATTGGCTAAGGTTTAATTTTTCTGTTGAATCTTAAAGGATAAACTATTATTAAAATTTAATTGATAGTCATCAGCAAATAAACATTGAGAACTCTAACATTTATTGTTTCAATCCCTATCCTAGAATCATGTAAAGCTCTGGGGAAAGCCATTTGCTCCTTCATGTCTGGGTAGCTCTTTGCAAATAGCTATTATATTACAATCATACAAATGATCTTATCATATCTCATTTTTCCTTTCAACGCAGAAGGATGCCATTTTTCTCACTGAATTCATACTGGCTCTCAGAGTAATCCTATCAGTCTCCTGCCCCCACTTATTTCTCTTATTCTACCTTCCTCCTAAATCTCTCCAATTCTTCTGCCACTCATCTGTGGTAGGGGTAATTTAAAGTAAACAATTTGTCTACCCATCATGTGCTTTTGGGATATGGGAGGAAACTGGAGCAGCCATTGGAAACCCACATGGTCTCCATAGAGACAGCACTGGTGGTCAGGATTGAATCCGCATTGCTGGAGCTGCGGAACAGCAACATTAAGTGCTGTGCTGCTGTGTTAACCATCTCAAAAAACCCCAAGTTTGTCCAATTCCCTCTAGGAAATACCTATGGAATCAGATTTTAGCATTCATCTTGGACTGAATTAAGTAAAACAAAACTTAAGCAGTTCAGGGCTTAATTTTCTTAATTATCTATGATGTTCAGATGCTAGCTTTCAAACAATTCTGTTAAAAAGGCATGTAAATTAACAGCAAAATTGTCTCGGCCATCTCAGTACTCAGTGCCAGTATTTAACTACATCATCTAGGCCAGGGTTCCCAACCTGGGGTCCACAGACCACTTGCTTAATGGCATGGTCCACGGCATAAAAAAGGTTGGGAATCCCTGATCCAGGCTATACTGCAATGCAGTAATTTGAAGTCCTGCAATGTTGAATTGACAATCCGTTGGCATAGGATATATAATCAAGGATCTGTCTACTTATTTCAGTGGTCAGTAAATAATGAAATTGGAATATTAAAATTCTGCAAGAAAGGATGAGATTAAATAGAGCAAACAGCCTGGTCATTCATAGTGAAGCTCCATATACTGTACCTTAAGCTTGTCATATCTATCACTCAGTGAGGAAACCTGATGCTCCCGGTGACGTCCTACAAGTTTGCATAAGGCACAGATCAGCTGATCATCCGTGACACAGTACATATTCACCTTTTCATCTTCATGCTCCAGACACATTAGGCCACGTAGGTGGGAGTCCGGGGTTGGCTCTATTAGCCGGTGGCCAGTAAATGGTTTTTTGTTAGGGTGGGTGGCCCTGAGGCAACGGTCACAGTAGGAGACCTCACAGGTCACGCAGGTCTTGACTGCATCCCGTGGTGGCTCTTGCTCACAGAACTGACACTGGACCCTCTCTGAAGACATAGTGATGGGATCCTTGTACAGTCGTTCACGACGGCATTCACTGGGGGAGCTGGGTCCACTCAGCGAAGCTTTCTGAAAGCGATCAATAATGTTCTGCAGAGTTATATTCCGCTTCAAACCCTCCAGGCCACGGTGGTTCAGAGATATAACATATCGGCAAGTTGGACACTGGAAGGCAGCAATTGATTTGATGGTCTCGTTGGAGGTGCAGTGAGAGACGAGGATTCGGTGGGCGCAGTTGAAACACAAACTATGGGCACACGGCAAAAGCAGAGGGTCTTCAAATAACTCCAGACAAATTGGGCAGGTTAATTCAGATTCAAGTGTTTCCATCTTCAGGCAAAGCAATCTTGCATTATCAGTGTTACCCAGGGAAGCTGGTCAGCTACCTGTGAAAGAAATATAAAACCAGCATGAGCTGATTGAATACTCTTTTAAAGTATGCCAGATATGTTACTCTTGAATCAAACCATGACATTAAATAAAAGGTAAGATCAATATTACATAGAAATTAATTGTAACCTTAAACCCATAGAGTCCTGGATTTACAGCACAGAAGGAGGCAATTTGGCCCAGTATCTCCATGCTGCCTTTCAACATGTGTAGTCCCACCTTGTAATTCATTGTTCCTGGCTAGGTCAATTTCTAGTGTTTTATGTGGTTCTAATATGATTTCCTGCTTGTCCTTTACTGACCACGTCTTAGACTAGATGCATTCCAAATGATTTCGTAACCACCTTTCCTGCATATTCTGCCAACTCTGGGGACTTGGAGAAGAGTCCATGACTCTCTATAACTTTACAATTCCCAATCTCCCACCATTTATCACATATTATCTGCTTTGTTTGCTATCCCCAAATGCATTACTTCACACTATTCTGCAATAAATTTTATTTGCTAGTTTTAAAGCAGGCAATCTAGACAGTTAATATCTATCTCCCTGCAGCCTGCAACTTTTTTTCTTCACTAATACTTCTGGGACTGAGAATCTTATGCAAACCTCTTAATTAATCACAACCCAAGTTTAAATCATTAATACATGAGACAAAAGGCAAAAGACTTAATAGGTCTTCAGAAACCTGTTGCATATTACTTTGTAGTCACTAAAACATGATCATCCCTTAACAATAACACTTTGATGTCCTTGTTTGTGTCATTCAATATTCTGCCCATGACTGATCTTTCACTGATTACAGCATCCATTGCAGAGAGATTCAAGATTTTCAAAAGTGGAGCTAGTAAGCATTTTATGAAATGTCTATATTAAATCTTTCTCTGTATTTATGGAAGGGTAACTGTATCTTATCGTGGTGTTGATTGTTATTGCATCTGATGAGAGACAGATCTAAATTTATATAACAACTTCTACTCTCCCACCTAAAGCATTTTCCAGCCAGTGAACAACAGTTATTCTAGTTGCCAGATTGAAAACCGCATGCTTTGAAAGGGATTGTAGAACCTGCTTCTTGTAATGTTGAATGAATGATAAACGATTGTGGGATGAGGATCTGTGTTCAAAGACTTAATTCTACAGTGAAGGCTATAGCTAAGTGTAGGAATTACTTAAGCATATTAAAACAGTTCAGCTAACAGTTTCCATTACAACTGGAAGAATATACTTTTTTTTCCCCAGGAGCAAATATTAACTTTTCTAAATAAACAGATTTTCCAATAAACCACTGTAATGAAGGCCTTTAAAAACATTTTATATCACTATATTTTGCTCCTGTCCATTTTTTCCCAAATTGTTCTATACTTCTAACACTAATTATAGCATAACATTTTCAGATATTCACGTTTCTTCTAGAGACCTATCTTTGATCATTTGTATGACAACTATCATAATTTGAAAATTTAGTGCTGTACAGAGCTACAAGATCTTCTATCTTAATAAAATGTGAAATGGCTGAGAAAATAACTCAGAATCTGTCCTGTCATGTCCTCTCAATTCTTGCAGATCTCAATGAGATAATTTTCATTCCTCTGAACTCCTGTGAGTGAAAGGAAAAACCATCATCCCAGGGGTCAATGTAATGAATCTATGCCACACTAATCTAGGATTGCTCCTGGTGTGTAAAGACTCAATCGGTAGACAGTAATCCAGATGTGATATCAGCAAAGTTTTCAAATTCAGCAAGGCTTCCTTGTGTTTCTTTACTCCAGAAGTCTGACAACAGAAGTATATAATTTGCCTTAATTGTTTACTGAACCTGTATACATACTTTCTGCACTCCCTCTGTACATGACACTTTACTAGTTCCTCTCTGTTATTTCTATTCTTCTCAAAGTGAACAACCTCACATTTCCTCACCTTATTTTCCATCTCTGTACTATCTTACTCACTTTCTAAACCTTTCCAAAGCATATGAATACTTCTCAATGCTTGCTGTTGGACCTATCTTTGTAACAATATCAGAAACAAATTTCAGTAGTTGATCTTTTCATCTAAATTATTAATATAAATTGTGGAGAGCTGATTTGTTTTGTTAATGACAGCTCCACAGTTTCTGCACTTGTTAGATGCCAAATTATTATGATTGTTTCTATCTTCTTTTTCCAATCAGGTCATTTGGGATCAAGGGTAGTCTGCATCTACCTGTTCTGAGATATCTGACATGGCTAATGAAGCCAATGTGAGAACATTAAATTTTTTCGCAGATGGGTTGGGAGGTGCCTAGTCAGGTGGGTGCATGCATAATTGGTGAGGCAGAACATTCTGTACACTGCTTATACAGGACATAGAACATAGAAATCTACAGCACATTACAGACCCTTCAGCCCACAATGTTGTGCCGACCATGTAACCTACTCTAGAGACTGCCTAGAATTTCCCTAGCGCAAAGCCCTCTGTTTTTCTAAGCTCCATGTACCTATGTAAGGGGCTCTTAAAAGACCCTATTGTATCCACTTCCACCACTGCTGCCAGCAGCCTATTCCATGCACCCACCACTCCCTGTGTGAAAAATCGTACCTCTGACATCCCCTTGGTACCTATTTTCAAGCACCTTAAAGTTATGTTCCCTCGTGTTAGCCATTTCAGTCCTGGAAAAAGCCTCTGGCTATCCAGATGATCAATGCCCCTCATCATCTTATACACCTTTATCAGGTCACCTCTCATCATCAGTTGCTCCAAGGAGAAAAGGCCAAGTTCACTCAACACATTCCAATAAGGTACACCCTCCAATCCAGGAAACATTCTTGTTAATCTCCTCTGCACTCTCTCTATACTATCCACATCCTTGCAGTTGTGAAGTGACCAGAACTCAACACTGTACTCCAAGTGGGGTCTGACCAAGGTCTTATATAGCTGTAACATTACCTCATGGTTCTTGAACTCAATCCCACAATTGATGAATACCAACACACAATACGCCTTCTTAACAACACTATCAACCTGCACAACAGCTTTGAATATCCTATGGACACGGACACCAAGATCTCTCAGATCCTCCACACTGCCAAAGAGTCTTACCATTAATTCCGTCTTCAAAGTTGACCTACTAAAATGAACCACTTCACACTTATCGGGGTTGATATCCATCTGCCATTTCTCAGCCGACTTTGTATTCTATCAATGTCCCGCTGTAATCTCTGACAACCCTGCAGACTATCCACAACACCCCCAACATTTGTCTCATCAGCAAACTTACTAACCCACCCTTCTACTTCTTCATCCAGGTCATTTATAAAAATCATAAAGAGGAGGGGTCCCAGAGCAGATCCCTGCAGAACACCACTGGTCACCGGCCTGAATGGACCTGAGTGCACCTGATACAATATCATCTCTTTTTCCACTTTAATTGATCATTGGCCTGAGACAGATCGTTATAGTCCAATATCAAATAGCACAGGCTATTAAGTCAAACTGAAGTTAAAATTGTAAACCTGCTTATAGTAGCAAAAGCACTTAACTTATTATTCAGTGAGGCTCAAAGAAACACGATCAGGTATGATTCTGAAGAAAGGTGATTCATCGGAAAAACTTTGTGTTTTTTTCCCACAGCTGTACCCAACCCAAATATTTCTAGCACCTCTTGTTGTCATTTCAAACATGTAGCAGTTGTTTTGTATTTCCAGTGTCAGAGTTATGTCTTTCAGTCAGGATGTTGACAGATGCACAAAGCCCAAACAATGATATTTTTGGGTTTCAAATTGAAAACTGCTGAATCACACTTCAGCAATCACGACTACAACAACATCTGAATTAATGATAGGCCAGAGCAGAAAACAGGCGAGGTCCAAATCCCTTGTCTCTCAGTAAAATAACCTGTCAGCGTTTAGTGCTGGACATGAGTAATAGCCACCTGAGGAAAATAAGGGAATCAGTGCTGTAGACCAGTACCCCAGCAAGGAGGAAGAACTTCTGAGGAGAGGTGCAATTTTAAAGGACAAAATTAAAGGAAAAAAATGACCAAATGATTTAACTGACCAGTGATTTAGTATCCATGTTGACATATTTTCATTAATCCCTTTCATCCATCAATATCTCCCTAATAAAAATACAAAGTTAAACGGTACTAGAAATAAGGGTGCACTTACAAAGAATATAAATGAACAGCAATGAAGATATTACAGGAAAAGATAAAACAGACAGAAAAGTTTTTGTTTTGCACTTTAAACAATCCGTCTCATATGGATTTCCAAATAATCCGACTACCATCTCCAAAGTCAACACAAATAAAGAACTCAAGATTATAGTTAGTGTACATTGAAACTTATGTAAATGTAGTTTCAAATTGAGCAGGCTGCTGGTTATCTTTTGTGTTTGAGTGCCTCTGGCCATTATAGGCGAGTTTTATAGGTCTAGAGTATTTGTTGGTAATGAAAAATATGATGGCATCCAGATGGTTTAGTGAAAGAAAAGCACTCCTCTATGATCTTCAAAGCATTGTTCCAGTCCAGGAGCTCTGGTTTGAAAGGCCACTTTGCTGACAGCTGCAGGAGACGTGTGAAATGGAATTGATCCATTATTAAGGCTGATCACATTATATAGCCTCCTAAATTCTATTTCCCTTTTCCATTGAATTACCAATTTTATCATCCTAAGTCTTGAGAAACACCGATGTAGAAACTATTATTGTGGAACTGTGCAAAAGTAGAGTTTTGGCAATGAGGTAAAGGCATGTTTATGTCTGATGTAGATGCATCTGACATGGAAAACCACAAGGTTTGTAGAATAATACTCTACAACTAATCCACACCATGCTGTCATGGGAATGCTTTATAAGGTAACATGAGTGAGCATTACTTTGCATTCAATCAAAGCTATATATAGCAGTGCTCGGAAACATGGATATATGAATCTATCATTACATTACGATGATAGACTCAGACACTCCTGTATCAGTAGGCTAAACCCAGTAACTCTCTGTTGTCGGAAATCAGGTTCACGGGTTTGGTGGGTGGGGTCTGAAGACACTACCAGTAAGTAAGTTAGCTGTTCATTTACAGGAGAAGACAGACACTAAACATTCAGTAACCCATTCAAGTTACACACAGTGGCAAATCCTTATCCAAAGTGTATACCCGGGCCTCATTACTGCACACATTTCCGCTGTTTATTGTTTCCACAGCACCAGTTACAACTGTCCCAGTCCCCAGGGAGTGAAAAGAGAGTGCATGGTTTCCGCGCGCCAGATTTAAACTCTACTGGCGCTGTGATGTTATCAGCTAAACAGTAGCTAGTGGGAGGGGCTGCGACGCCCCTTAAATGAGCTAATCCCTAGTTAGTATAGGTGAAGAGGCTTTTGAAGACCTTACTGCAACATTCTCCCACACATTTCAATGCTTTAAGCTAGCAAACAGCACAACATTGACCAGATCCTCACAAAAAAATGGGAATTGGAATGCTTACAGGTTCTCCGCAGATTTAGCTACTTAAATCAAAGAATGTAATTGATGGGGAAAACCTCACATCCCATGCACTTTACTAATATTAAACTACCATAAATTCAATCAAATTGTGAGTCAGTCCATACCATGAGATAATTGTATTCTTGTTTATGGAGGGAAACAAAACTCTCTCTAAATTCAAGGTTATGCTTTTCCTACACTTGGATCATGCCTGTGAGGTTTTCTACATCAAAATTTACTTAGCCTCAAAACAGATTTGTAGATTGATCAAAATTAAAACAGAAAAGTTGCTAGCAGTCAACCATGACAATGATGTCTTTATCTCTCCTCTTGGGTATGACACATGTAGTTAAAACTTAGTTAGCTCATGTGTGAAACACTCTTCAGTACCAACTAGCTTTCATCAGTAATCAGACCTGACTTCAAATGGGATCAGAAATGAGCTCACACCCGTGCACAAAGCTACCTGTCATTTTGCAGAAAGAGGAAAAGGCAGCATTTATTCCATGATAGTGACCGAAGAACACAAGTTCAAGAAGAAGTGAGAAGTATATTACTCCACTTAAAATTAAATTAGAATTGGAAATGTAATAATTGTTTGATAAATTTAGTCCATTGTAGATTCAACTTTATGCATCAGAATCAGATTAGTTCTGCTCATTTAGGCTCTTAGGAAATGGAATGCACTGGAGTTAAGGTACATTCTTAGTGATGTTCCCATTCCTTCACCAAGATTAAAACTAAATTAGGAGCATTTACATGATATGATGTAGAAGAGACTTTACTTCACAATGACCATATGTAACCTAAATAATAAAATAGTAAGCAATGTCATTCCCCAGATTAGAGGACTCCCCTCTTAAAACCATATTTATTTATAAGCCCATGTTGTATATTTTCATAGACTGCATTACAGACTGCTGCCATACTGAATATTTTGAACAGCATGAAATCTACAAACCCATTTCCAGGTTATCAGGAAAGCAACTAGCAATGAAATGGGGAACTCGAGAGAAACATTTTCCCTCAGATTAGTAAGAGTGCAGAACTCTTTCTTAGGGAGTGCTTTGGGTGAACAGAGTAAGTGCATTGAAAGGGAGGCAAGTTACACATCATATGGAGAAAGCAATGGAAAATTATGCGAATAGAAATTTGAGAACACTTAAGTGAAGCATTCAAGTCAGCATGGACTGGTTCCACCAACTGAACTGTGTGCGCTGAATGCACCATGAAGTGCCGCTTTTTGTTCACAATAGAACGTCAAATCAATAATAGTCCAGTACCTTTTACAGAGAAGCTTCATTTTTTTTTGTTAAGCAATGTACCACTTTGTAATGTTTCTCAAAACCAGATCCTAGTTACCAGTGCTTATCTTCCAATACTGAAAACAGTACATGAAGCCAAGTAAAATTTTTATTCCAACCTCGAGAAAATCCTAGCCTGAATCCCAGAGGGAGATAAACTAATCTTGTGAGTGATTTTAATGGCAGCATCAGAAAAGGCAGATGGCAAAGTGCAATTAACAAGGAGGGAGCAGTTAAAACAAACCCAGTACAGTTCTCCTAACTATATGTTTGGAACAGTGCCTTATCATAAACAACAATCTATTTCATCACACAAATATGGGATCACATAGCATCATCCTTGATCGTGGCACAGTACCTCGCACATAATAACATATGCCTATAAAAAGTATTCACCCTCTTGGAATTTTCATGTTTTATTATTTTACGCATTAAGCTTTTTGACACTGGTCAACAGAAGAATCTTTCATGTCAAAATGAAAACAGATCTCTACAAAGTAATCTAAATTAATTAAAAATATAAAACACAAAAAATAATTGATTGCAGAAGTATTCACACCCCCACCCCTTTAATATGACATACCAAATCATCACTGATGTAGCAAATTGGTTTTAGAAGTCACATAATCAGTTAAATGAAGGTCTGCTTTTTGAGACCTGAGTACAGTCCAGGTGTTTCAATTGATGTAGTGAAAATACACCAGTAACAGGAAGGTCCAACTGCTGGTGAGTCAGTACCCTGGCAAAAATTACACCATGAAGACAAAAGAACACACCAAGCAACTCAGTGAAAAGGTTATTGAAAAGTACATGTCAGGAGAGGGATACTAGAAAATTTCCAAGTCACTGAATATCCCTTAGAGTACAGTTAATTCAAACATAAAGAAATAGAAAGAATATGGCACAGGTGTAAATCTGCCTACAGCAGCCCATCATCAAAGACTGAGTGACTGTGCAAGAAGGGAACCAGTGAGAGAGACTACCAAAAGACCTATGACAACTCTGGAGGAGTTACAAACTTCAGTGGCTGAGAAGGAAGGGACTGTACATACCACAATTGATGCCTGGGTGCTTCACCAGTCGCGCCTTTATGGGAGAAAGGCGCTGTTGAAAAACTCTCATGAAATCTCAGCTGGAGTTTGCCAGAAGCACGTGAGAGACTCTGAAGTTAGCTGGCAGAAGTTTCTATGGCCTGATAAAACCAAATTTGAGTTTTTTGGCCACCAGTTTAAATGCTATGCATACCAACAGAAACACACCATCCCTACCATGAAGTATAGTGGTGGCTGTATCATGCTGTGGAGATGCTTCACTGCAGCACGCGCTGGAAGGCTTGTGAGGGTAAAAATGAATGCAGCAAAATATAGGGAAATCCTTGAGGAAAGCCTGATGCAGTCTGTAAGAGAACTACGACTTGGGAGAAGATTTGTTTTCCAGCAAGACAATGACCCCAAGCATAAAGCCAAAACTACACAGGAATGGCTTAGAAACAAAGTTAGTGTCCTGGAGTGGCCAAGTCACAGTCCAGACCTCAATCCAATTGAGAATTTGTGGCTGGACATGAAAAGGGCTGTTTACTCATCATCCCCTTGCAATCTGACAGAGCTTGAGCAGTTTTGTAATGAAGAATGGGGAAAAACTGTAGTATCCCGGTGGGCAAAGCTGATAAAGACCTATCTGCACAGACTCAATGCTGAAATTGCTGCCAAAGGTACATCTACCAAATACTGACTTGAAGGGGATGAATGCTTATGCAATCAAATATTTTGTGTTTTATATTTGCAATTAATTTAGATCACTTTGCAGAGATCTGTTTTCACTTTGACATACAGGACTTTTTCTGTTGATCAGTATCAAAAAAGACAAATTAAATCCACTGTGATTCAATGTTATAAAAAGATAAACATGAAAACTTCCAAGGGGGGTGTATACTTTTTATAGGCACTGTATCCAGCAAATATGTTATGACCAGTATCTTACAAATAACAATATTATCCAAGCAAGCAACTGGAAGACCTACATCATGACAAATACTGGGTGACTGCTACAATAACCGTCAATAATCCACTCTATTATCTTCACAGAGCTGACCCTAAATCAGCAATAGCAACATAAATGCTACCATAAGAAATTGATTGTCAAAGATATTGAAGGGCTTGTAAAGAAAGCTGATCACAGTAAGATGACAACTCTTAACCAACAGCAGCTGCTGTGTGCCATCAGTGTCTGGTATACACTAAAATCCACAATGAATGACATCTGTGAATAGTCTATTGACTTCACTGTCAGCAAATGCCAATGATCTCCACCATCCTGTTTGTTTCAGAGACAGGAAACACTTACATCAGGCATCCCAAAATGCTGGAGATAAGCGATCAATACAAAAGCAAAAAGCTTTTTGCAAGAGTCTTCCAATGTCTCTGCAGGATAAATGAACCAACAACAGGCTGAGGGTCGATGTTATGCTCATCCAGCTCTAAGGGGCAAACCACATTTGCAAGCCCAACACCAGGCTCCAAAAATGGACAATCTACTTTGGAATGAGCTTCCTGTTATGGAATGAGCTTCCTGTAGAAGTAGTAGAGGCCAGTTCAGTTGTGTCATTTAAGGTAAAATTGGATAGGTATATGGACAGGAAAGGAGTGGAGGGTTATGGGCTGAGTGCGGGTAGGTGGGACTAGGTGAGATTAAGAGTTCGGCACGGACTAGGAGGGCCGGAATGGCCTGTTTCCGTGCTGTGATTGTTATATGTTATATGGTTACTCTAAACTCTGTCAAAGGGAGAAATCACTTCAAAGATATCATCACAGCCTACTGAAAACAAGAACTATTGTGTGTGGGAATCATGGGTTGAGGTAACTCAGAATGGAAAAGGTGAACGCAGCACGGCACGGAGTACATCAATGCATTTCACCCGTCAAATGGAAAGCCAGTATAATCGAGAGCAGACCACATTATGCACCATCCATTGACCTGTTTGGTCAAACACAACTGCCCCATCTGTGGAAGAGCCTGCTGGTCTGAAACTGCTGTCATCAATCACTTCAGAACCTACAGAATTGGAATGGAAGCAAGTTGTCCTCAAACCCAAAGAACTGCTTAAAAAAAATGGAAGGATGCAACTTGAATCTTATATCCACCACTGTCTTCAGTTCTCACTAGCATCCTTATTTCTGCATTTACATGTTAGGGCCTACTCTAATATTTCAGAAATGTACTAGGAAAATTAGTCAATGATCTCCTATTGCAACTGCAATAACCTTCCCTCTCTTATGCAATCTGGAAAAATTCTACACCAAAAATACTAATATGAAGAGGCTTTTGAGTTCAATTTCCAAAATAGATGTCTTTTCTGTGTTGTACAAAGAAGGCTGTGAATTATATATGCCATGCCAGTAATACTAGGGACCAATAAAGCAAGATGTTTTGAAGGAAGGAAAATGACCCAGAGAGTCATTAGCTCACCGTGGCCTAAATTACTTTGTCCAGAAAACTACTGGCAAGTCCTCTCTAGATGACTGGAGTTCTTATTTTCTTTCCCCACCTGAAGCATTTGGCACTTCTAGTGATTTCTTTTGTCACCTACTCTTCAGCAGTTTACTCTATGGCCTTGCTTTGAGTGGGGGTAAGCTATGTGTACCCATCAACTTAACAGCAGAAAAAAAAATAAAAGAAAGTTTCAAAGAAGGGACTTCAACCTGAGATGTTTATTCTGTATGTCTTCTCACTAATATGGCCCGACCAGCTTTCTAGCATTTTCTATTTTTAAACTTAGTAGCCAGTTCCGAATTCTCATTTATGCTTAATCATGCAAATATTTCAGCTACCATTACTAGAAAGATTTGGATTTGAATGACCAGTTACTAACACCTTGGAGTGGTTTAACTAACAATGCAAAAACAACAATTGAATATGGGACATCTGGGGTTCATAATCTCATTTTAATATAGCCATAACATTGACCAACTCACCTAGATTGGGGAACATTAATAACCTGCATGCAATAGGTTTATAAATGCATGCATTTAGCAAAGGTCACTTGAACAGAAAGTAAGAGCAACACAGACTGAGACTTCCTCATATGCCATGCAAATATGGAATTCAGGATATAAACAAAACAAGAAAAAATATTCCAATATCTTGTCTCCTTGACTAAGCATCAACCTCAGTGAAAAGCATGATGCTTTCAAATTAATTCTTGATTTAACAGGCATATAAATGTAGGCGTACAGACTATGCCAAAATGGAAGAGTGATTTACGAATGTATTTTGCAAAAGTGGAGGGATGATGGAGTTTTTCTGCTAACTCACTATCCTTTCATATGGGATTTAGTTTCTAATCCAGCTGCACCTGAATAAACACACACGTTAACTATGAGAATTCTTCATGAAATGATTTTCGTATTTTCGGAGTTCAATTTTATGGACATATCCCATAATTTTGCATCAAATTAACACAATGTTGTCTGCGTCAGGCACTGGGTCAACTATTTAACTGAAAGGCTACAAGGTTTATAAGACCATGAGACACAGGAGCAGAATTAGCCCATCGAGTCTGATCTGCCATTCTATTATGGCTGATTTATTAAACCCCCCCCCTTCCCCATTCTCCTGCCTTCTTCCCATAACCTTTGACACCCGCATTAATCAATCTATTTATACAGAGTGGAACAGGCCCATCTGGTCTAACAAGATTCACCCCTCAGCAACCCATCTATTTAACACTAATCTAATCACAGGACTATTTACAATGAACAATTGACCTCCTAACCTGTACATCTTTAGACTGTGGAAGGAAACCGGAACCCTGAGGAAATCCACATGGTCATGGGGAGGGCTCCTACAAATGCTTTACAAGCTGCATCTGAATTGAATTCCAAACTCTGGAACCCCGAGCTGAAATGGCATCGTGCTAACCACAATGTTATTGTAGCGCCTATCAACCTTTGCTTTCAATATACCCAATGACCTGGCCTTCACAACCACCTGTGGAAAGGACTTCCACATATTCCCCATGATCTGTCTACAGAAATTCCTCCTCACCTCTGTTCTAAAGGGACGTCCTATTTTGAGTCAGTGCCCTCTGGTCCTAGACTCCCCCACGAAAGGAAACATCCTTTTCATATCCACCCTGTCTCGGCCTTTCAATATATGATAGGTTTCAATACGATTAGCTCTTATTCTTCCGAACTCCTGAGAGTACAGGCCTAGAGACATCAAATGCTCTTCATACATTAACCCTTTCATTCCCTGAATCATTCCTGAGAGTTTTGATCCAAGTCAGCATGCCCAGTATGACTAAAATTTTTATATTTAGAATTTATCCATTGTTCAAAACTTTTCTTGCTGGCGTTTCATTTTCTGGTGTTAAGTATACAAGTATACTGCACATTTTCATCTTGGTTTTCAATTTTCAGTTTTTAGCAATGCCAAGAATTTATAGAACATGGAACACAGAAGAGTACAGCACAGGAACAGGCCCACAATGTTGTGCTGAACCAGCTAAAAAGCCAATCAAAAACCCACAAAAACTAACCCCTCCTATTTACACAGTGTCCATATCCCCCCCCCCCAAATCTTCTGCACATTGACATGCCTAGCTAAACGTCCCTTAAAAGCCTCCAACGGATTTGCCTCCAGCACTATACCAGCCAGCACATTCCAGGCATCCATCATTCTCTGAGTGAAGACCTTACCCCATCACATCCCCTTTGAACGTACCTCCTCTCACCTTCAATGTATGCCTCTGGTATTAGATATTTCTACCCTGGGAAAAGATACTCTCCGTATACTCTATCTATACCTCTCAAAATCTTATAAGCCTCTATCGGATCTTACATGAGCGTCTGCTGCTCCAAATCATGTTTAGGAAATGTGGATAAATAAAATATGCCAGTGCCATTAGTACCTGCTCAGGAATATACTCTCACATTTTCAGAATTATTAGGCTGATGATTACCATTTAAATCTCTGACTGTCACATATCATAACCTATCTGTAACGTCTATTTAATACTCAATATGGTGCTTGAGACTAACAGCAATGTTTTGTGAGCTGCATGCAAAATTTCCAGATATAGTACTTCTGAACTACTATCATTGCAAACTGCTGCTGCATTTTCCATTTAAGTAATCTACCTCTAAACTGGCTTAACAAACTAGCAATTTTACAATCTTCTGAAGAACTCAGAAGATTTAACTCTCAAGAATGCAGGTAAGGTACCTTTAAGTGGACAAAGGCACATCGCCATGGCCAGAAGAGGAAGAGGTGGTGAGGACTCCAAGCCAGACTGACATGTCGAAGTATGAAACTTCCTCTACCAAATATCTTGTTAGCAAAAGCACAGTCATTGAAGAACAAGATTGAGGACCCAAGGGCAAAATTACTGTATCAGAGAGAAATGAAGAATTGCTGTGTTTTGTGTTTCATGGAGACATGGCTAACTCAAGACATGCTGGAAACATTGGCTGGACGTGATGGCTTCTCGATACACTGGATGGACCAGACTGCTGATTCAGAGAAGGCAAAAGGTCTCTGTTTTAGGATAGGCTATTTGTGGTGCTCGGATCCAGTGGTCTTGTTGCACTCTTGTTCCCCTGACCTGGAACATCTAATGATTATTCTACTTATCAAGAGTTCTCCTCTGTGAACCTGGCCACAGTATACATAGTGCCTAAGGTCGATGTTAAGCGGGCACTCGAGGAACTGAATGTTGCCATCAGCAACGAAGAAACAGCCTACCCCTATAACTTTCAAATCATTCTCAGGGACTTCAACCAGGCTTAGTTGAAGAAATCTCTGCCCAGTTATCATTAACATGTCACCTGTAGCACCATGGAACCCAATACACTCAACC
This sequence comes from Hemitrygon akajei, assembly GCF_048418815.1. NCBI lineage: Eukaryota > Metazoa > Chordata > Chondrichthyes > Myliobatiformes > Dasyatidae > Hemitrygon > Hemitrygon akajei. The sequence continues at coordinate 48,663,561 of NC_133133.1, read as the reverse complement.
ACTGCTATACTACCTTAATGAATGCCTACCATTCAATCCCTAGACCGCATTTTTGAAAATCTGATCAGTTAGTCGCCCTCCTCTTAATAGCATACAGGCAGAAGCTAAAGTGCAAGGTTCCAGAAGTAAGGACAACAAAGAGGTAGTTGATGGAGGCAGAGGAGAGGCTACAAGGTTGCTTCAAGTCAATGGACTGGGCCGTGTTCAAGGACTCAATTGATCTGAATGAATATGCCACACTTGAGGACTTTAAACAGTTGTATACGAGTGTGTCCCCACAAAATCATTCAGAATCTTCCCCAACCAGAAGTCCTGGATGAGCCATGAAATCCTCTATCTACTGAAGGTCAGATCAGTCATTCAAGTCTAGCAACCACGTAAAATTCTAGAGGTTCACGTAAGATCTCCAAAAAGCCATTTCATATGCAAAGTGGCTATTCTGAACCAAACATAAACCACTGAAGGATTCCCATCAGCTGTGGCAGGGCTTAAGTGCTATCACCTCCTACAAGGTGAAACCAAAAGATATACAGTAGGTGACAACAAGGTTTTGCTCCAAGGTGAACTCAATGCCTTTTATGGTCGATTCGTCCATTAAAATATGGAGGTACCTTCACAAACTTCCACAGCCCCTGATGTCCCCGTGAGTAAAGTCTCTAGAGTATCCTTGAGGAAGGTGAATCCATGGAAAGCAACTGACCCAGTTGACAAAGTACTAAAGACTTGTGCTGATCAACTGGCTGGAGTGTTCACTGATATCTTTAAACTCTTGCTTTGACATTCTGAGGTACCCACCTGCTTCAAGCAGGCTTCAATTATTCTGGGGCTTATGAAGAATGTGGTAACCTGCCTCAATGACTATCATCTAGTAGCACTTACATCCACTGACTGATGTGCTTTGGGATGCTAGTGATAAAACATATCAGCTCCTGCCTGAGAAGTGACTTGGATCTATTCCAAGCAACACACACACACACACAAAATGCTAGAGGAACTCAGCAGGCCAGGCAGCAACTATGAAAGAGAGTACAGTCAACATTTCAGGATGAGACCCTTCAACAGGAAGGGTCTCGGCCCAGGTTACTGAGCTCCTCCAACATTTTGTGTGTGTTGCTTGGATTTCCAAGATTTTCCCTTTAGGAAACTGTGCTGACTTTGTCCTATCTTGTCCTGTGTCACCAAGTACTCCATAACCCCATCCATAACAATCGACTCCAACATCTTCCCAAACACTGAGGTCAGGCTAACTGGTCTATAATTTCCTTTCTGCTGCCTTCCTCCTTTCTTAAAGAGTGGAGTGACATTTTCAATTTTCTAGTCCTCTGGAATCATGCCCGTGTCCAATGATTTTTGAAATATCCTTACTAATGTTTCCACAATTTCCACTGCTACCTCTTTCAGAACCCTAGGGTGCAGTTCATCTGCTCCGGGTGACTTATGCAACTTTAGATCTTTCAGCTTTTTGAGAACCTTCTCCCTTGAAAGAGTAATTGAACTCACTTCTCTTCCATCGCATCCTTCAACATCTGGCACGCTGTTAATATCTTCCACAGTGAAGACTGATGTAAAATTCTCATTTAGTTCATCCGCCAGCTCCTTGTCTCTCGTTATTATTTCTCTGGCCTCATTTTCTAGCTGTCCTCTATCCACTCCCCTCTCTCATTTATTTTCTATATACTTGAAAAAGCTTTTTCTATCCACCTTGATATTGTTTGCTAGCTTACTTTCATATTTCATCTTTTTAGTTCTGTTTGTTTTTAAAAGCTTCCCAATCCTCTATCTTCCCACTAAGTTTTGCTTTGTTGAATGCCTTCTCTTTTGCTTTTACAATAACTTTGATTCCCTTTGTCAGCCACAGTTGTACTTTTTTGTCATTTGAGTAATTTCTTTGTTTGTGGATTACATTTATTCAGCAACTTCCTCATTTTTCATCCCTGCCAGCATCTCCTTCCAAATTACTTTGGCCATCTCCTCTCTCAAACCATTGTAATTTCCTTTACTCCACTGAAATATTGCTATGCCAGACTTTACGTTCTCCCTATCAAAGTTCAATTTGAACTCAAGCAAATTGTGATCACTGTCTCCTATGGGTTTCTTTACCTCAAGCTTCCTAATCACCTTGAGTTCATTACATAATACCCAATCCTGTATAGCTGATACCTTGGTAGGCTCAATGACAAGCTACTCTTAAAAAGCCATCCCATAGGCATTCAACAGATTCACATGCTTGAGATCCACTTCCAACCTGATTTTCCCAATCCACCTGCATGTTAAAATCTCCCATGACTATCATAACATTGCCTTTTTGACATGCCCTTTCTATTTTCTGATGTATTCTGTAGGCCAATTCCCAGCTACTATTTGGAGACCTGTATATAACTACCAACAGGGTCCTTTACCCTTGCCATTTCTAAACTCAACCCACAAGGATTCAACATCTTTCGATCCTATCTCACATCTTTCTAATGATTAGATGCCATTCTTTATCAGCAGAGTCATACCACCCCCTCTGTTTACCTTCCTATACCTCTGATACAATGTGTAACCTTGGACATTCAGCTCCCAACTACAGCCATCCTTCAGCCACGATTCAGTGATGGCCACAACGTCATACCCGACAATTTGTAAAAGTGCAACAAGATCATCCACCTTATTTCTTATCCTCCATGCACTGAGATATAACACTGAATACTGTATTTGCTATACGTTTTTGTTCTGCATCCCTAATGCACTGATACTCATCCCTGTTGGCAATCACCTGCCTGCCCTTCCTGACAGTCTGACTACATTGTCTGCTTTTTTACCATCCATCCTATCCCGAGTCCCTTCACTCCGGTTCCAAACTCCCTGCCAAATTAGTTTAAACCCTCCCCAACAGCTCTAATAAACATGCCTGCAAGAATACTTGTCCACCTCGAGTTCAGATGCAACCTGTCACTTTTGTACAGAGCATACCTCCCCGAGAAGAGAACCCAATGACTGAAGAGCCTGAATCCCTGCTCCCTGCAGCAGCTTCTCAGTCACGCATTTATCTGCCAAATCACTGGTGCACGGTGCAGGTAGCACTCCAGAAATTACTACACTGGAGGTCCAGCTTCTCAACTTTCTGCATAGCTCTCTAAATTCTCTCCAGTACCTCTTTGCTTTTCCTTTTGTGTCATTGGTAGCAATATGCACCAAATCATCTGGCTGCTCTCCCTCGCCCTCCAAAATGCCCTGAGACGTTGCTAACCCTGGCACCTAGGAGGCAACATCCGATCCAGGTGTCCATTCGCATCCACAGTTTCTCCAGTTTGTTACTCTGACTATTGAGTCCCCTATCACTACCATTCCCCTCTTTGCCCTCTTTCCCTTCTGCACCATTGACACATGCTCAGTGCCTGGTCTCTATGGCATTCCCCTGGGAAGTCGTTCCCCCTTAACAAAATCTAAAACTTTTTACTTATTATTGAGTGGAATAGCCACATTGATGCTCTGCACTAACTGCCTTTTCGCTATTCAATTCCAGGTCATCCAGCTGCTGCTAACACTTCATTTACATTGAACGGTGAAATTATTTTTCCAATGGAATACCTGGGTACTTTATTTAGCATTATTTGCCCTACATTAGTTATTCCTTTTTTCTACAGTGTCTTATGGTTTACTTTTTTATGGTTTATTCAATGCTCATTCTCTTTCTGTATTCCATGTCTATCATCCTGATTAACAGGTTGCATTTCTAGTTGTTTTCATACTCTCATCCCAGGTTCTTGTTTTTCCTAATCCATTATATTTATTTTTCTGCATGTTTCCTTCTCATTAGTTCTCCTTTTCTCTGTTTGTCCTTCTCTCCTAATTCCATGTCTTCTTCACTCTTAAAAGCCATCGCAAACTGGCGTGTGCCGGTCTTGGGTCAAATGAGCAGGAGTCACAAGGGCCAGGTATACCCTCCTCCACCCCCAGATCACCAGGGTCTGAAATCCATGCAGGTCCAAAAATTAAGGCCCAAAGGTCAAAGGCAGTCTTTCTGAGTCCAGAAGTTGAGGCATGAGGGTGAAGTGAGGTCTGTCTGAGTCAGGAGGTCAAAGCCCATTACTGGGTCAATATCCAGATGTTGCTGAAGTCCGGAGGGCAAAGGTGAAGGCTGAAGTCCAGAGGTTAATGAGTCCACAGATAGAAGGTCAAAGACTGAAGGTGGAAGCCCAAAGGAGTCATGAGAGATTGAGGCCCAAAGATCAAACCTGTGATTGGCCATGGAGTGAAGTTCAAAGTTGTAGGCCAATCTCTGCAACTCTTGAGAATCCAGGGCCATGGACCGGAGACAGCCTGTCCTGGAGATGAAGGCTGTCTGTGTGTGTGAGTGGGTGGGTAGTGATTTGGGAAAAGGGCTTGTTTTGATGTTGTTGTCTTGGAGGCTATTTAAGCAGAATATGAGATGTTGTTCCTCCACTGAGTGTGTCCTCCAACATTTTCTGTGTGTCAGTCTGAATTTACAGCATCTGCAGAATCTCGTGTTCAAAAAGAGAGAAGCTTGCAGTGAGGACTGATGAAGTATCAGGGAGTCATTTGAATGACTGGTCAAAGCCTTTGATATGGCATCTGAAGAAGTGAAGGAATTAGCAAGAAGAGTTATCAGTGGATTGAATCAGGATGGCAGCTCTGCATCAATGGTGGAACAATAGCAGTGGTTCAGTTCAAAATATGTATGGAACTTAAAACTAGAGAAGTAAGGACAGTCAAAGCTATCAACAGGTTTGTGGACAATAATGAGGTAACTTGAATTCTCCATGTTATTCCTGGTGATTACTGATTAAGGGACAATACAGATCACTGGACTCAACAAGAGTTAAAATGAGTACATAGACTTCTGGAAGTAATTGCACTTTATGTAGGAGTGGATTTCAAGAGTCTAGGAAAACTAGCACTGAACTAATTTAGGGTGGATATGTTTTTTTCTGGCAATGTGCCACAACAGCAATGGTGGGAAATTGCAAATCATGGGAGCAGTGGGTGGTGATTTTACTTAGCATTAGGAATTTGCAGCTTAGTGTCAGATTGAGCTCGAGTGAACTGGGTGAGAGAGCTGGAATCAAGGAGCCTGACCATGGATATCTGGAGGAAATGAGCAGAATAACAAGTTGAAGGCGGCTGTATGTCAGATAAGCAGACAGACAACACGGGGACAGTTAACAAATCAAGGACAATGCCAGAAAAATAGATCTGACTGCTGTAGGCATAAATGTGAAAGCTGACCCGTGTCAGAGCTAAATACGCAGAAATGGTGAAAGATAGGAACTTGCGATGGAGCCTTTGTTTCATGTTTAGAAATTATTTCCTCTGAAATACAAGAGCTCCCATTAATGCACATTTTTGCTTATATTATAATAGTTTATAGTTTTTTTTGCATAGCTAACAACCCACTCAAAGCAGAACTGCATTTAACTGGACAATGAGAACATTTTGTATTCATTGTATGATAACGATAAAGGGCAACAGAATTAAATGCCAATTCTTAAACCATGCCGCTGTACAAAGCCAACAAAGATGAAAATCAAATAAAATTATGAGATGAAAAATAAAGCAGCACTTACATTAATTTAACTTAATGATCCTCCCACTTACTTCCTTAGTCACTTTGATAGATGAAAGGACAATGACAAAATCAGTAAATTTATGGTGCTTGGAGATTGGAAGAAGTGCAGTTAGGGTGGGGGGAGGTTGAACAGGATAATGTGGACCTTCCTACTGTGGCACAGATTTGCTTGCCTGTTGGATGCTGGGAAACAATCACCAAAAGCCTCCCATTGGACTCCTACTTCAGCTTCTATTTCTTTAATCCTTAAAAAAGATAAAGACCCTATTGAATGTGCATCCTATCGGCCTATACCCTTGCTGAATACAGATTTTAAGATTATTAGTAAAATTTTGGCTACTAGATTAGAAAATATATTACCTCGAATCGTTTCTGAAGATCAGACTGGATTTATTAAAAATCGCTATTCATCTTTTAACATTAGAAAATTAATATTATTTATACTCCTTCACCCAAAATACCAGAATGTGTCATTTGTTTAGATGCTGAAAAAGCATTTGATAGAGTTGAATGGCCATATTTATTTAATACGATACAGCATTTTAATTTTAGTTCAAAATTTATATCATGGATTAAATTAACATACTATAAACCCTTGGCTTCGGTTTTTACCAATAATCAAAGATCTCCTTTTTTTCAGTTATTCCGTGGTACAAGGCAAGGTTGTCCTTTAAGTCCTTTACTATTTGACATTGCTTTGGAACCTTTGGCTATAGCCATTCATGAATCACCTAATATTTTGGGTATTACTCGTGGGGAGGGGACGTATAAGTTATCATTATATGCTGATGATTTGTTACTATACATATCCGACCCTGAAAGATCTATTCCTGCTATTTCGTCCTTGCTTGCTCAGTTTAGTAACTTTTCTGGTTATAAATTGAATTTTAATAAGAGTGAATTATTTCCATTAAATATGCAAGTTCCAATTTATAAACATTTACCATTTAAAGTTGTTACAGATTATTTTACTTATTTAAGTATTAAAATTACTAAAAAACAAAGATTTATTTAAAGTTAACTTTTTACCATTAATTGACCAAATTAAGCAACTTGCTATCAGGTGGTCTCCACTATCTTTGTCATTGGTTGGTAGAATTAATGCTATTAAGATGATGGTATTACCCAAATTCTTATATTTATTTCAAGCATTACCAATTTTTATTCCTAAATCTTTTTTTGATATTATTGACTCCAAAATATCTTCTCATCTGTGGCAGAATAAAAATCCTAGACTAGGCAAAAAATATTTACATAAGTCTAAGAAGGAGGGCGGTTTGGCTTTGCCAAACTTGAGATTTTACTATTGTGCAGTTAATATATGATATTTAATATTTTGGACACAAGAATTGACTACAGCTGCTTGCCCACAATGGGTAAATTTGGAATGTAAATCTGTACAAGACTTTTCATTGTTTTCAATCTTAGGATTTTCACTTCCTTTTTCTTTATCTAAATTGAATAAACAAATAACTAATCCTATAGTCAAATATACATTGCAAATTTGGTTTCAATTTCGTAAATTTTTTGGTTTGAAGAAGTTTATTTTATCATGCCCTATAATATCTAACTATTCTTTTCGGCCCTCTCTTATGGATCAAGCTTTTCTTTTATGGAAAACAAAAGGTATAACATTTTTCGTGATTTGTTTTTGGATGATAGCGTTATGTCCTTTGAACAGCTATCTAATAAATATAATTTACCTAAAACCCTTTTTTTTTTAGATATTTGCAAGTTAGAAATTTTTTGTATGAGTTACAGTCTTTTCCGAAACTATGTCCATTGGACATTACGGAAAGAATTCTAGCTCTGAATCCTTGTCAAAAGGGTTTAGTAGCTGTTATTTATAATATGATCATGAAAATACAGCCAGAAGTATTAGAAAAAATTAAGGAATGGGAAGAAGAATTTCATTGTCTTATATCCACTGAGCAGTGGGAGAAAATTTTACTATTAGTCAATTCGTCCTCTATTTGTGCTAAGCATGCCCTAATACAATTTAAGGTTGTACATAGAGCTCATATGTCTAAGGATAAACTTGCTCGATTTTACTCTCATGTTAATCCAACCTGCGACAGATGTCATTCTGATGTTGCTTCATTGACCCATATGTTTTGGTCTTGCCCTTGTTTACAAAATTACTGGAAAGATATTTTCAGTATTATTTCAAGAGTTCTGAATATCAATTTCCAACCGCAACCTTTTACTGCAATTTTTGGTTTACCAATGGTGGATAATAGTCGTTTATTCTCTTCATCTCGACGAATGATTGCATTTGTTGCATTAATGGCTAGATCATCTATTTTATGGAATTGGAAAGAAATTAATCCTCCAACTATATTTCAGTGGTTTTCTCAAACTATCTCTTGTTTGAGCTTAGAAAAAATTAGAAGTGTTGTTTTTGATCCTTCAGTTAAATTTGAAGAAACTTGGAGACCATTTATTCAACATTTTCATATGAGTTAAATTGTCTTTTCCTAAACCTCACTTTGATTATCCTTAATTATTTGGATGGAGGTTCAGAGTTATTGGCACTACTGTATGTATTTAACATTATGCAATGGCCTATGTTGGTTAGTGTTTTTTTCCCCTTTTTTTGGGGTTTTTTTTTCTCTTTTTGTTTCTTTTGTTCATAAATACTATGAGTTTGGGAGGCTATATATATTGATTATTATATATTTGAATGTCTACTTAAACTATTAATTATGCACTCTCAAACACTTTGTATTCATATTTCATTTATGTTTGTTTAATAAATTAATAAAAAGATTTAAAGAAAGAAAGGACTCCTACTTCCACTATTAGTAATATATGTAAGAATGCCATGCAGAACTTGTGCCAGCAGTGACCCTACTCCTAGCATTCAGCCTCTGTATTAAAAGGGAGTTAATATTTTCATGTTTTTAAACAGATAGCCATAATGCTCGTATTTCTCAGTGTGATTTGAGTGCACTGTTATTGCAAAATGGGTTACCCTGTCAGGATGGTGCTAACCATTATATCATCAAATAAAAGTGGGATAATTTCTGCTTTAGATTGCTATTCATTATAAAGAAATGATTCTTAAGATACAAATCTGTAAGTGCACCCCAAGTCCAGTAGAGTAAAAATCTGAATAAGTAGCCACATCACTTTGTCTACAGATGAAAATACAAGCCTAAAGAAAGTAGACGTGGAGAGAAATGGATGGTCAACAAAGAATGACAGAAACATGACAAAAGCAATAAAACTTCATAGAATGGATATGGATTAAAGACCAACTGCAACTAATCACATTTACAGATAATTGTTATTATATATCATATCAGTTCACAAGCCCTTAGGTACTTCACATTCAAAGAAACATTAAACAGGGCTATAGCCAAAAGGAACATGCTATTCAAATCATATTAATATTTTCATTACAGAAAAGAGTTGAGCAACATCCAAAGATCCTGCAGAAAAAGTGAGTCATCTAAAATGAACAACTTTGAAAAGCACAAAAGGCACTATGTGGATGATACGTAAACAAGGAGGACAGCACAGGAGCAACATGCATTCAGAAGCAAGTTTGCAATCACCTTTACATGCCCTTAATGAGCCCCAACAAATTACATACACAAGGCCCATGTTAGCATCTCTGTAATGCTGAGAGAATGAGCTAAGATTTATTTGTGTTCCATTAATGAAAACTCACCAATTTGTCAGCAATTAATTTACAGTCTTCTTAAAACACAAAGGAGCTTCATCCCAATATGCAATTTTACAGCACTATTCTCATTTTCCTTCAGTCAATCCTCATTCAGTGTTGTGAAGTTGAAGAACAGTTATTCTTTCTGTCAGTTGATGGGATCATTTGACAGATGTAATAGTGCTAGTAAAATAAATTGAGGCTGGAAATCAACCTCTGACCTTATACATGAATCATCAAGACTGTACAATCTACAACCTCTATATTTATAGTAGTTTTCAGTTTCTTATCTATGTTATGACCATATATGTTGATTTTCTTTTTCGTTTGGCTTGAATAAAACATTTTCCTATATTATGTATTACAACCTTTCTCCTCAATTTCAACTTAAACTAAAATCACATTCTATCAACACAATCTCCTCATTGTCATTTTTTTCTGAGAAAATGATATGGTGACAATTCCTGTCCTAGCACAATAATATTTTATTGGCATTGATGGTATCATCCCCAAAAAACTTCATCCCTGTGCTATTGTCTCCTCAGACTGATGACAATGGAGAATACATGGGAATCAATTTTTAAAAAAGTGATTCCAGTCTTAAATATTTCCATAATTGTCAAAGATGATGGAGTCCAGTTAACTGAAAACTGCCTGATGTTATCATCTCAATTCTTGCGGTGTCATTCAAGCTTCTTAATAACAACTTGCTTTCATAAAGTTTTGAGCACACTATATTATCAAATTATTCCAAAACATTTCAGCAGCTTCAATATCTAGAAACGTTGCACTTGTTTCTTTCCTCCAGTCCCTCAATCGAGTCATTGAGTCACAGAGTTGTACAGCATAGATACACTGACTTCTGCACCCACCATACTAATTCAATTTATTGATTTCAGGTTCATAGCCATCTATTCATGCCTTGGCAATTCAAGTGCTTATCCAGATGCTTCATAAATATTGAGAGTTCCTTCCTTCACCACATCCTCAGGAAAGGCATTCCCGAGTCCAACCACCCTCTGATTTATAAAACACCCCCCCCCCCCCGATCTCCTCTAAACCTAACTTTCAGCTGAATATGACAACTGTTTCAGCTGAGAATGTCTTGCACAGGAGCATTAAAGACTTGAATCTGAATGACTCTGGCCCATATTGCCAAGAGGCTTCAAGAACTGAGGCTTCCAACCATTGTATACAACATTCACATTCTCTAAAACTCTACCTGGCTGCAGAGGTTTAGCTCAATGGAATGCTTTAATAATTATTTAGTAACTGGCACATTTCAAGTTGCAATGGGTATGCTGAGATGCATGGTCTATGCCTCAGACAACTACTTCAGTAATCCATACACCAATTCTTTGCCCTGACTGCTAGGGTTGAGTTAACTACTTGTATTCTCAGCAGGAGAGGAAAGGAGGAACCCACAGTGAAGCAGGATATTAATCTTCATCAGTACCCCGTGATACCTGCTGTGTCTGCTGGAGAGAGTGCAGAGACTAGGCCATAAGGGTTTCTGGGTGGTTGCAACCCTTTGTTTGGCTTTCCCAAACTTGGGTGTTGAACACTGGGAGCATGACAATATAATAGGACAAATAGAGTGCGCAGTAAGAAAAAATACATGTGTCTGAGGGTGAGGGAAGATAGACTTCTCCAATTAGGCAATTAATGAAAGTAGAAAATGCTGCAGTTACTCAGCAGTCCAGCAGGATCTGTAGAGAGAAAAATCGAGCTAACGTTTCAAGTCAATGATCATACAGCAAGATATTTTTGAACCTCCCCTAAATTCAGTCCTGCTTCATTCTTGTTATGGTTCTTCCTGTGACACCTTGTGACACTTTGCTGGCCAGCACACGTTATAAATTTATTCCATATAAACAGATTAATGTACTTCCTGTCAGAAATGTCAGGAACGCCTATAATTTCAAACGGGAATATAAAGCTGGCTTCGGGATGGAAATACTGGGAAAGTTAAACCGAGTTGAGTATTGCTGTAACATTCCTCCTAGTTACAGTAAATAAAACAATGATATCAGTTACCTAGAGCATGAAAACCTGAATAAACCAAAGCAGCCCAAATGACTTTGAAACAAGGGCGACGAGGCAAACATGTTATCATCAGAGGGAAGGGGGCGGGAAGGAGGTAAAGGGAATGGTAAGAGGAGTTTAAAACAAAACTGTGCGTGACTCCAAATGTTTTCAGAAGATGTGTTATGCGTTTGCAAAGTAAACCGCAGACACATTTTGAACAGCGCACACATTCTGCAGTGAGTCATTTCCCTGTTTTACTCGGCCAGGTGCAGTCGACGACCCTTAGCCTCTCTGGTACAAGACATGTCTGAGACACATTTATCCCGCATGATCTAAATTTCCGTGTCTCTCCCCCCCCCCCCCCCCGACTTTTTTAAATAAAATGCTTCCTAAAGGCACACACTTATAATTAATTCGTGCGAACACTCCCCAACGCACTCATTTGCACCGTGGCCCGTGTCAAGAAGCACTGGTATTTTCAGGGCACGGAACGAGCTACATTAACAGTCTGAAGAATCTGGATCTTGTCGATGAGCCATTGATACCCGAACACAGCAGCTACTAACAATTAGCCAAGCAGATTAATTTCTATTATTAACTGACTGCGGTCATATGTTTCCATTGAGATGCATTGAGCGTAGCTTAAGCAACTATTGAGAAATAGATAAGAATGGGGGCGGATGGGGGTGGGGATCACGCCTAACTTCAAGGAGCCATAAAATGTATTCCAAGCAGCACACTAATCTCACGAGAGCGTTAGCAAAAGTATGACACATAACCGTAAGTTTCTGAAGAAAAAGTAGGATCAAAGATATGGTTATTTACCCTTGCTGACGTCTGTGCCTCTCTCTTTCTCTTCGGTTCACAGTTTACACCTGCACACTGAGCCAGAAAATCATTTACTTAAATAATCTGTTAAATCACGAATGGAAATGTAAACAAGCATAAGAAGAAAGCGAGCGGAGTGTGAATCTATCTGAAGAGCAGGGTACATCATCTCAGAATATGATCGACCGTGGTTGCACTTTTCACACTGAACTCAAACTGCCTCTGCTCAGTCGCAACAATTTCTAATCCCTCTCTCTGTCTCCCTTTATTTCTATCACCCCCCCCCCCGTCCCGTTTTATTCTTACCCCTTGGAAACAGAGGCTGGTGCACACATGGAACCATAACCTGGTACTCAAGCGACCCTAGTGGGAGGGGTTACTTACCAGCTGACTCCGGTATGCATCCGATTGCCCTGTCATCTTGGAGAAGTAGGAGAAAAGTCGGAAAGAGAAAGGCAGAAGAATGCGAAAAGAAACCGGGAGCAGCAAGGCAGCTGCCCCGAGCCTCTTACAGCAGCACAGTGAGAGCTGAGATTGGAATATCCAACTTCTGAAACGACACAATTGCAGGAAAGCAACTCCTCCCACTTTACCTCGCTGACACAAAGAGAGCCGAGCGAGCTGCGAGATTCGGCTGCTCGCGGGAACCCTGCTGAAAAAGGGCTATTTCCTTTATCCTCTCCCGTGTACGGCGTTCGGTGGGAAAAGCCACATAAAATAGCACTGATTATTTACTGAGACCGCCGCCTCCCACGGTTAATCGAAGCTGTTTTGACCGCTAGACTGCGAATACTGAAGCCGCTCTGTCCCGCATTCTACGTTTGTAATTCCCCCGATTTAAAAGCCAGCTGCAATTTCTAACACGATTCCACTCTTGCAGGGCCACGGATTTTAGTTGCCTTTTTACATATTGCAGAGGATGAATCGGCAAAATAGAGTGCTTGATGACCAAAACTGTAGAGTTAGAACGGATCAATGGCTCATTTGATGGTTAATCTTGAGTTACCTATTTTCCAGTGGAATGTTATGATTTCCTTACCCAGTGTTTAATGACATTGGGTGCTAACACCATTTGGGTGAGCAAAAAAAGACCCCATTACTGAAAAGTTAGCTGCGACGCATGAACTTAACCAGTAGGTTCATTCGCAAGGCCGACGCAGTTAAACTCAGAAGAATACAGTACGCACGTCCAGGAGGGAGAACTATAGAATTAGAGATAAACACGGTGAAACACAAGCTCCATGTAATAAGATGGAATGCTACAGTTCGCGCCAGAAACAAGTCAACTAGGAGGAATAGAGAGACCCAAATACGTTTACAGTCAATAAATTACAGTCCAATGTTTATCTAGAAACTGGATCTACTTGCACTTGGGCTCTATCTACGGGTTGTGCTTAAAAACTACTTTGTTCGAATTTTATCACAGTAGCGATCACTTCCGTGAAAGATCACGGGGAATTGGACGTCCGGACGTCTCTGCGCGATTCACTAGGGGGCATCTGAATAGGCCTGCTGTTATTTGCGCATGTTATCCTGTGCAGAGAAGTCATTTCCACACACTTGCCGTCAAAAAGTGACCGTTAAAAGTGCGAGCTCAAGAAAAATAACGAGTCGCGCAGGAGAAGGGGTACGATTTAAAGAGTCAGTGTATTATTGTCTCTCTGCCATCCTTGGCTTTTCGTTTCTCAGCTGGCATTGCTGGGTGCCCCGTTTACCTCCCGAGGCAGCCTCTAGTCGTGTGATTAACCCGTGTGTTTTGGTGCCCTTGTGGATCAGGGGCTGAGGTGTGAAGATGACGATATTCCCAGTTTTACTGCTTTTTCCTTATCTCCATTGCAGGCTTTTTGAAACCTCTTCCACTTTCTCTAGGCATATGGAGAAAAACATCATGCTGCATTACTCTATAAGCAAGTGATTAATCTGTATTTCTCCAGTGTTAGTTCTGAGACAAGTGCTGGCTGGAAGTGTTGCACGGAGCGAACGAGGAGAACCCAAGTGTAGGACACGGACACGGAGATTGAGTTGGGGATGCTGGCGCGGACGTGAACGTTGAACAGCAGACCAGAGGAATCTTGACCCGGAGACGGGGGTTTCATGGAATATCCTGAAGCTGGAGCTGAACTTGGAACAAACGGTTCTAAGCAGTTGAGAAACGAAGTTACCACATGGGAATAGACCAGCAAACTGTGATAGTGACGCCATCGTACTATTTCACAGTCTCTGATGAAAACCAGGTGTACTGTAATTGAGTAAACTAGCAGCAATTGGAGATCTAATGACTGAAATTGGGGCATAATCAGGGGGAAAGGAGCGTTAAAGGGGAACAGCCAACCGGAACCATGACAGGAACACACAAAAGAAGTGACTTTAGTTTAGCATCAAGTTGGCACAGATAGAGTTTGGTCTCTTTTTCAAGTGAATGTTGTACTACCACCATGCTGTACTTTTGAGGCATAATGAGTGGAGACTCAGGGCTTGAGATAACACACAGGTAGCCAACTGGATTATTCTTCAGTGATTGAACAAGAAAACGTCGTGGTCTTTTGAGAGGCATAGCCTCCGAATAATAGATAAGGCAGCGATTCAGTTCTGTATTGAATATCATGGCAGCCCACCTGAGTGCAGGACATTAACTTTGAGCTACATTTTTAACATAATATTTTAAATAACATTTTATGCTGTTTTGGGGTTCAAATCATGTGATTCATCAATAAAAACCTGGTGTCTGAAGATTCAGCAGAAATTTGCTTGATTCCATTTTATTATGGCTACTTTTAATGGAATTGAAGGAATTAGCCACAAAATAGTGTGTGATGAGGTTATGAATGGGATAGGTTAAGTTACAATAAGCATTGCTTCAGTTCTGAGAACATTTCATATGGAACAGGACTTGGACTGTAGTAGTTATAGAGGATAGCATAGATATTGATATGTTTCATGTAGTATGGAATACAGATTATGGCTATTAGACACAGATAAGTAAATAGTAAATGGTGTATAGAGGGTAGGATATCAATTAGGCTGTATTACATATAAGATATTTATCATCTGAATCCCAAAAATCTTTAATCATACATGAGATACCAATTTATTTGTCACTCCATGCATAAGTAACTCGAAGTTACAATTTGTATTAGGTTTATTTTGCATCACTTCGAAATGTATGGTTCTGAGATTTAAACATCTCCCAGGGCTTCTAAGGACAACCTAGTGTTTGCCAGTTAATGAAATATTTTGAGGTGTTGTCACTGCTGTTATGGTCTACCAGGTAGCACTCTCTGATTTCAGAAGAGGCATGAGCACAAAAGCCAAGGTAGCTCCAGAACAATATAAATATGGAAGGACCACTGCACTGTCAGAAGTCACTAATTGAAAAGAAACAGAGAACTATACCGATTATCCTGGCTAATAATTATCCCCTAGCTATCAATCGAGTATCTGAACAGTATATCAAGCAACACACCCAAAATGCAGTCAGGCAATTTCTATGGAGGGGAAATACAGTCAATGCTTCAGGCTGAGGCCTTTACTCAGGATTGGAAAGGAAGGGAGCAAAAGCCAGAAGAAGGTAGGGGAGCAAAGGAGTACAACTGGTAGGTGACAGGTGAGTGGGTCAGTGGGGAGATGAATTAGGTAGCGGTAGAAGTGGTAAAGGGCTGAAAAGGAAGGAATCTGATGGGAGAGGACAGTGGGCCATGAAAGAAAGGGAAGGAAGACAGCACCAGAGAGAGATGATGGTTAGGTAAGGAGAAAAGGGGTGGGAGTGGAACCAGAATGGAGAATGGAAAAACAGAAGTGGGGGGGGGAAGAAAAACAGAAGTGGGGGGGGAAGAAAAACATTCATGATATCTTATTAGTTTTTGTGTGATTTTTGTGCACAATGCAACATATACACAAATATTATACTACTGCAATGACTCAGTTCAAAATTACTTCATTGGGTCTGAATGCTGCAGTTGTTCAGTGGGTCAGGCAGCATCAATGAAGAGAAATGTACATTTGATATTTTGAGTCAAGGCCCTTCATCAGGACTGAAAAGAAGAGGGGAGGCAGCCACAACAAAAAGGTGGGTGTAAGTGGTGGAGCAAGAGTTGTGTGTGACAGGTGTATTCAGGCAAGAGAGGAATAAAAGATACTTGAGGAAAAAGGAGAGTGGGTATGATGCAAGAAGCTGGGAAGTGATAGATGGAAGTGACAGAGCTGAAGAAGATGATATCTGATGTGAGAGGACAGTGAACTAAGGAATAAAACAAAAGGGGTGGGGAGGGAATTCCCATGGGGTTGGAGGAGGAATGTGTGAATGGTGGGAACTTTGTGAATGTGGCCTGGTGAATGAGATCTCTTATTCCAAAAGTAGAAAACAGGACAGCTGATCTCAAGTCAATTTTAAGGCATGGGCCAGTTTGTGGCAATTAGCACACAAGTATTGGACAACAACCATGTCCAACAGGAGCGAGTCTATCTACCTGCCTTTTATGTTTGATAACACTTTCCACCAGCTTTGGTAATCAGAGGATGACTGTTGACCAGAAATATATTATGAACATGGGATTGTGTGTACAAAAGCAGGTTATACTCATTATATTGGAACAACACATCACAGGAGCACATTAGAAGACACTTCATCTGCCTGGATGAGTGCCCTCTCCCAGAACATACCAAGATATAGTAGTGTGTCTGGTTAGTGTCCACTTTACCTCCCTTACTATTCACTCACTACTGCTGCTTCGCAATGTGGACTATTCATAAAATGCAATGCAACAATTCACTTTTTTTCTATAGCATTCTCCCAGCAAAACA
This sequence comes from Hemitrygon akajei, assembly GCF_048418815.1. Taxonomy (NCBI): domain Eukaryota; kingdom Metazoa; phylum Chordata; class Chondrichthyes; order Myliobatiformes; family Dasyatidae; genus Hemitrygon; species Hemitrygon akajei. The sequence continues at coordinate 48,646,663 of NC_133133.1, read as the reverse complement.
GAAATGCAACAGTGACCAGATGACTTTGATGTGGATTGAAAAGTACTGTACATATTAACTAGGACATCATGAATCACTCCACTGTCCTTTGATTTTGAAGCAGTACTAAGGGGCCTTTTGTGTCCACCCAAGGGAACAGTTACAGCCTTATTTTAATCTCTCATCACTTCCAACAGCTAAAACTTTCTTCCGTACTGCATAGCCTGGAACTTAGTGATGAATCTTGTGAAGACATTTTGTTCCTACAACTACATGCTGCAAAAATAAATGTTACCAATTAATTGCTTTTCTGACCTTTTTCATTGATATGATTTAATTAGATCCTAAAGATCTTGAGGTCATTTCTTGAAAACATTAGCTGCTTAAGTATTCCAGCTAGCTATGTTTCAGTTAGTTTGATAATAGCATTCATTTTTGGTGTTAGCATTTGAGACTAAGTTTCCTGCATATTTCTACATGTGTCCATCAACTTCCTTTTCGTGGTTCTATATTGCCATGTTTGCAAACATGTCACCCTGGCTTTGGGGAATAATTCATCTGAATGTTAACATGTTGTGTCATGATGCAATGATGATGTTCCTTCCTCTATCTGACTTCAGTTCAATCATCAAATAGAGATCACGAGTTGGAGAAATGAAGAATTGGAACTTTCTTGTCTGTTAACAAGTGTCCCTTGTATTTTTTTGTAAAATCCAGTATTTCTAGCAGGTTGCTTGCTTAACGGAAAGGGTCCTACAGTACTGAAGAGGGCAGCTCAAAGCATTGTACCAAAATTACCATTATTCCAAGTGTTTTTAGCACTATAAATACTGTAAATTTTGAGCAAACATTTAAAATATATTAATAAAAAGTGTGTGTTTCACCACTGCATGACATCAGGATCAAAGGTCTCTAGCTTATAGCTTAAATATTCCAGTTAATTGTATTAATTGGAGAGGAGCGAATTGATTTCTGAAATGAAGAAACTGTTCCTATGACCTTCAGTTGTTTCTTGTAATGAAACACCTTATCTCCATTTGGCACCTACCATTTTTGGATATAGCTTAATTAGACTCCTGGTAATGTGGACCTGTTCAGATTACCATAAGATGCCTTATCCAGAGTGCAGTAAATAAGATCATTTTTCAGAGCCCATCTTCGTTGGAGATAGAGACGATTTGAAAACCTTATTACCATAAAGCAATTTAAATGGGCATATCCTTTACAAAATCAGCAGACACATTTGTCTATTTTGTATTTGGCAATTTTTTAAACAATGTATTTATAACAATAGCTGCACAAATGTAAGAAATCTTATTTTGTCATTAGGTGGTGAAAAAGAGGGAAATATTTATTTATTTCTGTGACGTTTCACATTAATAACACTACATTTTCAATACTTTATCTTATTTCACAAAATCTTCCTGAGAGTAATTTGTGAAGAAATATAAAGGCATTAAATGAGAAAGCAATCCCACTTGACCGTTAAGCACCTGCTTGAACTCAGTTAACTGTGAAGACAGGTAGACATGTCTTTTGAAGGAGGTGGTGGTGGTGGGAGGTAGGGTGTGGGGGATGGGTGGTGGATGTGGTAAAGGAAAACAATTATCTTTTGATAGGAGCAGGATGAGTTCAAATGATTCTTTTCTAGAGGGTATCAGACAGAAGACCACCTTGACAGAGAGTCTATTATTATAAAATGGGAATTTCCATCTGGAAAAGGCCTTGAATTAGATTCAAATTAAATAAATATCTGCAGAAACAGGGGAGATAGAGTCTGAAGTGGTTGAGTATTTGTCTCAATTATTTGCATAGATTTCTGAATTCATCAAAATTCTGTTCCACCTAAAAGTAATTTACTTATTTAGTTTATTATGTTTACAATGCAGTAGTCCTGTTGTTATTTCAGTCCAAGATGTCTCTGAGGTTGACTCATTCTGAATTTATGAAACTGACTTGAAATTGACAAGACATTCATGAAGAAGTGGTGTGGCATGGCTTTAGTGAATTCTGATTAGTTGGGCTTTGGTTCAGTTTGTTGCCAGTCAGTTAAGAGCTCTGTTTATATGAGGCACAATGTGACACCACCATTGTTCCACAGAGCTATGTTAATTTTTATTCATTTTGATGGAAATTTTGATGGATTCAGTAACCTGAACAAAGATTTCTGGACTCTACCACAAGATTGTGCCTGGATTTACATGGCATGCAACTGATAGGAAAACCCTAGTTCACTCAGTACATATCTGTAGCTGAAAGTAGCTTATAGGATAAAACGAGGCAATATCCATCTCCATTCACTTGGAATAACATCACTCCCACCCAAATTACAAGTGAACATATTAGTACTTTTGCAAAAAGTTATTCCTTCTGGGGAAGAACTATATCTTCCTTCAGAGGCTAGGATTTGAAAAGGTTTTTATTTCCCTGAAAACTTATTTGCCAACTAACTTTTTTTATTAGTAATGAATAAGTTACATCTATGTGTAGTCATGATTAGCTTAAAATCCACAGACATGCAAAATTGACAGGCAGGATGAAAAGGAAGATACCCATTTAGTGCAGATGTCCTCCAGTATTAATTGGTAAGAACTCTGTGAGCTGAATCGGCAATACAATTCCACTCCTCACAGTGCTGCATTCTGCCTTCACTTTGAGAGTCAAAAATATCAAAACAAATTCTGCTTGTGCACACGTTAGCTAACGTTTCATTGTGCGTTCTGCAATCTCAAGTAGACAAAGAAACAGAAGCAATGATAGCCTCAATGGCTTAGGATAAAATGGTATGAAATCATCGACTATAGGAGGAAGAAGCCAGTGTAATGAGCTCTTTGGGCTTGTGCAGGGAGCTGGAGAATATTGGGCTCCAAGGTTTTTAGAGCACCTGAACTGGTTAATTGTTGTTTAATGAGAATTGTTAATTATTTAGAGTTCCTTGTGTTTTTTCTTGAATGACTCACTCTATATAATGTGGTCTCCTGGTGCTTTCTGCCTAAACTTGTTAAGTTTATTTTGATAAGCTCGAAGCTTCTGTATTACTTGTATTATTTATGTAGATGCTGGATCAGCGCTAATCACGGGGACCTAGTTTTGAGAATGTTATGTTTCATGGTGTCACTCGGCTGAGCCACTGATGTTCTGCTGAAATTCTTATGAATAAACTCTGGTTGCCATCTCTACCTTGGAGCCTGTCTTTCCTCCACACTTGGTTTCTGACATTGCCAGAACACATCTTGAGAGCCAGAGGTCTATGAGACAACCTTATTAGGGGATCAGAGGTGGAGAATATCAGTGGATTTAAATTCTTTGGCACCAACATATCAGAGGATCTGTCCTGGGACCTGTCATCACAAAGAATGCGCAACAGTGCCTCTACTTTCTTGGGGTTTGCATAGATTTGGCATGTCACCAAAGGCTTTGACAATCTTTTACAAATGGCACAGTGGAGAGCATCCTAACTAGTTGCATTACAACCTAGTATGAAAACTCCATGGAACAGGAAAGGTTACAGAAAGTGGTAGATACAGCCTAGTTTATCACAGGGGAAATCCTCCTTGCCTTTGAGTACATTTGCATAGAGCACTGCCAGCAGAAAGTAGCATACATCATCAAAGACCCTCACCATCCAGGCCTTGCCCTCTTCTCACTACTACCATTGCATAGAAGCCTTAGGTTTCACATTGTCTGGTTCAGAAACAGTGATTATCAGGCTCCGGAAATGGCACGGGTAATTTCATCCTCCACTCATCTGAACTAATGCTACAACCTACAGACTCATTTTCAAGGACTCTTTTACAACTCATGTTCTCATTTTTATTTGTATTAACAGTTTGCCTTCTTTTGCACACTTATTGTGTTTCTTTTTTCCTGTAAATGCTTGCATGAAAATGAATCTCAAGGTAGTATATGGTAATAACTTTGATAATAAATTACTTTGAACTATTTCTAATCATTATTTGAAGCCTTCTTATTAGAGTATAAGCTGAATGCAGACTTTCTGTGCAGGCGATTGCCAAAACGTATTGAGTGATTGCTCTATGAAGCACTGGCATTTGCTCCACAGGGATGACTATGACCTTTCAGTTGCCTACCACTTCAATTATCCACCCAACTAACACTTTTATCTGCCTGTAGCATTCTGCACTGTTAAAATGAAGCTCAATGCCAAAATGATGAATATTGCCTTAATTTTAGGTTAGTTAAAGGTTGTGAATATTTGGACTCAATTTCAAATTCTCTAGTTTAGAGAATTCTTTCTATTTGTATCTGCAATGGCATTTCTGCTCATCTTTCTTCAGTGATTTTGGCTCAGATTTTCTCTCTCTATTTGTTTAAACATATCTGTCCTACCGTCAGGCTATTCCCTAAGTGTAGCTCAGAAAGAAGCATAATCTGCTTCTAACTGCTGCACTGACCATTTGGTTGCATGCTGTCAGAGATAGACCTTTTGTTGTACTGATCGTCCCACACTTTCTCTGCATTTAAAAACTCTCTCCTGGTTCTAGTGAAGGGTCGCTGACCTGAAACATTAGCTCTGTTTCGCTTTAAACAGTTGCAGCCCCAACCAGCTGAGCATTTTCTGTTTCTGTTTTTATTTCAGATTTCTTTGAATTTTATGTTCTTTCAATTAAACTGTTTAGCAGTAAAAGTAAAATTAATTAAAATATGTAAAAATAATTTCAATAAAACATCTAACATAAAGAATCAATATTTATATATATATATCTTTCATGACTTCATAACATCCCAAAATATTTTTGAGATACAGAGTGGTCTATTACAGCCTAGTATGAAAACTCCATGGAACAGGAAAGAATAATGGTTAGAACAATCTGTTCCATTTAAGCATTTTTTTGCTGATTTGTTTTTATTTTTGTAGCTTTGTTTCTACCTTAAACATTCTGAATAAATGGCAGATGTGGCCATGGGCATGTTGCATCTGGTGGTATTGATGCAGAGGTTCTTCAGAAGTCAAGACTGAAGTATTAAAGTTGCTGCTTATGGCTGTTTATTGTGTGCTGCAAAAGCTAAGAGCAAACAAAGAAAAAGAGAATGTAGAAAGAAGTCATGGTCATCTTATACAAAAACTAGACCAGACAACAAAGAAAACAACATTCCAATGATAACAATTAACCCATAAAATAGCCAGATTTAAGTGGAGTGAACTCGCTACATAGAAAAAAGAAAATTCTTGAAAAATACTGAAGCAGCTATACTGCATGACTGGAAAATTCACTGGACAATTGCATGTACTGTATATAAATTATATATAAATTGCAGGCAAACATAGGAAAGATTTAACTACAAGTAACATAATGATTTTACACTCTAATCCAACAGGCATCAACTAAATACTTCAGGAGCATAAATTAACAGACAAATCTCAAATGACACTTTCAGAGCAACACACACAAAGTGCTGGAGGAACACAGCAGGCCGGGTAGCATCTATGGAAAAGAGTAGACAGTTGACATTTCGGGCCGAGACCCTTCTTCAGGACTGGAAAGAAAGAGAAGTCAGAGTCAGAAGGTGAAGCTGAGGGGAGGGGAGGAAGAAGTACAAGGTGGTGAGTGACAGGTGAAACCAGGAGAGGGGGAGGAGGTGAAGTAACAAGCTGGGAAGTTAATTCCTGAAAGAGATAAAAGTCTGGAGAAAGGAAGAGGAGAGGAGAGGATAGGAAACCATGGAAAAAGGGGAGGAGGAGCACTAGAGGGAGGTGATGGGCAAGTAAGTAAATAAGATGAGAGAGGAAAATAGGAACAGTGAATGGGGGTGGGGAGGATGCAATTGCCAGAAGTTCAAGAAATCAATGATCATATCAGATTGGAGGCTTCCCAGATGAAATAAAATACTTTTTTGTGTTTATGACATTTCCAGCCAGGGTAAAGACTAAACCAGCATTCAAGTTAATCCAGCTTCTTTACTGTGTGGCACATAACAATTTCTTCCAGCTGATTCTTCAGTGACACTGTTATCAAAAAAAAAACAGGTATGGTCATAAAAATGATATAATTAATTAAATTTCTGATTGCTTGGTGGCTTAAAAGGAATTGTTACAGTGAGATACAACATTTCAAAAACAAAAGCCCATTGAAGTAAGAAACATTTGAACAATCTAATTGTTTTACTTTTAATTTGCAAACAAATAATAAACTAACAAAAGCATGCTGCCTGATGAATGATATCACAGGATAAAATGGAAAATACTTCATTCACACATTTCTTCCCCAGCACCAATGCATCAAATGTATTTTCCCAAAGAGATCTCCCCTTTAAAATGACTTGATGCAACAATTCCTTCTGAATATCTATACAAATCCTTCTGTTCAACTTACTGACATCCGGTGCTTCCACCAATATCCTGCCCCTGCTCCCACATAGATTTTGGGAAGTTTTCAAATAAATGGTCTAACCACTTGTAACTTCTACTAGAGTTCGGGAAAATTAGAAACTGAACATAATATCATTAGATTTATTTACTATTCTACCATCATAATTAGTAACAGTAACTGATGAAATAGTTCTTTTCCTGTTTCTGGCGTAAGTAATCAGATATGGCATGTAGTTTAAATTGCACAGTATACAGAAAACCAGAGGCACTGACTAGCATCTACTAAAAATTAGGCTCCTCAAATTGTAATAGTCCTATTTTGAGTTTTAACCATTGTTTAGTCTACAAAATGTCTAATAGGTCTGGTGGGAAACTTATGCAGCCGTATTAATTGCTAGTTCACATCTCACCCGATGTTACTTTTCACAGAGTTAAACAAAAGTTACCCTCGCAGTTTTGTAACAGATGTTTGCCTGGTTTCACTTGGCAACATCCTTTTATCTGTATGAGAAGGTCACAGATAATAAAGGTTGGCAATATACTGTATCTCTGAGATAGGACTGCATTGTCAGATGCGCTAAATTTTGGATGAGGACGCTCAGGTGATTGTGAATTATCCATAACAAGACAAAGGCAGCTTGCCTTATATCCTGGCCAGTAATCACTTCAAAACCTTTCAACTAGGCACGTCTCCTGATTGTGTCTATGTCCTTGCTTTGTGACAATTATCCATCATTCCACCAACAATAGCTGTGGTACTCAAACTTTTTAGATTATTTGTTGATTATGAGCAATTCTGAATACAGGTAAGCTTTTGCTTTAATCGATGCCTTTTAGGATTTTAGCTCTTTAAATGCTCCTGGACTTCCAGTTTCCTCCAGCTGATTATTGTGTTCAGGAGGAGGGAACTGGAGGTCCATGAGCCAGTCCTCATCAGGGGATCAGAGATGGAGAAGGTCAGCAACTTTAACTTCCTTGGTGCTATAATTTCAGAGGACCTCTCCTGGGCCCAGCATGTAAGTGCAATTACAAAGAAAGCACAACAACACCTAGACTTCCTAAGGAGTTTGTGAAGATTTGACATGACATCTAAAACGTAGACAAACTTCTGTAGATTTGCGATAGAGAGTATCTTAATTGGCTGCATCAGTCTGGTATGGAAGCACCTATGCTCCTGAATGAAAAATCCTACAAAAAGTATTGGATACAGCCCAGTCCATCACGGGTAAAGCCCTCCCCACTGTTGAGAGCATCTACATGGAACATTGTTACTGGAAAGCAGCATCCATCATCGGGGACCCCCACCACCCAGGTCATGCTCTCTTCTTTCTGCTGATATCAGGAAGAAGTTACAAGAGCCTCAGCAATCACAGCACCAGGTTCAGGAACAGTTATTACTCCTCAAGTATCAGGCTCCTGAGCAGAGGGAACATCTTCACTCAACTTCACTTGCCCCATTACTGTACTGTTCCCACACCCTATGGACTCACTTTCAATGACTCTTCATCTCATGCACTCGATAGTTACTGCTTATTTATATATTATTAATTTTTTCTATTGTATTTGCACAGTTTGTTGTCTTCTGCATACTGGTTGTCCACCCTGTTGGTGCGGTCTTTCATTGATTCCATTATGATTGTTGGATTTATTGAGTATGCCTGCAAGAAAATGAATCTCACTGTTGTATAATGGTGACATATATACACTTTGATAATAAATTTACTTTGAACTTACTGAACTTTTGAAACTTCACATTACTATCAACTGCAGCATATTTCTTCCCCTAATGCCCTTCCCTTGGACAACATCGGTGCCGTGGAGAGGGGAGACTTGCAGCTTGGGCAACTGCCGGTGTCCCATTAAAAAAATCTTGCCCAGGCTTACGCCCTGGAAACTTTCCAAGGCACAAATCCATGGTCTATCGATACTAACGGGGGCCTACTACATACATTTCTTCCAAAATTTTGCCTTGATCTATTTCCATTTCTTGCCATATCCACCAATGCCTCATCCACTGGCTTCAGATTTCCCTTTCTCTACTCTCTTTTTCATTCTTGCCACCTCTTTAAAATACTTGTCCTATATTACATTCAAATTTCTATTGTACATTTCCAAACAAGATATTCTTGCTTTCCTGAAATGCTCAGATCTTTATCACCATCTTGATCTCCAAAACATCTGCTGTTTGAATCCCCACTCTGTCCCCACCCCAGTGTTTCCTTAACTTGTTTGAAAATTACTCACTCATGGAAGTGCACACTGTTGACAATGCAGGCATTCATTGCCCAGCCTCAACTGAAATGCTGGCATTAGAGAGGGTCTACAAGAATGCGAATGAGCCTGGGAATGAAAAGGTTAATGTATTAGGGGCACTTGATGGCTCTGAGCCTGTACTCACTGGAGTTTAGAAGAAAGGCATTGATGGGATCTCATTGAAACCTACTGAATATAGAAAGCCCTAGACAGGGTGGAAATGGAGAGCAAACACGAGGAAATCTGCAGATGCTGGAAATTCAAACAACAACATACACAAAATGCTGGTAGAACACAGCAGGCTAGGCAGCATCTATAGGGAGAAGCGCTCTCGACGTTTCGGGTCCTTGTCGAAGGGTCTCGGCCCGAAACGTCAACAGCGCTTCTCTCTATAGATGCTGCCTAGCCTGCTGTGTTCTACCAGCATTTTGTGTGTGTTGTTGTGGAAATGGAGATGATGTTTCTAATAGAGGGAACGTATAAGACCAAAGAGAACAGCCTTAGAATAGAAAAATATCCCTTTATAACAGAGAAGAGGAGGAATTTTTTTAGTCAGAAGGTGGTGAATCTATGGAATTCTTTACCACAGATATTTGTGGAGGCCAGGTCATTGAGTATACTTAAAGCAGAAGTTGATAGGTTTATTGATTAGTAAGGGTGTCAAAAATTGCAGGGAGAAGGCAGGAGAATGGGTTGAAATGGATGATAAATCAGCCCTCACACACAAATTACTGGTGGAACGCAGCAGGCCAGGCAGAATCTATAGGGAGAAGTACAGTCAACGTTTCGGGCTGGGACCCTTCGTCAGGACTAACTGAAAGAAAAGATAGTAAGAGATTTAAAAGTGGGAGGGGGAGGGGGAGGTCTGAAATGACAGGAGAAAACAGGAGGGGGAGGGATGAAGCTAAGAGCTGAAAAGTTGATTGGCAAAAGGGATATACAGCTGGAGGAGGGGAAGGATCATAGGACTGGAGGCCTAGGGAGAAAGAAAGGGGAAGGGAAGCACCAGTGGGAGATGGAGAGCAGGCAAGGAGTGATTGTGAGAGGGACAGAGAGAGAGAGAAAGAGAAAAAAAAAAGAGAAAAGAATTAAAAGAAAGGGGGGGAAATAAATAAATAAGGGATGGGGTAAGAAGGGGAGGGGGGGCATTAATGGAAGTTAGAGAAATCAATGTTCATGCCATCAGGTTGGAGTAGAGAAATCAATGCTCATGCTGATGGAATCAGCTCTGATGGAATGGTGGAGGAGACGCAATGGACCGAATTGTGTTCCGATTTCTTATGGTCCTATGGTCTAAAACAAAGGAGCCAGGTGTTACATAAAACTTTCTGCTTTCTACAGGATTTGCTCCCTATGCGACTCCCTTGTCCATTCTCATTTCCCACTGATCTCCTTCCTGACACTTGTCCCCGCAAGCAGAATAAGTGCTACACCTGCCCCTACCCCTCTTCCCTCACTACCATCCAGGGCCCTGAACAGTCCCTCCAGGTGAGACAGCATTTCACCTGTGAGTCTGTGTGGGTCATTTATTATGTTCAGTGCACCCAGCGTGGCCTCCTGTACATTGGTGAGACCTGACATAGATTAGGAGACCGCTTCGCAGAGCATCTACACTCCATCTGCCAGAGCAAGTGGAATGTCCCAGTGGCCACCCATTTTAATTCCACTTCCCATTCTCATTCCAATATGTCCATCCCTGGCCTCCTCCACTGTCGTGATGAGGCCATGCTTAGGTTGGAGGAACAACACCTTAAATTCCGTTTGAATAGCCTCCAACCTGAAGGCATGAACATTGATTTCTCAAACTTCCGCTAACGCCCCCCAACCCCCCCCCCCCCCACTGCCACTTCTCCATTTCCCATCCCCTTTTCCCTCTCTCACCTCATCTGCTTCCCGCCCATCACCTCCCTCTGGTGCTCTTTCTCCATTTTTCTTTCTTCCACAGCCTTCCATCTCTTTCACCAATCAACTTCCCAACTCTTTATTTCATCCTTTCCCATCCAGGTTTCACCTATCACATAGAAGTTCTCTCCTCAGCTTTTCTTTTCTCCAGTCATGCCAAAGGGTTTCAGCCTAAAACGTTGACCATACTTTTTTCCATAAATGCACCATGGCCTGCTGAGTCCCTCCAGCATTTTGTGTGTGTTGCTGGGATTTCCAGTATCTGCAGATTTCTTCTTGTTAGCCATAATATACAGTGGAACATATGCCAATATGTAAAGTAAAACTAGCCAAGATTCAGCAAGGGCATTAAAAGAGATAAGATTGCTGTCCCATTTGTCATTAAAGGATGTGAAACTAGACTGAGAGTACACTGGGAGAAAAATCCATCAGTCCTCATGCAGATGGTGCTTCTCATCACTCTAACTGTAGAAGTGAAAACAATTAAAAGTTCACAAGAAAATTCATTTTCCACCATTCAAAGTCTACACTCAGCACTATAGCTTACAGTTTCTTTTTCGTGCACAAATACTAAACTTTCCTTTAGGATGTTATTAATCTGAAAATGTATTTGGAATATTTTCCAGCCATTGATTCTTCAACATTGTCAAATGAAGTTTATCTCCTTGGACTGAAAATAAAACTCATTGTGCACAGCAATAATCAAAAGGCATGGCTGGTAATGGCTGAAGAACAATATTAAATTCCCTAGAAACTGAATGGTTTTGCTTTGAGGTTTGTAATCCATGGCACTCAACACATGATATCCTGATACTATACTGAAAACAAAACCCACAATTAAACAGTCAGAAAGTTTTCACTAGGGACAATGACAATGCAAAATCACACCCACAAAGCACTTATTTGAATTACTAGTGACAAAATTATCTCCCCACTTTCAATTTCAGAACAGGAGTTCCAGAAAAGAGAAAACTTTCATGATAACAATTAGAGAACACAAGAAGGACTGAGTATAGGAGAACTTACTTTATTTAAGGATACAGCCCGGAACAGGCCCTGCCAGCCAACTGAGCTATGACCCCAGCAAGCTACCTATTTAACCTTAGCCTAATCATGGGACAAGTTACAATGAACAATTAACCTACTTAACTGGTACGTCTTTGAATTGTGGGAGGAAACCCAGGTGCACATGGGATGAAGGTACAAACTTTATTACAGAGGATGCCGGAATTAAACTCCAACTTCGATGCCCTGAGCTGTAATAGCGTTGTACTAACCGCCACTGTGGCACCCTAATTCTAACTCAATATAGTCTCGTAACTTTTCCAATTGTTTAGTATTGTTGTAAACGGTTACCAATAAACTTGTAGGTTATTTATGAGATACAGTAAGTGGTATTTCCTGAAGTTAGAGGGAAGACAGACCAAACATTAGCTCTTTAAAAATGAATGAGTGATCATAATTTCAGTTTCAGCAAGGCAGAGGCGGACGATGTCACAAAGGTGAATATAGGCAGTCAGGTGGTGGGAGAGAGATGTGGTCCAAACTTCATCCCAGGTTCAAATATACCACAACTTTCTATTTAGACAGTTACTAGGGATTGTGAGTGGCCAGGATATGGAAATTCTGATTGAAGCTGAAAGCAATGTCTTGATATTTAGTTGGAGCAATTATACAGGCTCCCTCCATCCCCACCACACTGCAACAGTTATTAACTACACCATGGACACGTGGATATGTACATATATCTTAAAGACATACTTGTTTTTAAAAAATGCCCCATCAAAAGCAGTTAAATTTAAATTACCATGCTGGAGTTGAAAGAAATCTACTATTTGTAATCAGACAAGCAATCTGTCAGTCTTGTGCTTTTGGAAAAAAGGCATCATATAACAAGATATAGTCAAGGTACATATAGAAAATGTTCTTTTTGATAATGTTACCAAGGAGCAACATCTAGGTGATATTTCGAATAAGTCCAAGAACAGAGTGAAATGCAGTGAACCCTACTTGACAAGTACCCTTTTATCAATGCCTCAACTTTGTTGGAGTGAATTTTCCCTCTTTAGGAAAAATTAAGGTGTTGCGCTACCAGTATAACAGTTGCTGTCTGTGATTCCACACACCAGTCACCCTGTAAATAACGACAACAAAATTGTTCATTGTGAATATGGTAGTCATCAATGACCCAGATGTTGATGTTCAAACAGTCGTGGCAAACTGGATTCAATCACTGGGATATTTTAGTCAAAGCATCGGAGTAAATCATTTATTTCTGTATGGGATACTGTGCAGAGCAGGCCCCTCGATCCCTTTGAACCACACCGCTCAGCAACACCATTTTAACCCTAGCCTAATGATGGGTAATTTATAATGACCAATTAACCTACCAACCTGTGGGACTGTGGGAGGAAACCCGCGTGGTCATGGGTTACAGACAGCGGTGGGAATTGAACCGGTGTTGTTGATACCGTAAAGCATTTTACTAACCACTACATTGCTGTGCCAACCCGTAGGAGAAGTATACTCTGCTGCTGACTCAGATCCACAAAGAGTCAAGTGCTGGATTTAATCCCTGGTTTTTGCTGATTCTGATAAAATCAGACAGGCAGGAGATATCAAACCTTCTTTATCCAGAGTTTGCACTACTGCTACTAGCCAATGTATCCTACAATTGTAAGAATGGACAACGGGTGAATGTAGAATCAGGCTCATTAAATATGACCTCTCATGTTGGACGACCTACCAACACTGATTAGGAATTTGCTAGAAAAATCACTACTCGAGCAAAGTGTTGCAGTAGTGATGGAATCCCACAATTGAATCCTCTTCAGGTATGCTATAGAAGAATGCTGTCATTTTAAAATGTATGTCTAGGAAGCCATTTGTTACTTTACAAACACGATTCAATGAAAATACATGAGGTTGTCTTATTTTTACATAATTGCAAATGAAATGATGGCAGAATTCACTCCCCAATGAAATAATTGTTGGATAAACACTTCTCCAATAAAAACAGTTCCCCTTTAAATGAATTCAAATTAAAGAATTGTAAGAAAGACTGTGAGGTGCATGCATCTACCTGGCAAAAATTCTCATGGTATTTCATTATTTGACAGCTCAATATTTTCAGGATGACAGCAGACATACTCTATCCATTTAATCAAGTTACTGATGGATCACACTATTGAACTCAACCAATGCATTCGCATAAGGGGAGCGTCTGTAATAGGAAATCAATCCTACTAATGGTCCTGTCACCAGCTGCACTCCAGCCATGCATGTAATCAGATCAAATTGTCTTGCAGACAATTTGATAAAATGGAAAGGTGCATTTTCAACAGGAAATGTTGACATTAAAGTAATAGTGGACCATGAAACTTGTTGTTAATACTGTCCCCAAAATCCCTCAGTATCCCCTTCTAGAGATTTCTGTTTGCACTTATTTGACATCTAAGATTGAAGCATAAGAATCCAATGTTGTCATGTTAGTAGAACTCCAAGCTTGCTTTCCATAGTTTTAACATGAAAACTATAATGCAAAATACCATGTTTTTTAAGATAATTACAAACTGCATTTTTGTCTTGCTATTTTTTTACAACTTTCAGAAAAGCAAAACATCTATTTTTATTTCCAACTATCTTCTCCTTCTCTAGCACAGGAGATGCCTAGTGTTCAGTTCTGCAGGTAGAAGATACTGTTGCCATTTTATCAATATGCAAAACTTTAGTCACTGTTAGTTTCTCTCCATCTGAGGATAAAAACAGATCAAAGCCAGGACTCACTTTCAGTGAATAGTCGTAGGTGTGAATTTTCCACCATAGTCCACCAAAATGAATTGGTAATCCTAGGCCTTCCCTTTTTTATCCAGCTAAAGTACACCAGAGCCGTTTGTAGCATTCTGAGAACAATTTTTGACAAGGCCAGTTGGAATGATGTAGACAGGTGTAGCACTTAGCGAACTGAGTCATTGGGTGTGTTTCAATCAATTTTTGTCTGCTGTGTTAACCTTGAACTCACCTGTCAATTGAGTGTAGGCTTTACCACCCTAGTAATTTCAGTGGATTATTTCTTTTATTCTAGATTTGATAAATCAGGCTGTCAGCCTGTTTCATAATACAGTGCATTCTGGTTAATCAGGACACATCAGGACCAATGCATTTTTGTCCAATTAGCTGAAGTTTCATGGAGATAGCTAGAAAGGGATAAAAAACAAACAACTGAGTAACAAATTATGTATTTAAATGAAATACAGAACAAATTAGAATATTACCAATACTACGACAGCACTACAAAACTGTGTATTGGTTCCTAATAATTATTGACAGAGGAATTCCTCCAGTGCATGCTGGCCTGTTCTTTAGATTTGCTGTAAAGAATAATTTGGGATGTATGGGATGTCCAGGGAGGAGTAGCTCCTTTGTTGAAGGGGCTTGTCGTGCCCATTCTGGAGCAGCTCACTCGTCCCAGCGAACACTTAGCTCCAAGTAACTGTTTGCATGTGACAGCAGTCACACTGCTTTGACAGGCAGGCTAAACCAGACGACGGCAGCCCGTGGGCCTCATCTTCCAGCGAGCTAGAGACATGCTTGTCCTAGCATTTGAAGTCAGCTCTGATGGACTCAGCAGCCGAGATCAACAGGAAGATCCAGCAGTCAGGAAGGTGGTTCTGCAACTCTTCATTGAGAGTGAAGGGCATGACAAGACGCAGAACACGTCATAAACATGAAAAAATCTGCAGGTGCTGGAAATCTAAAGCAACACACACAAGTCCTGAGGAAGAGTCTCGGTCCGAAACATTGACTGTTTATTCCTTTCCGTAGACACTGTCTGGCTTGCTGAGTTTCTCTAGCGTTTTGTGGAAATTACTGAAGAAGGATGTTCATCCACTGCAATCAGGGAAGACCTGGGTTTGTGCCACTGGAACCAGGCTTCCAAGGTTGAGCGAGTGGAACTGTCCCAGTACAATGGCTTTTGCACTTTAAATACCCTTCCACACAGGTCTCCTGTCATTGTTGGATACAACGGACAACCAACAAACGACAAAGTCAGCCCAGACACGTAGAGCAGATAATGGACTGCCTTCATACAGTGCTGTTGACAATTGTATCTTCCAAATCTTCATTTTCATTGTAACATTCAAGATAATTGTCAATGCCTTCAAATTCTTTGTAGTTCCTAACTTGTTGAAAGAGTAATATTGTTTCATTTTCACTCATGGCCTTGTCTGGCATCTCCAAGGCTGAATGCTTGTAACCACTGTGAGCAAAACAGTTCTGAATTGTCTTGCTGCTTATTTCTCACTAACTATCAGTGACAAAAATCACTGCTTTTTGAACGCAAACACATGCAACTGATGCTTTTTTAAAAAGAATGTTTGCTGTCAGCATGGTGT
This sequence comes from Hemitrygon akajei, assembly GCF_048418815.1. Taxonomy (NCBI): domain Eukaryota; kingdom Metazoa; phylum Chordata; class Chondrichthyes; order Myliobatiformes; family Dasyatidae; genus Hemitrygon; species Hemitrygon akajei. The sequence continues at coordinate 48,630,802 of NC_133133.1, read as the reverse complement.
AATGTCTAACAGCCATGCAAGTGCACGTGACTGATGCTAGCTAGAAACTGTTTGGCAATGGTGCCCTGTCCTAATTAAGTGGCACAGTCTCTCAAATAAAATGAAGGAATCCTGGCTATTTTTTCTATTAATTTTTGTTCTTTAAGATTTGTCCCAAATTAGCAGCTGCCCCAGTTAACTGATGGCCAAATTAGCTGGAATCCACAGTACTAGATTGAAAAGAAATTAATGGTCAGAGGGTATTCATCAGATGAGACTGGGATATATTTATTGCCTTGCCACATCCACTGTATAATCATGTCTACTCTTGGATCATAAAGTTTTATGTCTAGGAAATCAAATTAATCTTGGCTTGCTAGTTTTGAAGATCTATGCCTAGAAATTGCACTAAAGTTCGTACAATTTATGTGCAAACAGCTTAACAAAAGCAACTCTGCGTACATTAAATTGAGGACAGTGATGATTTCTGGGTTGATTACGGACCATCAGAAAATTGATCTGGGCTGGTGATCCACCTTAGCATAGCTATCATGTGTTTAGATCAGCGCTGTAGCTAATAACTCCCTAGATTTGTGTTTGTACAATTCCTCTCTTGCCTGTATAAATGTGAGTTCCCAAAGGAATTCTGTGACCCCAGGACACATTGTGGAGTATTTAGGGAAGAGATGTGTTGTTCATTTGATGTATCACTCACCAATGGCCAACATTCCATTAACCATATCGTTAAAATATCCTTCAATTAACTCTACATTTTAAAAAAAAAATGTGAGCTGGATGCAGTGGTCAGCATACAAAGCCATGTGCTACTGAAGATTTGAGTGTTAACATAAAACATAACAACACAGGAAAAGGTCCTTAGGCCTGTGATGTTATGCTAAACTAATTAAATTAGTAATCAAGTGTGCAACTAAACTTCCTTTTGCCTACACGATATCCATATCCTCCCATTTCCCGCACATTCATGTGCGCATCTAAAAGCCTCTATCATATTTGCTTCTACCTCCACACTGGACAGCACATTCCAGGTATCACCACTCTCTGTGTAAAATTCTTGCCCTACACATATCCCTTGATCTTCAAGCACGGGGAAAACAAACCAACCACCTCTGTCTTCCATAATCTTATCAACCTCTATCAGACCTTCCCTCGGCCTTGGCTGCTCCAGATAAATGTCCAACCTCTCTCTCCTTGTAGCACATGCTCTCTAATCTGGCCAGCATCCTGATAAACCTCTTCTACACCTCTCCAGTGCCTCAATATCCTTCCTATAATGGGTGACCAGAATTGAATGCAATACTCCAGATGCGGCCTGACAAGAATTTTATAAAGGTGCAACATAAATTCCTGACTCCTGAACTCAGTTCCTCAATTAATAAATGCACATGCCTTTTTACCACCCTACCAGCCTGTATAGCTTCATTCAGGGAGCAAAGACTTGGACTCCAGGACCCCTGCATATCAACACTGCTATGTTATTAACACTGTTATTAACAGTGTACTGTCCCTTTACATCTGATCCCCCAAAGTGAAACATTTCTCCATTTGCCATTTCTCTGCCCGTATTCTACATCCCATTGTATTCTTTTCCAATCTTCTACATTATTTGCATTGCCACCAATATTCATATCATTTTCAAATTTACTGTCCCACCCAAAATCATTTTCATCTGGATCATTTGTATATGTCACAAACATCAAAGGTCCCAGTATGGATCATTGGAGAACACCACTAGCCACAGACCATCAACCAGAAGTCCTATCAACCAACTACTCTCTGTCTCATATAAGCTATCCAATTCTGAATCAAAGTGGACAAAACACTGGAATTCATGCATCATAATTTTCTAGGTGAAGATGAAAATGGCTGAGTGCTGACAGGAAAGCTTATCACATGGGTAGCATGTGCAGATTTTGAACACATTGGAGAACATCATTCCTCTCTCCTCTCACAACATTTAATTTCCCCTCAACTCAGTGGGAGCATTTTGTGCTGCCAGAAAGAGAGTTCTTTAAACACTGACACATTTCCCATTGCAATTACATATCTGACCCAGCAGAAGCTGCAGAGCTTCAGTTTAGGGCATTAATCAGGTTGCAAAATGGCATGAAATAACTTCCAAATTTTTTTTACCTAATTCCAGGAGATTTTTCATTGACTTGGAGTATGTATTAGTACTATAAGCAACACACACAGCTAGTGCACCAAAATATAATGAATTCCAACATCTATGATGTTTCAGGCAAAAAGAGGTGTCATCAACCTTAACCAAAATTGAAGGTCCTATATTTGACATAGAATAGCCTAAAATGGTTGTGTACCACTAAGGATGCCTCACCTGTCATTTTAGGGCATGTCAGCCACTTTAAGATGCTGAAATCGTTTATAGTATGAGAGCTTGACTGTCATGTGGTGAGTGGCTAGTCATATTTTTGGAGTGATGTGAAGGAATACAGAAACAGATGGCACTACACAATCATATTTGTTTTCCTTGTTCTGTGTTCTCGCTGTTCTGAACAAACTATGTTTTGCATAGTCATCCTTAACCTTCTCTGGTCACCTTGTTTACAGCGTCTGCAGACTGCTGATGGCCATTTTATTGACTGCAGGATAGCTTTCTGTACATGCTGCTCATCACAAATAGGAATCTATATTTATAGCAGTACACAGGGGAAATCTGCTCCTACTCTTCTTATTTTAAGAGTTTTTACCTTGATCTATTTGCACCTATAAATTTATGAATCATGTGATATCTGGATATTCAGAAATAGATTAAACACTTGTATAGCATTATAGCATTGTTGTGAATTGGCGTGAGCCACTGATTGAAATGTGAATTGAGCCAACAATAACAATTGAATTGAAAAAAAAATAGCATTCAAATCTAATGTTTGTTTGATATACCTTCTCAGTATTAGACTTGGTGGTGCCCTTTGTATGTAAAACAATAACCTGATCCATTAACCATACAGATTGGGATGTAGTAATCGAATTAGCATTCAACGTGGTCTAGTTTTGGAGACATCTGAGGATTACATAATTAGTAACCATTGTTAGAAATTCTTATTTGTGTGGTGGATGTAGAAGATTCTATTCACCATCCCCAACTTCCTCTGAATCGAAAGCCTTAGCAGTCCTTCAGATTCAACCTCATTCCATGGGCTCTGGGACATATATTGACCAGATCAGGTAAGCATAAAAGATTTCATTCAGTATAGGACATCAAAATATCTGAATTTCTGCAACAAATTGGTAATGTAATTGGTTACATTACATGGTTAGTGTAATTGATCCTATTTTCTCATATCAGAATTATTTAGATAGTTACTTGAATTTAATTTCTCTAGTTATTGTAGTCGAACTCTGGCTCATATTGCCAAACCAAGCTTCCAGGTCTCCAGGTGCAAGTCTCGTACTTAATCACCAGAAGAACAAGAACGTTAGTGGCTTTAGATTGTACAAACCTAAATAGTGACTAGGTTTTTCTGGGGGCTCAGTGGCTCAGAATTTGATGCAGAGTAGGATGCAGAGGTTGGCATAAAATAGGCCTGTTACAAAAATGTATAGGCACCCTGGATTAGGGAGGATAAAATTTATCATGGCTCATGCTGTAGCCAATATGTGTGTTTTTTAAACAGCAGTTCAGTTCTGCAACAACGGACTCTTTCGCACTGAATAGCCCACTCTATGTAGACATTGTTGGCACAGAGAAGTGGTTCAGGATTCCCAATTTGAAAATGGATGTAGAAGAGAATGGAGGTAGTGTGGAAAAAGTAAACAGGAAACTGGAAGGGAAAATGGAGAGCTTATTGAAAAGAAACTTTTTCAGCAGCTTCTCTTCATTAAGACAGTATCAAGGGTGCAACCAAAGGACTGTAGTTTAGAGTTTTATTCTAGTAGCATTGCTCTTACAGATTGAGTTAATGTATGGAAGCTCTTCTGCTTAGCTAGAGTTGCATTCATCAGCAGAGGTATGAAATAATTTTGGTAACCTAGATGGTGATTAAAACAAAATTTGGCTTTAGAAATAAAACCATAAGACATAGAAGTAGGGCTAGGCTATTTGGCCCATCGAGTCTGTTCTGCCATTTAATCGTGGCAGACCTTTTTTTCTTCTTCTCAGCCCCACTCCCTAGACTTCTCCCCATAACCATTGATGCTATGTTCAATCAAGAACCTATCAAGTTCTGTCTTAAATACACCCAGCCATCGGGACTCCACAGCTGCCCATGGCAACAAATTCCACAAATTCACCACCATCTAGGTAAAAAAAAAAATTCTGTATCTCTACTTTGAATGAACACCCCTCTATCCTGATGCTGTGGCATCTTGTCCTAGACTCCCACAACATGGGAAATGTCCTTTCCGCATCTACTCTGTCTAGGTCTTTGAACATTCAAAAGGTTTCAATGCTTCTAAATCATCCTTCTAAATTCCAGTGAATCCTGGTCCAGGCCTATCAAACATTCCTTGTATGATAACCCTTTCATTCCCAGAATCATCCATGTGAACCTATGAATCCTCTCCAATACCAGCATATCTTTTCTTAGATGAGAAGCCCAGCACTGTTCACAATACTCAATGTGAGGCCTCACCATTGCCTTATAAAGTCTCAGCGTCACATCTTTGCTCTTGTGTTCTAGACCTTTTGAAATGAATGCTAACATAGTATTTGCCTTCCTCACCACCGAGTCTACTTGCAAGTTAACCTTTATGGTGTTCTGCACAAGGACTCCCAAGTCCCCTTGCATCTCAGATTTTTGGATCTTCCCCCCCATTTAGAAAATAGTGTGCATATTTATTTCTTGGACCAAAGTACATGAACATGCATTTTCCAATGTTGTATTTCATTTACCATTTTCTTTCCCATTCTCCAAATCATTCTAAGTCCTTCTGTTACCTCAACACTACCTACCTCTCCACCAAACTTTGTATAATCTACAAACTTGCAACAAAACCATCTAGTCCATCATCCAAATCATTGATAAAAAAAGAAACAGTTCCAACACCGACCCCTGCAGAACACCACTGGATACTGGCAGTCAACCAGAAAAGAATCATTTTATTCCCACTCGCTGCCTCCTACCAATCAGCCAATGCTCTAACCATGCTAGTAACTGTCTTGTAATACCATGGGTTGTTAACTTGGTAAGCAGCCTCCAGTGTGGCACCTTGTCAAATGCCTTCTGAAAATCCAAATATACAACATCCTCTGCATCCCCTTCATCTGCCCCACTTGGAATCTCCTCAAAGTCTTCCACAAGTTGCCAGGCAAGATTTTTCCTGAAGGAAACCATGCTGACTTTGTTCTGTGTCACCAACTACTCCATAACCTCATCCTTAACAATTGACTCCTACATCTTCCCAACCACTGAGGCCAGGCTAACTGCCCTATAATTTCCTTTCTGCTGCCTTCCTCCCTTCTTAAAGAGTGGAGTGACATTTGCAATTTTCCAGTCCTCCAGCAACATGCCAGAGTCCAATGATTTTTGAAAGATCATGACTAATGCCTCCAAAATCTCTATTGCTACCTCTTTCAGAACCCTTGGGTGCAATTCATCTGGTCCAGGTGACTTAAGTACCCTAAGGTCTCTCAACTTTGAGCACCTTGTAATAGTAACTGCACTCACTTCTCTTCCCTCACACCCTTCGAGAGCTAGTACACTGCTGATGTCTTCCACAGTGAAGACTGATGCAAAATACTCACTCAGTTCATCTTCCATCTCCTTGTCCTGTTATTATTTCTCCAGCCTCATTTTCCAGTGGTCCTATATCCACTCTCAATTCTCTTTTATTTTTAAAGTCTTGAAAGTTTTTACAAAGCACTTTGATATTGTTTTGCTGGCTTGCTTTCATATTTCATCTTTTATATCCTAAATATTCTTTTAGTTGTTCTCTGTAGGGTTTTAAAAATTTTCCAAATTCTCTGTCTCACCACAAATTTTTGCTTTGTTCTATGCCCTCTCATTTGCTTTTACATCAGCTTTGACTTCCCTTATCAGCCACGGTTGTGCTATTTTGCCATTTGAGTATTTCTTTGTTTTTGGAATACACATGTCCTGCACCTTCCTCATTTTTCCCAGAAATGCACACCATTGCTGCTCTGCTGTCATTTATCACCACTGCCAGCATCTCCTTCCAACTTACTTTGGCCAACTTCTCTCTCATACCACTGTAATTTTCTTTACTCTACTGAAATACTGCTACATCAAACTTTACTTTCTCCCTATCAAATTTCAAGTTGAACTCAATCATATTGTGATCACTGCCTCATAACAGTCCTATTACCTTAATCTCCCTAATCGCCTTTGGTTCATTACACAACGCCCAATCTAATATAGCTGATCCCGTAGTAGGCTCAATGACAAACTGCTCTAAAAAGCCATCTCATAGGCATTCATCAAACTCACTCTCTTGTGATCTATTACCAACCTGATTCTCCCAATTGACCTGCATGTTGAAATCTCCCATGACTATCATAATATTATCCTTTTGATACGCCTTTTCTATTTTCCATTGTAATCTGTGATCCATATCCCAGCTACTGTTAGGAGGCTTGTATATAATTGCTACCAGGGTTATTTTACCCTTGCAGTTTCTGAAATCAACCCACAAGGAATCAACATCTTCTGATCCTCTGACATATCTTTCTACTAATTTGATGCCCATTTTTTTACCAGCGGAGCCATGCCACCCCCTTTGCCTACCTTCCTTTCCCTCAGATACAATGTATAACCTTGGACATTCAGCTTCCAACTACAACCATCCTTCAGCCACGATTCAGTGACGGCCTCAACATCATACTTGACAATCTGTAATAGTGCAAGAAGTTCATCCACCTTATTTCTCACACTCCGTGTATTGAGTTGTGTATTTGTTACCCTTTCTGATTCTGCATCCCTAAAGCACTGATACTCACCCAAGTGGCTGCAATTTTGTCCTACCATCTACCCGCCCTTCCTGACAGTCTAACTGTACACTATCTTTGCTTTTTTTACCATCCATCCTATCCTGAGTCTGTTCACTCCATTTCCCACCCCTCCTGCCAAATTAGTTAACCCTCCCCAACAGCTCTAGCAAACCTTCCCATGAAAATACTGGTCCCCCTTGGGTTCAGGTGCAACCTGACCCTTTTGAACAGGTCCTACCTGCCCCCAGAAGAGATCCCACTGATGCAAGATCCTGAAGTCGTGCCGCCTACACCAGCTTCTCAGCATGAGAAACATGGAGTGAGATAGCATCAGGATACACATGCAGTTTTATTGTGAGCCCCAACAAATATATTTATACGCTGTCTCTGGCTCTAACCTGTGCCTTCACCCATTTCAGGGCTGGACTGTCGGTGGACGTACTTTTAGGGACTGTGCTACTCATGTTCTGTGCATTATTTGTTTTTATTGTCCATATGATTCATTAATTTTTACATATTGAGGTTCTTTCTCATGGATTCTATAGTGTTTCTCTGGTTTGCGGCAGCCTGTGAGAAGATGAATCTCTATGTTGTATGTGGCATAGATACTTTGATTATACATTATTTTGAACCTTGCCCATTGAATTGAAACTGATTTTAATTTATTTAAAAACTACTTGTAGACTTTAGAAAGTTACTCTGATCACCTATGCACGCACAGTGAACTGGATGAAAATCCCAGAAAGATGGCTCTACTATGTTTAAGTAGCATGATGATTTTTAACTGCATAGATACATAATTTCTACCAGATCATATATCAGCAGTAAGATGGTGGCGTGTGTAAATGCAGCAGTCTCTCAGGGGTCAGCCAAATCTGCTTTTTTTTTTGTAAAATTTGTTTTTATGATCCAAAGGCAATTCTACTCCAAAAACATTGGGTACTGCAGGACTACTCCATCAAAGAGCTGCTTGTTGATCGGAGTTTTGGCGGCAGAGCTGCCAGAGGTGTTGGAGAAAGAGCCAACCAAGGTGTTGAAGGAGCTGGTTAGGGTCCAGAGGACCTGGCCTGGCTGAAGACTGTGCTGCTGTCTGCTACTCAGAAGCATCAAAGTTGGTGCAGTACAACCATGAGAGATTGTCTTGGCCATTTCACTTGCGATCGCAAAACTCTGTTGGACAGAGATAATGTAAGTTGCCGGAGGCCTGTACCTAGCGGAGGGAGAGATGACATGGGAGCTGTGTAGCCTCGGTTGTAGCAAGGACTAGGCCTCAAGCTTCGGGCTTGCCCGCTGATGATCAGGTGAGAGATGCAGAAGCATTAAGCATGGCGTCTGAGCTGAGCTGTGGCCTGTCTTTTCCCATCGGTGCTTCTCTCCTGTGTTTGAGCAGTGGAATGACAGGCTATATTTCATGGGTCTGTAAACTGTAGGGAGACTGTAGCGTCAATTGGCTGGACATTGTCACTCAGGGTCTTGGACTATATATATGTTTCTCTGTTTGCTACTTTGAATTATGTGATGCGTTAGTTTTGAATGTTTGCTTGGAATTTTGAATGTTTCGCAGCTTGGCCTCAGAGGAACACTGTCTCATTGAGCTGTGTCTATGTATAGTGTGAATGATGACAAAACCATTTTAATTTACTTTTTATTTAGAGATACAGGACAAAACAGGCCCTTCTGGCCCAATGATCTGCACTGCCCAGCAGCCTACCTATTTAGCAGTAGCTTAAACACAGAACAATTTACAAAGATCAATTAACCTACTAATTAGAGCATCTTTGGACTTTGGGAAGAAATCGGAGCACCCAGAGGAAACTCACATGGCTCTCTGGGGGAGAGTACAAAATCCTTAAAGACGGTGCCAGAATTGAACTCTGAAAAACCCCGAGCTGTAATGCCATTGAGCTAACCTCTACACTATGGTAGTGTCACACTGACTACTACATTAAGTAGAAAATTACAGGGCTTAATACAGTTTATGATGTTCAATATAACTAGGAAAAAACCTTAGACTCAAATCAAGAACCTAAACACCTTTCCATTCACTAATTTCCAAGAGGAACCTTTTGCCTCATCTGTTTTAAAAAAGGTGATCTTTAGTTCTAGATTCTCTCAGAAGAGGAAATGGCATTTCCACCTTCATTCTGTCAAGATAATAATGTGACAGTGTTGAAAGAAGAAACAATTCTTAGGGATCAGAAGCACAGACCACTGTTGTAGTGTGCAATACAATGTACCAGTTTGGAGCACTGCTGAAAGTGAGCCTAATAATGATAGTGGCTTCTGATAGTCATCAATTACTATTGGTTTAGATAAACAATACAGAGCAATTTGTCTTTTAATAACTCATGTTTTTCAAAACACTTGAACGTTTTATTTTTCAGGTAGTTGGATTGGAAAACCCATGGAGATGTAACATAGCTTAATCTGTGAGAAATGAATTTCTGAAAAGTAAGTGAGAGAAGGGCAATAAATGGGGGCAAGGGCACAACTGAAATGTCAGCTCAAATGAGTAGATGTAAGAAGAGTGAAAATAAAGAATCTAATCAATTTCACATCAGTGTTTTATGGAAGGATGTATCAGTGCAGGGTTTGTGTGACATTTAAGTACATAAAACATCTTACTGTAATTGAAGGAAAACCTTTGGTAAAGTTGTAACCATTACTTTTTGGAAACGATATTGCAATACAATTTTTCAAATATGATTCAATCATTGGTTAATTATACATATGATGCAATAATTGGTTAACCAAGTAAGGACTGATATAAATGGATTTAGACCAATTAAGAAGTTGGCATGAAGAAGGACATGTAGATTCCAGTTTTGGAACATATGAGAAGGTAAACTGAAATGTTGACTTGTTTAAGTGCTTACCTTTTGCATGAATGTTGGATTGTGAGATTTGTTAACCACAAGATGAGGTACCCCAGGGGGTTATACACCAGCTATCCTCCGTATCACTATAAATTTACATTTGGAGTGAGGAGGAATTAAATAAGTTAAAACAAAATATAAAAAAGCAGGGGAAGTAATGAAAGCACAGCCATGATCTAATGTGGAAAGGAAAGGGGCTCGGATATCATAAATGATCTCGAACATCCTCTTTCATTAAAGAAAACAATTCTAACATTCTTAAATCTTACACGTTAATTTTTTATGCACACTTTGGTATTGCAATCCTTCATAATAAGTGACATCCTTCCTGTAATTATATATCCAGAACCACGCACAATGTTGTCATTGGGATGAACTGCTGGAAATCTGATTGGCAACGTTATGCATTTTCCAATTTGGAGAAACTATTTGATAGATTTCTGATTGTACACTTAAAACATGCTCATGGTTCTAACAAGTTAATATAAAATCATGATTTTAAGTTTTTATGCAAAGAATTTGATTTGAGAGTTATTGTTATTCCATCAATGTCATTCCCTTCAAAGCTCTGGACTTTTAAATGATAACAAAGAAACTTTGCTCTGTAGGGTTATAAATATGATACGTACCATGATACGTTTTTCCCTGTTTTGGGAAGATGAACAGAGGAATATTCTTTTGAAAAGAGACAATACTTCAATTAACTTTTGAATTATTTTATGAGATGCCGACATGTACGTTACACAGTTGTCATGTATAGTTAATTTCCTATTCTCTGCCACTCAGTAACTGAAAAAGCAAAATCGTAAAATTACTGCTCAATACCTTTCAAGATATTGACTTATCTCTGACCTTGGTTCTGATGTAAGGTTAGCAACACAAAATACTAGCTGTGTTTTTTCTCTAATCACAGATGTTGCCTGATATGATGAGTATTCCTCATATTCTTTGTTTTTATTGTGGGCCTATTTTTCCAGATCAGCTATTCCAGTTAATAGTTCTGTATTATATCTGCATATGACCTATAGCTCTTCATTTTTTATGTAATTTGAACAGATGTCTAAATTGTCCATTTATCCTATGTGTTTTTAGTAAATGGAGCATGACTGTGAAGAACAGAATTTCTAATCTGAAACTATTAAAGGCACTAAAATTAAGTATGTCACAATTTTCCTTCCAAATTTGCCTTCACATGGAGCTTTTTTGCCAGCTTTTCCTTGATAATTTATTTATTTTTTATTTAGAGATAGAGCGTGTAGTAGATCCTTCCGGCCCTTCAAGCTGTGTCACCCCAGTAACCCCGACAACCCCACTTTAACCCTAACCTAATCACGGGACAAGTTACAATGACCAATTACCCAGAGCACCCTGAGAACTTCTGCATGGGGAGGACGTATGAGCACTCCTTACAGAGGTCACCTGAATTAAGCTCCAACACCCTGAGCTGTAATAGTGTCACGCTAACCGCTACACGACCATAGGACACTAATATATTACTTACAGTTATATTTTGTAGTTCTACACCCATCTTCATCAAACTATAGTAAAAAACTATTTATAACTTGGTACAAAAAATGCCAGTTGGTTTATGTCCTCCTGCTTGTTGTAAATCATTCTGTTCACTCAAATATACTCCTTAAATCTTCAGTTAATCAACAATTTTCTTCCAAAAGCAGTCATAAATAGCATATTGATTGGAGTTTCATAATATCGGAATAGCTAAACCCTTGAGATCCAGTCTGATGAGGAAATTATTCATGTGTGGGATTTTCATTTGCCATTGAGAATCATGTAGGAGGAACCATAATATACTCTCTCTTCCAGTTCACTCCGAGAGCTTTTGTCATGCAGAACTAACCTTTCACCCTTCCTTTCATCTTTCATTCTGAAAGCTCCATTCACATTTGGCATTTATTGTAACCTTCAAATTTTCATCAGTGTTTTCTGAAGAGACATCTTTGAGCAGTTCTAAACTAATGTCACTTTGCGAAGATACTACTTTTCATCCCACCCCTGCTCCCCTCTGACCCACTGTTTTTGTGAATATTTGCTAGTCGAGGCAAGGTAAGTCAGTGCTCGGAAATTAAATGCTTTAGTGATTCGAAAGAGAAGTATCATTCAATCTCTTGTTAGGTGTAACATTTTTTGAATTTGAATCTGCTGTGCATTTTTTTCTTGGGTTCAATGGTATTAGCCAGTCTCATCCCTATGGGAATTGAGTCATACTACAATATGACTGTAACACAGGGATGCTGGAATATGACTCCCCTTCCTTGGTGCCCCGGACCGTTTCCCTCACACCATTGCTTGTATTCCTGCAATGATGAAACATGTTAACATATGGAGACGTACAGATTGATGCGTATCATTAAGTAACTTTACTTCACGGCAAGTGTAGAAATCAGAGTAAACCATCAAGTTCATTCAGCATGATGTATTTTTAAGTGTATTGAAAAACACTAGAGCATCAGCATTTCACCTTACTTGAGATGAACCAGATTATCATCCAACAATCCACAGTATTAAACAAAGAGACCATTCAGCTTCTCCTTCAACACACCCTTACAGAAATTCCCACTTCCAAAGCCCTGCTTTTTGTTTCCATGTGTCTTTCATGTTTTTCTCCATAAATAAAGAGCCAGTCAAGCTTTAAAATACAATGCACGTGAGATTTTATTTGATTGTCAGATGTTGAAAGGCACGTTTTTCAGACTCTGATGGGAAAACCAACAATTTTGTGTTTCCATATTTTTAATTTAGTCGGTCTAGAAAATACTCCATGCCTTTTTTGGTCATTAAAATGTCATTATGGGTCACCTTAATGCTGTTTACGAGCCACATAAAGGGTGAAAGTTGTAAAGGTATTGTTTGAGTTTCCCTGTGTAATGCTGCAATGAAACATTTTTAGTTCTCGGTTGATGTGTTGCAAGTTCTTGCATTGCTATGCAGTGGGTGCAGTCATTCCAGGCAGCTTTTTAAAAAATCCTAGCAAAATACAAGCGATACTCTTCAAGCTGCAAGGAAGTGTTGCCAAAGAATGACTGGATGTTAGAGTGATTGGAGGCTCCCTCTTGGGGTAATAGAAATCTGGACAGACTCGTGAAGCATCATGTATGTATTCTTGGTTCTTTAAAGGAAGTTGGCAGCAAAGCCCAGTATGAACACAAATACTATCCCTCAATGTCAGTACTTCAGGGATATCCACAATGTAGGCAAATTCCAGAATTGCTCTGCTTACTCTTGTGGACTGAAAGAAAACTAGAAGACATTGCTTCTCCTTCAGAGACCTCCATAATGTAATGATATGAAAGCTATGGGACATGGCGCAGATCATTGCCAGCAAACTGGAATGAGCCTGCCCAAGATCTCCGTGTGTTAAGACAGATATGAGGTTATATCTGAGGGCTTTAGCAGATGCAGGTCTCAGTGGGGAGAGAGTAAGGTTTCAAGTTGGCCTTTCAAGTAGCACAATTTCATGGGAAATTGGGTCAATAAAACACAATTGTCATTTTTTTTAGACCTGTAACATTTACACCAGTAAATTTTGTTTGCTGCAGTCGTATCGATGTCACTTAGAGAGATCTTACACCAGAAAAAAAGTGCACAGAAGAATGAAAATCTTGCCACAAAAATGAGTATACAGATGTTTGAACAGGCAGTAAAGGCACCCAGAAATCTACACTGTGCTAAAATTATTGTCAACTGCATAGCACCACTTGAGTCTGAGCATTGGGAATGAACTACTTCTGAGGGATACAAATTTGCATAACACAGCAGTATCTTGCAATAATTATGTGATAAAGCAGGGCAAAATCCTGAAATGCATAAATTCTGCAGGGGAGGAAAACTGCAATCCTTACCTGGTCTGACCCACAAGAGACTCAGGCACACATGTAGGTGACTGATCCTTAACTTCCCTCTGAAATGGCTTAGCGAACCTTTCAGTTGTAATAAACCACCAGAAAGCCTTCAGCAGTTCAAGAAGGCAGCTCACCACATGGCAACTCTCATGGGCAACTAGGGATGAATAATTAAATTCTGTCCTAGGCTTTGAAGTCTAATTCCTTGAAGAATATAACAAGGTACCAAATACAAAGCAATAAACTTCTTGCTTTGTTCTGACAATATGCCACCATCCAAAACACTCTAAAAGTTAAGCATGGTTCATAAATTTGACAATTTTCCATTTCCATCATTTACTCATTCCATGGTGATCTTTGAGTTCTAATTTACAATTAATTCTAATTGGGAGTCTGGGAACTAGTTAAAAATGCCTGGAATTTAGAAGTTCCTCTCAGAAAAATGCAGAAACTATTTGAGGAACAAAATGCTGCTTTTAATTTTTAATACTTCAAAACTTTTCAGGTATTTGAGTTCATTGTGATGGTCAGGTGTGATTAAAATTAAATTTACCACCAAAAATATGAGTATGGTATCTCCCCATGGAACTTGGGATGGGGAGACCAGTTCATTACAAGGGGAAGTGCAGGGAGGCCACTGGATGATCCAGCATGCCTCTGACAGTCTGCATGCAGAGCCAGCAGCATGGAGCTCTAGCTGACCTGAAAGGGAGAGACACAAGCTGGAAGTCATTCGGCCTAATGGGGCAATGGCCTACCTAAAGTGTAGGTTGAGCTAAAAGCAGGAATGCAGGATAGGGCAAAAGAGCAGCTAAAAGTGGGCCATACAAGGTGAAGAAGCGCTGAGTGCATGAGTAGGCTGCACTGGGGAAAAATAATTGAGAGCAAACTACATAGGACAGAGGGGAATTGGGCCAAGAAGGGTGGAGGTGGCTGGATGACAGGTGGAGCTCCCACACAAAATGCTAGAGAAACTCAGCAGGTCAGGCAGCATCTATGGAGGTGACATTTTGGACCCAGACCCTTCATTGGGAGCTTTGGCAAAGTGGGGCTGAAGCGGACCTGAAAGGGTGGTGACACAGCACACCGTGTAGGATGACTCAGGAGCTAAGGGAATTCCCGATCGTAATCAGTCACAGGATGAAGTGTAGAGTGCAGGCTGATTGGAAGTATTTTGTAAAATGTGAAGGAGGTATGGATCCTGGTAGTTTTCAGGAATAATGCAAGTAAGTAGAAATACTGTAAACAATTCAAAGGTGATGTGACATGGCAGGTTCTCAGGCCTGATTTGTGTTATGTGAAGCTTCAATTCAGGCTCTGTATAGAGTAGATGATAAACTCCAACAGGGCATAGATGGCTTCTAGATAGCAGACAGCAGAAAGGGGTGATGAGTTTTTCACAGAAAGAACAGGGAGAGGCAATGTAGATTTAATGGTTCCTTTCTAAGTAGGGTAGTCACAAACAGGGAAACTTGGTGGGAGTGGGGAAAGGTTCATGGACACATCCACTAATATGGCAGGGCAGATCAGAAGTGGTTAACAAAATGTTTCAAAATACATTTATTATCAAAGAATGTATAAGTTATACAATCTTGAGATTTGTTTGCTTACAGACAGCCACAAAGCAAAAAAGCCAAAAGAACCTTACTAAAAAAAAAATTAAAAATGAATAAATAAAGACCAACACCTGATGTGCAGAGAAAGGAGGGGGAAAAAATCAAATCATGCAAACAATAGAAGCAAGCAGCAACATTCTGAACCAAAATGAGTCCTTAGATCTGAACCCAGGAGCTGCCCAGAGTAGGCCCAAAGCCTCAGCATCAGCTCATCATATTAGCGGGTATGGAGCACAGCAGCCGGGGCAGTCTTCATAGCCTCAGCAGCATGGACAGAGGAATGAACATCACGGGAGAGCGAGCAAAATCAAAATCCCAACACCGTCTTTCCAGTTTATCTGATCCGAAGTTTAAATTGTCCAAACAGCGGTTCGTACCTCGCACTAGGACCTGGGTACTGCTTCAGTGAAAGGCTCCAGGCCTAGACCACACTGCCAAGTGACTCATTCTGAGCCCAGATTTCACTGCCCAGCCCAAAGCTGCTCTTGATTTCTCCAAATCTGCTCGGTGCTCAGTGATCCAAAACTGGCCCTTGTACCCGGGCCAGTTGTATGGGCATCAAAACTCCTCTGCCTTGACTTCTCCCCACCAAATGGCTCACTCCGTCTGTGTCAATTCTGCACCGTACCAGCATGTATCATTCTTCGAATTCACTTCACCTTCACTGAGCTCTTCATTGTTTTACAGTGATAATTTACCACAATTTACTTCAGAAAAGTTGTTACCAGTAATGTTTTTAATCGAATATCTTGCCTGTTGACCTACCCAGTCAGCCTGTCCAGTCTTGGGCTCCTTAACTAGAAATATTGAATATAGAGCAGGAAAGTGATGCTAAATTGCAAAATAGAATCTGTAGATGCTGGGATCTGGAATAAAAACAGAAAATGCAAGAGAACCACATTTGCCATGACAACAACTATGCTGAGAGAAGGTTAACATTTAGGGTCATCTACCCCTTTTGCTGAACCTTTATAAACCTTTGCTTGGGCGGGGCCTCCAGTTGCATTTATAGAACAACATGAATGCAGCTTTGGCACCTGGAGCTTCTTTTAAAAGAAACCCCTAAATATACAGGGAAGGTTGTGAAGGGTATGGGTCAAACACAGGTAAATGGTACCAGCTTAGATGGGCATCTTGATTGCCAACAACTAGTTGGCCAAAGGTCATGTTTCTGTGCTGAATGACTCTATGGATGTTAGGCCTGTAATGCAGAGTCTAATCCAGCCATCCATAACATCATGTCAACAACATGTCACATGCAAAATCAAATACTATCACTATTGAACTCAAGTAATACAGTTTCATCACAGAAAGTAAAAAGGCAGCACTGGATGAAGTTTTTTTATGCTTTTGAGTTCCCAGGGGAATATTTTATGCAGAACAATAACTATAAACAAGTCCTCCACAGACTATGTACACCCAACTTATGTGCGGCCTGTAGATCTGACTGGCTCCATTGCACAGGATTGGAAGAGGCTGCAGAAAGCTGAAGACTTAGCTGGCTCCATCATGGGCACAACTCTTCCCACTATCAAAGGCATTTTCAGAAGGGGGTGCCACAAGAAAGCGGCACCATCATTAGTACTCTCACCATCCTGGGAATGCCCTCTTCTCATTTCTATCATCAGGAGCCTGGAGACCCACACTCAGTATTTTAGAGAAAGTTTCTTCCCCACCGTCGTCAGATTTCTGAACAGTCCATAAACATAACCTCACTACTCCACTTGTGTACTATTTCATTTTTAAATGTAACTTAAATTATTTTTCAATGTATTGCATTGTACTGCTGTCACCAAAACAATAAATTTCATGAACAAGAGAAAATTTGCAGATGCTGGAAATCCAAGCAATGCACACGAAATGCTGGAGGAACTCAGCAGGCCAGGCATCATCCACGGAAAAGAGCAAACAGTCGACGTTATAGGCCGAGACCTTTCATTAGGACTGGATAAAGGGTCTCGGCCTGAAACGTCGACTGTTTGCTCTTTTCCATGGATGCTGTCTGGCCTGCTGAGTTCCTCCAACATCTTGTGTGTGTTAACTTCCTAACATACGGTAATAAACCTGATTCTCAGTCTTCTGATTCTGAATGAATGTCTGGGAGACCTGCATGCTGGCTTAGTTGGCTGCTGTAGGGCTTCAGGTATCTTATGCCATGTTCACAGCCACATCCCCTACTTACACATTGCTTGTATTACAGCCAGTTCACAGGCGCAGTATCCTATTGCAACCTGCAGGGCACCTGTATGGAATAACCCCAGTGCTAATGCTATCATATTACTTTGCAATCATTGTTCTTCTGTTATACAGTGTATTGGCTATCCGAGCAGAATCTCAGACATAGATCTGCTGAATGAGGGTGTGCAACATCAACTTTGCACTCAATATTAGGAAGACCAAGGAATTGCTTGTGGACTTCAGGAAGGGGAAGCTGGGAGGACACACACTGAACCTCATTGAGGGGATTAGTGGTTGAAAGGGTGAGTACCTTCAAGTCCCGGGTTGTTAATATCCTAGAGTATCTGTTCTGAGCCCAACACACTGATGCAATCAGAAAGAAGGAACATCAGCGGCTATAGTTCGTTCGGAGTATGAGGAGATTTGGTTTATCATCAGACTCTCGTAGATTTCTACTGAAGCGAAGTGGAGAGCATTCTGAATGGTTACATCACCTCTTGGTGCAGAGGCTCCAGAGTGCAGAATGAAAAGAGGCTGAAGACAGTTCAGCCACCACCATCATGGGCACTAACTCCACTGAGGGCATCATTAAGAGGCAGTGCCTCAAGAAGGTGACATCCATCATTAAAGACCCTCAACATCTGTCTCATAGCCTCTTCTCATTACTACCATCAGAAAGGTTGCACAGGAGCCTTCAGACATACACGGAAACCTTACGAGCAGCTTCTTCCCCTCCACCATCAGATTTCTGAACAGTCCATGAACACTGCCTCACTAACCTTCTTTTACACTACTTATTTATTTTT
This sequence comes from Hemitrygon akajei, assembly GCF_048418815.1. Classification (NCBI taxonomy): domain Eukaryota; kingdom Metazoa; phylum Chordata; class Chondrichthyes; order Myliobatiformes; family Dasyatidae; genus Hemitrygon; species Hemitrygon akajei. The sequence continues at coordinate 48,612,559 of NC_133133.1, read as the reverse complement.
GTAACATAGTAATTTTTATGTGGTGCACCATAATACTGCTAAAAAAACAACTTTCATGACAAATGTCGTTGATAATAGATCTGATTCTGAATCACTTCAGTATTGACTTCAGTTAAAGAAGGAATAACAAATGTTTGTAAAAGTATTTAAGGAAAAATAGCATCTAATTACAATTCACTGGAAAAAAAAAGGCAATGAGAACCTTAAACACGCGTCTAGTTGGCTGTGTAGAGACAAGTATGGATATCTTATGGATATCTCCTGCATGCCTGGAGATGCCTCAGGTACTCAAGCTGATGTCATTAGTTGATCTCTGCTGCCGCTGGAGGTGCGTGACAGATGGTCTGGTGCCCCAACACATTTTCTTGGATGATTCAAGCACAATTTCCCCAGTGAATTTCAGCCATTTCAGATACTACTCCTACGTCATGACCCGATGCTTTGCTTGGCTTGGTTAAAAGATAACCTCCTACATGCATAATTCACATTAAAACCAAATCTAAATTTCCACAAAATGCCTTCTGGTGTGTCTCAGCCACTACAAGATTCATGACTTCTACCAATGTCTAGGCGTATTTTAATTAGATGTAGTTTCTAGCATCTTTTTTTAAGCAGGAGGGGTGTTGTTTTGACTTAAACATCACTCCTTGCTTATGGCATTTAAAAAAATATATATCCCAACTGAGTTTTGATATATGATTTATTTAAATATGTTTTCTATGCAACTGTTGGCTCGTCTGTTGAATGTGACTCTCCCATCTGTTTGTTTTGATGGAAACTTCAGCTTATTACATGCACAGCTTAAAACATACATTGTGAAAGTGGTCTCAAGTGGCAAAACGCCACATTTTGCAAGCTGTACTTGGTCTTACACCCATGCGGTGTCAATGCTAGTGCTGGTGCCTCGGTAATTTCTCAATTCTAGAATTGCTAAGAAAAACATAGAAGAAAAATTTTCAATATGATGAATACACAGACATTCACATGAAATAGCAAGGTTCCTAAAAGAGAAAGAACAGTCCATCACCCTTTTCTTTCTATAGATTTCATACAATGTATCCAGGCTACTGTAGAATTGACACTAATCATTTAATCACCTGAGGGAAAACTCTGATTAAGGACTCTCTGATTCCCAAAGGTAATTAAGGAAAGCTCTTAAAATTCAATATACTATTCACCCTTGGACAGCTGTCTTACAAAGTGTTTCACCTGCGTCCCCATCAATAAGCATTCCCTAGTAGCAGCAGTTTTGATTAGTAACAATATCATTTTATAGTAAGAACCTCACCCAGAACATTAGATTATCTGCATTTATCTATTATTTTAGTATCATTTTGCTTTCCTAATCAGTTAGTTTTTAAAGGGAGTTAATTGACAGTTCATGAACTCTCAAATAGTTTAAAAATTCTTATGAATAAATAGTGCTACAAACTATCAATAGAGTAAAGTCATCTTTGATTGTAAAAATGAAATTTCAGATAGTTGCATATTGTTGCTGTACCACAAAACAGTGCAACATTTGTCAGGCTTCAAACTCGCCAATATTGAACCTGCATTTTCCAGTTCTGTGCTCACAGTCTAGGTAGCTGACATCTATTTACATCCTTAATACCTTTCAGCATTTCAAATTTATTTGCACAAAGTAATTGAAGTTTTCACTTTTAGAGATTCTTTAAACAAATATATCAACAGAAAGTTCTCAATTCTTTCAGCTCAAGCAACTAGATTTAAATCTAGCTCATGTCAAAATAAATTGTTTTGTAGTGCACCTTTACTCATCCTACTGGGTCTGATGAATATTCTTGGGTAAATTCTTCCCTTGATACTTCAAAGTTCGTTCACCCATATAATAATTCTTAAACTGCCACTGCATGACCTAGTTTCAATAATACATTTGGAAATAACTCAAATGCAAGCAATCATATTTTAGCTTCAAGAAATAATCGTGTGATTCCATACTCCAGATTTCCCCAAACCATCTCACCGAATTATGCCAAAGCAGCTAAGTCTGCTGTTATGTGTTTCAAAACATAAACAATCTGTTGCAGATATAATTAAAGAAACATGCACTGAAACAGTGCAGAGAGATGCTATTTGACTCATCATGCCTATGTTTACCTTACAACTATTGAACCTATCTTATTTTGTTGTTCTTTACCCTCCACGGAGTTGCCTAAGTATAGTAGGCTACAGACCAAGTAGATAGATAGATAGATAGATAGATAGATACTTTATTCATCCCCATGGGGAAATTCAACTTTTTTTCCAATATCCCATACACTTGTTGTAGCAAAACTAATAACATACAATACTTAACTCAGTAAAAAATATGATATGCATCTAAATCACTATCTCAAAAAGCATTAATAATAGCTTTTAAAAAGTTCTTAAGTCCTGGCAGTTGAATTGTAAAGCCTAATGGCATTGGGGAGTATTGACCTCTTCATCCTGTCTGAGGAGCATTGCATCGATAGTAACCTGTCGCTGAAACTGCTTCTCTGTCTCTGGATGGTGCTATGTAGAGGATGTTCAGAGTTTTCCATAATTGACCGTAGCCTACTCAGCGCCCTTCGCTCAGCTACCGATGTTAAACTCTCCAGTACTATGCCCACGACAGAGCCCGCCTTCCTTACCAGCTTATTAAGACATGAGGCGTCCCTCTTCTTAATGCTTCCTCCCCAACATGCCACCACAAAGAAGAGGGTGCTCTCCACAACTGACCTATAGAACTGGTAAGTACTGGTAAATGAGATCATTATAGACAGTGTTATATTTTGTAACTTCAAAATGTTAAATTAATTCAAAGGAAGACACAGGAGTCTGAAAAGTGAGTCTAATTTTGAATTTACTTTAAGTGAGGCATGCACGTATCACACAGTAACGTGAAAATGTATGCAGTTAACACATTTTTACATATAACCCATAGTGAATTATTTAAAGAACGCTTACTCAATCTCTCTATATATTACCAAATATAACTGAATTTTTAAATACACAACAGATCGGACAGTGAGTCTGAGTATCTGGTTCTGCATTGAATGGCACCATAACTCTATCTCCTATCACTTGAAAGAGTTCTCTTCCACTGAAATCAATGAAAGTAAATTCGCTGCACTGTTAAACCATATGTACAGGCAAATTCCCTCAATATCGTGCGCCACCACTGGTCATTTTAAGGATTCCATGCCCATTATGACAACACAAGCAGGAAATTACCAGTGAACAGTTATCAACATGTTCAAGACTTCAAAATAAGTGAATGTTTGCTTGGAAATACTGAGCTTTTTCATATTCATATTGAAAAATGCTGCAGTCCTAACTGGACTGCTGGCATATCCCTGGACTATCCAGATAATCCTTGCCAATCTGCCATCAATGTTTTGTCTGTTTCTGTCAGATTTCTATCTATCTTCCATAATATTTCAAATTTTCATTATTTGTCTGTGTAATCTGTAAAATATTGCTTGAAAATTGGATTTCTAGCTTTTTTTTGTTTGTTGTCCATGAGGATTCATAAATTTAATGCTGTCTTCTGGTTATCAGGGATCATTTAAATCTATGCAACAGCTGATTTTAGAGAAAGTGCAGTCGACACACTAAAAATGACCATACTTCTTGGATATCTTTCTGTGGGATAAGCGGTAAGCAAAGTTGCCTCACAATTGGCAGCCACACCCAGGTCACTAATATTAAAGATTATTTCAGTGTTACACTAGATATTTAAAATAATCTGATTTCTGGAGACATGGATATCCCTCATAATTCCAATAGAAAGGTTACATTTAATTTATAGAATTCTTCTCAGAAAATTTGCAATAAATTAATCAGGTAGATTTTTAAAATCTGATTTGAGGTAAACACCAAAAACAGAATAAAAACAAAGTAAAAGTAAAAACAATGTGATTTGTACGGAAATGAAGATCTGTGAGTAGATTTAAGTTGATACTGTCACTGTGTCTACTACAGTTCAGAATATGGTAAAAACTTTACTCAACAATAAAATGCTTCTCTCATAGAGCCCAGAGCCAGAGATACAAGAAGATGAGATTTAAGCTGTTCTGAGAAATGAGCTCACATAAAGCTAGGCAAAATTAGTGAAAAATCAGTACAGGCAAACTGTGCAGCAAACAGTTAAAAAGAAGCATTGCCAAAGCTATAAATTTGTTATGTACTCAGGGGATTCTTGCAAGTCTACAATCAGCTAAAGACCCTCATACATCCCTCACATTTGGGGTAATTGTCTGAAATGCAAGATAGTCACAGCTCTCTTTACTTTTCCCATAATTATCCATAATTAATTTGAGTGCCATCTGCATGTGAATGTCCTAGTTCAACAATGGAATACTCTTGTATTAATTACATTCTGATTTGGTTGAATGCAACAGTGGCCTTATCTATCAAGTGCTTGCTGGATGATGGTTTGTAGGATGGAATGGCATTGACAGCTGCACTTCAGTAAATGTAACATGATTTCCTTTGGTGGCTTCAGGTCTCAGAATGAGACAATTTAATTGGATTCACTGAACCCTGGTAGATAGAATGAAGATGATTAAAGGTGAGATTAGAAGCAGAAATTTCAGTTGTCATGAGCAATGACCGAGAGTCCACTGACTCCCAATTATTATCAGATGCAAATTACACGCTCTCAATAATATCCAGTATTCATTATGATTTAACACTGAAGGAAGTATAATGTCAAATAAGCAGAAATGATGAGTGATATCAAGCACATTCAATTACCACCAAGTCACCCTGGACCATTCTCCCAGTGGGTTAACATGCTCATTCAGTGAGCTGCTAAGCCATAAAGATCAGTAGGATTCTTAAATTGATCCCTGTTTTGTGTTAATTGACTTGAACCAAGGTTGCAGTCAAAATATTCAGGGGGATTCTGCGAGTGGGAAAAAGACATCACACATGTTTTCCACTCCAATTATCCAAAGAATAATTCATTGCAGTCATATGTATACTTAAACTTTAGATATGTATCAGGATTGCTAGCTACTGTATATTCACCATAGTCATTTGGTGCACTAACCTTTTTTGTGATGTTTTAGATATAAATAACTGCAATAAACAAGAGACTGAGCAACATTTTTGAAAATATACTTCCAGTAGAGGTAAATCCTTACAGAAATTAATTAAAAGTATAATACTGTAGATATGGATACATATATAAAAAAACTAATAGTCAAATTGAAATCAAAACTATTTCATTGACTATGTCTCCCATTAAAATTTATAAGCCGTACTGACTGGTAGGAATTCATATGTAAATCCATGTCGAGAACATTCTCATGAACCTCCTTCGGACCATCTCCAATGCTAGCACATCCATTCATAGATAAGGGGCTCAAAACTGCTCACAAAACCTCATTCATTCTGATCAATGCCTCATCATTACATCCTTACTTTTATATTCTAGTCCTCTCAAAATGAATGCTAACATTGCCTTCCTTATCAGGAGAGTTATTACCCTCAGTCATCAGGATCTTGAACCGAATGGGATAGTTTCACTTACTTCTCTTGTCCTGTCATTGAAATGTTTGGACAATCTATGGACCCACTTTCAAGGACTCTTCATCTCATGTTCTCAATATTTATTGCTTATTTATTATTATTTCTTCTTGTAATTGCACATTTTTTGTCCTTTGCACACTGGTTGTACAACAATTTGGTGCGATCATTCATTGATTCTATGATGGTAATTATATTTACTGTGGATTTATTGAGTATGCCCACAAGAAAATGAATCTCAGGATTATATATGGTGACATACAGTATATGTACTTTGAAAATAAATTTACTTTGAACCTGCAAGCTAGCTTTAGGGAATCCTGCACTAGAGCTCCCAAGTCCCTTTGCACTTCTGATTTCTGAATTTGCTCTCCACTTAGAAAATGGTCTATGCCTTTATTCCTTCCACTGCAGTGCGTGACCGTACACTTCCCTACATTGTATTCCATCTGGAATGTCTTTGCCCTTTCTCCTAATCTGTCTAAATTGTTCTGCAGACTCATTGCTTCCTCAACATAACCAGCCCCTCCACCTACCTTTGTAATGTCTGCAGACTTGGCCACAAAACTATCAATTCTATCATCCAAATCATTGACATATAACATGAAAAGTAGAGGAACTCGGGAACACCTCTAGTCACTGGCAGTAAAGGTCCCCTTTATCCTTGCTCTTTGCCTCCTGCCAGGCAGTCAATCTTCTATCCATGCTAGAAGATTGTGGGTTACTCTGCATGTTACATCATTATATAGTAGGAAGTCACAGAGAAGTGTATACTTTATATAGAGGGTCTATTTTTGACTACATTCTGAGAGAGTGGAGTCTGCAGTCTAACTTCTAGTATAAGTGTTGATTAAATTTATAGATCTAAAGGATCAAGTTTTGAACTCATAAGGCTTCCAGAAAACAAACTAATTATCAAAACAAATTAAGCTCAGTGCAACATTCGGTTTTACATGGTGGTGATCAATCATTTTTTCTGTGTAACTCATTCTGGCAACAGCATTCCCTTTTGAATTGACTCTGCTGCCATCTGCTGGTATTTGGAAAGTTCAAAAGGACTGGATGAGATCATCCTGGCCAGCAGACAGCCCAAGGAACAGATGGAAGGAATCTGAAGAGGGGAACATTCCGGTTAAACGAAATGTTTAACTGGACTATACAGTAAATAGTTCTGTTACATGAACTTGTTTGCAGTTGTGGCTCAGAGAACAACTTTAATACAAGGATTGTACTTTCAGACAAGGACTGCTCAAAACAGAAAAAACACAAAGCTCTTCTTTTGTTAAAATAGAAACATAGAAAACCTGCAGCACAATACAGGCCCTTTGGCTCACAAATCTGTGCCAAACACATCCTTAACTTAGAAATTACCTAGGGTTACCCATAGCCCTCTATTTTTCTAAGCTCCATGTAACTATCCTGGAGTCTCTTAAAAGACAACTATCGTATCCACCTCCACCAATCATCGCCGGCAGCCCATTCCACGCACCCACCACTCTCTGCATAAAAACTTAACTTTGACATCTCCTCAGTACCTACTTCCAAGCACCTTAAAACTGTGCCCTCTTGTGCTAGGCATCTCAGCCCTGGGAAAAAGTTTCTGACTATCCACACATAGCCTCTCATCATCTTGTACACCTCTGTCAGGTCACCTCTCATCCTCCGTCACACCAAGGAGAAAAAGCAGAGTTCACTCAACCTATTCTTGTAAGGCATGCTCCCCAATCCAGACAACATCCTTGTAAATCTCCTCTGCACCTTTTCTATAGTTTTCATATCCTTCCTATAGTGAGGCAACCAGAACTGAGCACAGAACTCCAAATGGGGTCTGACCAGGATCCCATATAGCTGCAACATTTCCTCTCAACCCTTAAACTTAGTCCCATAATTGATGAAGGCCAATCCACCATACGCCTTCTTAAACACACAGTCAACCTGCGCAGCAACTTTGAGTGTCCTACGGCAGTGGTCCCCAACATCCGGGCCGCGGACCGATACTGGGCCGCCAAGAATGCAGGTGCAGTGGAAGGAGGAACACACCCAGCACACCTTTAAGAAAAGAGCTGAAATAAACAAGCTAATTAATTAGATGTGCACCCCTGCATTCTTCGTGGCCCGGTATCGGTCCACGGCCCGGAGGTTGGGGACCACTGTCCAATGGACTCGGACCCCAAGATCCCTCAGATTCTCCACACTGCCAAGAACCTTACCATTAATACTATATTCTGCCATCATATTTGACCTACCAAAATGAACCACCTCACACTTATCTGGGTTGAACTCCATCTGCCACTTCTCAGTCCAGTTTTGCATCCTATCAATGTCCTGCTGTAACCTCTGACAGCCCTCCACACTATCCACCACACCCCCAACCTTTGTATCATCGGCAAATTTACTAACCCATCCCTTCACTTCCTCATCCAGGTCATTTACAAAAATCATGATGAGAGGGGGTCCCAAAACAGATCCCTGAGACACACCACTGGTCACCAACCTCTATGCAGAATATGACCCGTCTACAACCACTGTTTGCCTTCTGTGGGCAAGCCAGTTCTGAATCCACAAAGCAATGCCCCCTTGGATCCCATGCCTCCTTACTTTCTCAATAAGCCTTGCATGGGGTACCTTATCAAATGCCTTGCTGAAATCCATATACACTACATCTACTGCTCTACCGTCATCAATGTGTTTAGTCGCATCCTCAAAAAATTCAATCAGGCTCGTAAGGCATGACCTGCCTTTGACAAAGCCATGCTGACTATTCCTAATCATATTATGCCTCTCCAAATGTTCATAAATCCTGCCTCTCAGGATCTTCTCCATCAACTTACCAACCACTGAGGTAAGCCTCACTGGTCTATAATTTCCTGGGCTATCTCTACTCCCTTTCTTGAATAAGGGAACAACATCTGCAACCCTCCAATCCTCCAGAACCTCTTCTGTCCTCACTGATGATGCAAAGATCATCACCAGAGGCTTAGCAATCTCCTCCCTTACCTCCCACAGTAGCCTGGGGAACCTCGCTTCCACTCCTGGTGACTTATCCAACTTGATGCTTTCCAAAAGCTCCAGCACATCCCCTTCCTTAATATCTACATGCTCAAGCTTTTCAGTCCACTGTAAGTCATCCCTACAAATGCGAAGATCCTTTTCCGTAGTGAATACTGAAGAAAAGTATTCATTAAGTACCACTGCTGTCTCCTCCAGTTCCATACACACTTTTCCACTGTCACACTTGATTGGTCCTATTCTCTCCTGTTTTATCCTCTTGCTCTTCACATACTTGTAGAATGCCTTGGGTTTTCCTTACTCCTGTCCGCTAAGGCCCTCTCATGGCCCCTTCTGTCTCTCCTAATTTCTTTCTTAAGCTCCTTCCTGCTAGCCTTATAACTTTCTAGATCTCTAACATTACCTAGCTCTCTGAACCTTTTGTAAGCTTTTCTTTTCTCCTTGACTAGATTTACTACAGCCTTCGTACACCATGGTTTCTGAACGCTACCATAACTTCCCTGTCTCATTGGAACGTACCTATGCCGAACTCCATGCAAATATCCCCTGAACATTTGCCACATTTCTTCCGTATGTTATCCTGAGAACATCTGTTCCCAATTTATGCTTCCAAGTTCCTACCGGATAGCCTGATATTTCCCCTTACTCCAATTAAATGCTTTCCTAACTTATCTGTTCCTATCCCTCTCTAATGCTATGGTAAAGAAGATAAAATTGTGATCACTATCTCCAAAATGCTCTCCCACTGAGAGATCTGACACCTGACCAGGTTCGTTTCCCAATACCAGATCAAGTACAATCTCTCCTCTTGTAGGCTTATCTACATACTGTGTCATGAAACCTTCATGAACACACCTAACAAATGCCACCTCATCTAAACCCCTCACTCTAGGGAGATGCCAGTCGATATTTGGGAAATGAAAATCTCCCACCACAAAACCCTGTTATTATTACCTTTCCAGAATCTGTCTCCCTTTCTGCTCCTCGATGTCCCTGTTACAGTTGGGTGGTCTATAAAAAATACCCAGTACTGTTATTGACCCCTTCCTGTTCCTAACTTCCACCCACAGAGACTCTGTAGACAATCCCTCCATGTCTTCATCCTTTTCTACAGCCGTGACACTATCTCTGATCAACAGTGCCACGCCTCCACCTCTTTTGCCTCCCTCCCTGTCCTATCTGAAACATCTAAAGCCTGGTACTCGAAGTAACCATTCCTGCCCTTGAGCCATCCAAGTCTCTGTAATGGCCACAACATCATAGCTCCAAGTGCTGATCCACGCTCTGAGCTCACGCACTTTGTTCACAATACTCCTTGCATTAAAATAAACACATCTCAAACCATCCATCTGAGTGCATCCCTTCTCTATCACTTGCCTATCCTCCCTCTCGCACTGTCTCCAAGCTTTCACTATTTGTGAGCCAATTGCCTCTTCCTCTGTCTCTTCAGTTCAGTTCCCACCACCAGCAATTATAGTTTAAACTCTAACAGACTTCGCAACCCTCTCCACCAGAATATTGGTCTCCCTGGGATTCAAGTGCAACCCGTCCTTTTTGTACAGGTCACACCTGCCCCAAAAGAGGTCCCAATGATCCAGAAAACTGAATCGCTGCCCACTGATCCAATCCCTCAACAACGCATTTATCTTCCACCTCATTCTATTCCTATACTCACTGTCACGTGGTGCAGACAGTATTCCCGAGATTACTACCTTTGATGTCCTGCTTCTCAACTTCCTTCCTAACTCCCTGTAGTCTTTTTTCAGGACCTCCACCCTTTCCTACCTATGGCGTTGGAACCAATTTGTACCACAACTGCTGGTTATTCTCCTTCCCACTTCAGGATGTCATGGATGTGATCAGAAACATCTCAGTCCCTGGCACCTGGAAGGCAAACTACCATCCATGTTTCTTTCCTGTGTCCACAGAATCGCCTGTCTGACCCCTAACTATAGAGTTCCCTATCACTGCTGCCATCCTCTTCCTTTCCCTACCCTTCTGAGCCACAGGGCCAGACTCTGTGCCAGAGGCGTGGCCACTGTTGCTTCCCCCAGGTAGGCCGTCCCCCCGACAGTACTCAAAATGGAGTACTCACTGTTTAGGGGGCAGCCACAGGAGTACTCTCTAGCACCTGGCTCTTGCCCTTCTCTCTCCTGACTGTTACCCACTTATCTGTCTCCCGAGGCCCTGTTGTGACTACCTGCCTATAACTCCTCACTATCACCTCCTCACTCTCCCTGACTAAACAAAGGTCATCGAGCTGCAGCTCCAGTTCCCTAACGCGGTCCCTAAGGAGCTGCAGCTCGACGCACCTGGCGCAGATGTACTTGAATTGATTTTACACTCCTGATAGCTGATGGGTGGCTTCTTAATTTTTTACCTGGTTCAGACAAAACCAACATATTGCTCTCATTCTGTTTCATCTGACTGCTTTATGAACCAGGATGCTGCAGTTTGAAGACAATTATTCTTCCTAGAAAAGCCTATCAGTCCTACTTCTGAGAGATGCCCGAGCCTTGCAATCAGTATTGTGGGTGAGTCCAGACCGCAGAACAATCGAAACCTGCTAACACTATCTGGATCCATAATGATGTGTATAGCTACGACAGACATGGGTGGGGCTTTAAGAAGATGGGGAGACAAGAAAATTGAAATAAAATAATGGCACATATAATAGATAATTTCTGCTAGAAGTACAAAATCATTCAGAATCTTGGTGCAAGCAGAGGTGTTTTGGAAAGAATAATTACCTGTGACTGGAGCTCTCACTGGTCATAGGATTGAAGGAGTAGTATCGGGTGGTGATGGCATCAGGCAGTTCTTCCATTCCTCAGAGGTTAAGCTAGACATTGTCAATGCAATTTGTATTCTTCACTGGGTTTACATTCGTCAGACGTCGATTGTAATTCAAAGCTATCCAGAGAATTGGAACAGAGGCCAGGAAGCATGTATTGCTTCAAGCCAGGGCTGGATGTAAAACAAGGACTCGAGGTATGTATTGGACGGTAACTTCTCCAAGACAAGTCCTTTCAAACTGGAGACTCTGAAAACTTTCTCTGGGTCATTGATGAGATTAATCTTGGCTGAAAACAATACTTTGAGCAGATTAATTTCCTGACGTGGTCTGTTTGTACAGATTGTTTCATCTGAAGACCTGCATCTGTCAAGATCTGTACTTGAACCCAGAGCCAGGATGTTCACTGGCTTCCATAAATTACACAAGAGCAAAGGGAAAACATGCATCGTCCCAAAAAACTTAATTTACTGCAGATGTCATCCTCCCGGGTTTTTGCCAAAATAAAAAGCCAGGTTAACTCACAACTGCAATGATCTGTACAGTGTTTTACAAACAGTAAATATCTTGCTGACTTTCAGGCATTCAGATTATCACTGTGTTATATCCTCATATACAAACACATCCACAAAGTGGCTTGCTATGCACACATCACTATAAAATTTTAGTGCCACCTCTGATGATTGGCTTATATCTTGTGTGTTTTCATCTGGATCCCAGATTTTAAATGTTCAGAAAACTACTAATGTACATGAGTGCAATTTTTTTTACTCGATTGAGGCAGAAGTTAAATCTTCTCCCCTGTAAGATTTAGACTTCCTTTTAATTGTAATAATTTCAATTAGCCTGATAAAAGGATTCGATATTGTGTGTGAGAGAGAGCGGGAGAGGGAGAGAGAGAGAGAAAATGAATGTGTGATCTGCCCTGGGATCAGAATGTAAGTGTCATTTTGAAGCAGGCACGCAGCGCCTCTAGTTTCTTAGTGTCGGCATATTATCTAAACCTGCAACAAACTTCGAGAGATGCTGGGTTGCATCTTGGACTGGTATGGAAATACCAGTGCCCAAGAATGGAAAAGCCTGCATAAATAGTAGATACAGTCCAGTCCCTCACAGGAAAAGCCCTGCCCACCATGAGCACAGTTACAAAGAGCGCTGCTACATGAAAGAACCATCTATCACAGGGGTAGGCAAAGGTATTTTGACCGGCCCGCAAGCAATTATTGGGATACTATGCTTATCCGGCCTGCGAGCAATTTTTCCTTATTCTGAGTGTTTCACGCGACCACACTGATGGACATGCATAGCATCTTGTTACATTGGCCCCAGGTTCCGTTTTGTTCCAAACCGAACACTGGTATATACGAATGATGGAAAGGCAGACTACCTCATTAATATGTATTAGATACGCTTCGTGCACGCACAGGTTTTCAGATGGGATCGTTCAAATTTGTAAACAGAAACAGTGTCACTGTGTTTTAACAAGAAATCCACGCTAAATATCCAGGTATTTACATGTGCAACAATACTTGTTGAATAACTCGCGTTTCAAAATAAAATTGAAGAAAAAAATTCTAGTGGCAATGAATGCAAAATGCAGGAAGGTAGACCTTGAGTGTCAAAATTTCCAAAACACTCGGACACTAGATTATTTCTTCATCGAGCAAGCTGGGAAACCAGTTTGTCTCATTTGCCTAGAAAATGTTGCTGTAAGAAGGTGGCAAATATCAGGTGACTTTATGAGACCTGCATAGTGGAAATTTTAACAAGTTTACTGCTAAAGCAAGGGAAGATGAAGTTGAGTGAATGAAGGTTAGTTTCGGAAAACAAACATCACTTTTTTTGTCAAGAAAAGCAGTGAAAACGAAGGAAGCACCCGTGCTACTTCCACTTGATGTGGAAGTGGACACTGCATCAGAAATTTTTCAAATGGAATTGATTGAGATGCAGTGTGATGACATATTGAAATCGAAATTTCATTTTGAAGATGTGTCAGTGATTGACTTCTATAGAAAATGTATTCATCCAAGTGGGAAGCATTCTAACTTAGTGGACCATGCAAAAAAGATGGCATCATTGTTTGGCAGCACTTCTCTGTGTGAGCAATTATTTTCAAAAATGAAGCACACCAAGAACCATTTGAGAACAAGATTGACCGATGCCCATCTGGGTAACGTCTTGCTCTTGGAATCAACACGTCTGACACCCAATATTGCGAAGCTTTCAAGCAACAAACAGCATCAAGTTTCACATTGATTTATCAACTATTTGCATTAAAATTTTCTTTTTTATTATACTCAATTTACCACCATTCAATGCATCATGTTCATACATTTTATGTTTGAAGATTCTTTGTGTCCTTTTAATAGATCCAAAAGATGCCTTGATTGAAACAAACTGCAACTAAACCGAGTTCCTTAATTACTAATTGGCATCCTTGGTTAAGCACAAATGATTTTCCAGCGTGCGTTATTCATTAATTTGAGGCAAAACATGACTATATATATTTAAATGGATAATTCCCATATTTCAAGTTTTTTATGGAATTTATCTGGCCTGCCGTCTGCTCATTGATATGCAATCCAGCCCACAGAGGCAAGAAGGTTGCCGACCCCTGATCTATCATCAAGGGTCCCAACTACTTAGGTCATGCTCTCTTCTCACTGCTGCCATCAGGGAGGAGAAGGTACAGGTCCCACACAACCATTCTTAGTAACAGTTATTACCCTACAACCGTCAGACTCCTGAATCACACTGGATAGCTTTATTCATCTCAGCACTGAAGTGATTCCATAACCTATGGATTCCTGTCAAGGACTCCACAACTCCTGTTGCAGTATTTATGCATCTGTTTATTGTTATTAATTATGTTGCACTTGCACAGTTTGCCTTCTTTTGCACATCGATTGAATATCAGTCTTTATGAGTAGTTTTTCATCAATTCTATTATACTTCTTTGTTCTACTGTGAATCCCTGCATGAAAATGAATCTCAGGGTAGTATATGGGGAGATATAACTACTTTGATAATAAATTTCCTTTGACCTTTGATGTTACTGTGTCTGCAGTCACAAATACCAACGTCAGGTGTGACTCAAATCAAATCTGTTGAGGCATAGTTGTGACACAATTTCAAGATGATTGTTGAATCAGTTTACGAAACCAGGCACAAAAACCCTTTAAATGCTCTTGTTGTGTCCGTCCCACCATGCAACAAGACCATGACAAATTGAATTCTCAATATAACAATATGTTTAAGAAACACTCTACTTAAATATGATTAGCAATTTGTTTCAGGAGAAATTTAGCAATCTCACCTTTGAGTCAGTAGCTTGAGAGTATAAATCCTGCTCCAGGATTTGAGCCCTTAATCTAAATTCACTCTTCTGATTTGAACTGATACCGTTCCTAGGTGTGTAATTAAAAGTTGCTGAGTGCTTTTAATTCCTGCAGATTTCAGAATTACAGGGCACACCCATACTAGTGAGCTAATTGACATTCAATGTGGCATGTTGGGAGAGTCTGAACAGCAACATGACCCATATGGTTTTAATACACTTCTACTGTGCCTGCAGCCTGTGGTAGTTTATTAAAAATTCAACATATTCACTTATTCACTTTGTTTTAAAACAATGCACTAAAAACATAAACCAGTGCCAATATCCTACCCAAGCAGAAATAATATAAAAGTACAGTACAATGTTACAGACCAAAGCATCTATGATACTG
This sequence comes from Hemitrygon akajei, assembly GCF_048418815.1. NCBI lineage: Eukaryota > Metazoa > Chordata > Chondrichthyes > Myliobatiformes > Dasyatidae > Hemitrygon > Hemitrygon akajei. The sequence continues at coordinate 48,597,511 of NC_133133.1, read as the reverse complement.
AATTCAACTCTATCTGTCTGAGAGAAGAGAAGTGATATCCCAGAGGTGAATATCTCAGTCACTGTCTAATCCCTGCATGCACAGCCAAGGCACTCACCTGAATCAGACTGAAGCCTCATTAATTCATGCAAACCTGGTGAATATAGGAGACTTGTGGTTCTTCCACTTTCGGCTGGGTTGGAACATTTATTATGGATGTTACACTCAATAAACTCTGAAGGCATGACAACTAAGTGTTGAATTATTCTGTGCTGTTTTCCAGGATTTGCAAAGACCATGTGAACTGCTGCTGCTGCTGCTGTAGGCTACTCTACAGTGGGGTTGAAATCTGTTGTCTTTTGTCAAGGTCCCTAATAGCTAAGGGTTCCATATCAATAAGCCTTCTCTGTGATGTGGCTCTTCGAATATATGACCTATCTAAAATAGAATTGAAGTCAGCCAGCCTTGTACACTCTGCAGAAGTGCTGATAAACAATTAGATATTTTAAGTCTCTGCTGTAATTAAAACAAACTATTCTCTTTTCTCACTTCCACCCTCCTACTTCACCTGTATCTTAACACCCCATGCTTCTTTAACTTTTCCTAGCTGTAGTGTCAGATTGAATACTTTTGTTTCACTCTCCTCAGATGTAGCCTGACTAGTAGAGTATTACTAGAATTGTCTGCTTTTATTTCAGAAAGCCATTCACTTACTTTTCATGACATACTAAACAATTTTTAACCATTAAGCTACTTTTGAAGTATAGACGGTGTTGTCATGTAGGAAACATGGCTGTCAATTTGTGCGTCCTCAAAGGAGGATGTGATATGACCAGATAATTTGTTTTTATAATGTTGATTGAGAGATAAATACTCTCCCTGACACTGGGAATAAATCCTACCTCTTCTTTGAAATGGGGTAGTAGAATGTTCTACATCCCTCTGGAAGGGCAGCTGGAGTCGGTTCAGCCACTTATTTGGCTTAGAGGAATCTCCAACAGAACAACAGTCTTTCAGCAGTCTAGTGTGCAAAACTGTCTGGCTGGGAATCAGCCATTTAACATAACTAAACAAAGTCAAGTTGTCCTCTACAAGTGGACAACATATGGGATAGACCTTTGGCTGGATGACAGAAATAAAACTATACAATTCAATAACATGGATTCATACCACATAGAGATTATAAATCCTAGGAATTGCATGGTTATATGAATTGTGCAATAAGTGGAGGCAAAATGAGACATGTTTCTCTGCAGTTGGAAGGGAGGATCACACTACAGATAGATTTATACAGTGAATGGCATACCTCAAATAACTTCTACGAGCATACATACAAAATAAGCAGGACTAAAAGCATGATCTGCCAAATCGATAATGTTCATTTCAGTTCCCCTGCATGTCTGGTACATTGATGCACAGGACTGCCCAGTCATGTGTCATAGGGTTCTACTGTGCATCATTCATACCAGGATGGTGCTTCTATTTTTGTCCAAGGATGCCTACTCCTTGGTTGTAACAGGCCACTCATGCATGAGCAAACCTTTAAAAGACATCTAGTAGGAATGAACTGTTCTCTTTCAAGCACATTACAATGGCAAAATCTGGAAGGGGAAAAAGCAACTTCCAGTGCACTAACACTGTGAGATTGATTCTCTTGGGTGTGATGCCTTGGATCTGTTATTTTCAAGCACCAAAACATTTCCAGGTCTAGGTTCCTTCTGAATGATGGAGGATGAGACAAGTACTAAAATGCATCGCTCTCTGTCCTTGTTTGTATTGACGTTTTTGTAGCAAAAACACCAACACAGAGAAGCAATACTCTACGCTCTTTCATTGTACAAATAGCTGTAATAGGAAATAGACTAAGCAGTTATTTTTCAGTTTAAATACCTTCACCCACTCTTCTCTAAGATTATTTGTACCTCACTAGCTTAAAAAGAGCTATATTTTGACAGGTGTTCCAGAATTACCTGGAACACCTGTCCAGATTTAAAGTTGATTTATTATTAATACAAATAGTATGATTCATTTTATTTTTCTATTTATGAAGTTCATTGCATATTAAGAGCACTGCATATCTATCATAGGTCAACCAAAGTTGACCTACAGCTCCCTGAGGTGAAAAGGACTCAGATGCCATAAGATACACTCATGTACAAATGATCTGTTCTGCTGAATTCTGTCTCCATCATCCACCTGGAGCATCGTTAACCTACATAGGTTTCTAAGGACTAGATTAGATTAACACATCAATCTTTTACCACCGAGACCTTTGATTCAAAAGCAGCTCTGTGGATACGAATATTTTTTCATGGTTGTATGTGAAGGACCCATTCTAAATTTATTAAGGACACAACTTAGTTTCTGAAGGATATATGTAATCTTCCAGTAATGTTAAGCACAATATGTTCCATGAAGTGAAAACAAATTCAGGCTGGTTGGGTTGAAGGAATCTGTTGGATCACAGTGTTGGGAGGTTTATACTGGGACTGTCCTTAACAAGTCTGGCCTGGGGATGATGGAATCGTAAATTAAAGGCTAACAAGCCAGTCGCGGTCCAGATAGACTGAAAAGACAGGGTGTTGGTCATGATGAGAGCCGATTTCACTGGTTCTCTGTGATGGTCATCTTCGTGGTGCTGAGGCTATAAAGACGGCCTCGACTGCTGTGCTCCATGCCTGCTAAAGTGATGAACTGATAAGCGAGGTTTCGGGCCTACTTCATGCTGCCTGGGGTTCCGATCCGAGGACTCATTTTTGGTTCAAAATCCTGTCGTTCGTTTCAAATGTTGGCATGGTTTGTGTTTTTTTTTTCTTTCTCTCGTGCATCAAGTGTGGGTCTTTTATTTTTATTTTATTTTTCTTTAAATTGGGTTATTTCGGGTTTCTTGCTCTGTGGGAAGCAAACCTCAAGGTTGTATAATTTATACATTCTTTGACAATAAATGTATTTGAATCTCAAATCCTGAATTTTGTAAGGCGGTTCATTGTAGGTAAGTGTTTTGGAGTCAGTGGTCGTTAATATAATCAGTACTGTCATAATATCTGTTCTGTCTCTCACCCTGCTTCTCCCTTTTTGAATCCACTGACTAAATACCAGAGTGATTCTGATCCTTCTCTTCAGTTTACTAGTAGTTCAGAGTGAATGCTTCAATGACTTATATGTCCCCACTAGTACTGCCACTTCGGCTAAGTGTGCAGAATGGAATAGAAATTGATGACATGAAAGGGACCTTGAAAATGTAAATTGGTTGGTTAACATTGAATTTTTTGAGCTCTTCTCTGACTTAAAGGCATCAAAATCAGTCGTATTGGGCAAAGACAAGTACAATGCAACTTCCGCTCATAACTAAGCAGATGTTAGACCTTTGATATGTGCAAAAAAAGAATCATCTTCTTCCAGTCCAAGTTCTCCTCTCCAGGACTGGTACATTAGGCATTCATGAAGACTTGTTATCTCCTGCAGTGAAGGGTATAGGTAGCTTTCCAAAATTTAAGCCTTTCTTCTCATCTGAGCAACATTTCCTGTTGCTTGCTCATCTCGAATCCTCTCCTGAAAGCTAATAAGCACACTAATTCAACACCTTGCACCTCTGCTGAACCCCAGAAGTTTCTGCTCTTAAAATTGGTCTCCCAGCCTCTTCTTTCAATGACCCCAGATATCATGACCTCCTTTGCAGTCACCCAGATTTAAGCTGATTCTTGGCCTAAGCATGACAAGCAACTAGCAATCTCTCAGGATTTAAATATAGTAGGTCTTGATCAAGCCTTTGAATTGGTGAATTGTGAACTTAAGTTTCATGTCTTGATGAGGAAGTTTTGAGTTGATTACCAACTGAGCCATAATGTCAATTGATACATATCATGAGGAGTAATATTGTTTTTGTCAGTCGGCTTCAGATTTTTCATGGGATTAATTGACAATGCAGAACAGAAAGTAACCTTAACCTCCTTAACTGTTCTAGGGTTTTTAATAGTTCTGCAAGATGTTCTCTTTAATATTTCAGTTTCAATTACTGTGCACCATGGTTATTCCTTTGAGATCAATGCAATTATACACTCAGTAACCACTTTATTAGGTACACCTGCTTATTAATGCAAATATATAATCAGCCAATTGCTTGGCAGCAACTCAATACATAGAAGTATGCAGATGTGGTCAAGCAGTTCAGTTGTTGTTCAGACCAAACTTTAGAATGGAGGGAAGAAATGTGATCTGAGTGTCTTTGATCGCGGCATGATTGTTGGTGTCAGACGGGGTGGTATGAATATCTCAGAAACTGATGATCTCCTGGGATTTTCATGCACAAGAATCCCTAGAGTTTACATAAAATCTTGCAAATAAACAAACAAAAAAAATCTAATGAGTGGCAGGTTTGTGGACAAAAATACTTTGTAAATAAGAAAGGTCAGAGGAGAATGGCTAGACTGGTTCAAGCTGACAGGAAGAGAATAGTAACTTAAATAATTGTGTGTTACAACAGTGATGTGCAGAAGAACATCTTTGAATGCACAACATTTTGAATCTTGAAGTGGATAGGCTGCAGCAAATGAAGACCACAAACATACACTCTATGGCCATTTTATTAGATGGTCACTGAGTGTAATTAGTAAGGATAACCATAACTGTGCTTTCCTGTAATTATCTTCTGGTCTGTCAGGGTCAGTTTGTATTTGGCTCTTCTTAACCAGGTTGAACATTACAAACATTTAAAAGAACCTGGCCTTTTTAAGCTTCGAAGTCTAATTTAAGGTTTCTATTCAAAACAGAAATTCAGCTTTTTTCCGAATCCATCATCAGGGACAAAATGCCAGAACTGACTGGGTGTTGGTTGTGAGATGGAATGCTCTAAGCATATGCAGTTAATACACATGGTGATGTGTCTCAGACTGGTTGATCCAAGTTAGTGCAAAACCTTTGCTTTCATTAATTTATTTTTTTTAAATTGTCTGATCTTGACAATACACAAGGGGAATTCTGTTTAAAGTAAGGTCGTATCAACTCTACTTATCACTTTGCACAGACCTTTTTTGGGCCTAAGCCTTCTCCTAAACTTCCATTGCTGCCATATTTCACTGTCTGGATGAAATAGTTCTTCCCAAGGGGTATCAATTAGTTGTGTTCAGCATGTATGCAGCACGGCTAGTGAGATAAATGATACACATGAATGCACATCAGTAGCCCATATTATGTCTATTACAGTGCACTTTAGTGGCAGATTAACCTTAAAAATGTGTAGCCACATTATAGACAATAGTACTTGTTTTGATTTAAAGTTATTACCTATTTGCTGTGATAATAATATCCCAAGGTTTGAAGTTCAAAGTAAATTTATTATCAAAATTACCATATACTGGCTTGAGAATCATTCTTGTGCAGAGATTTACAGGGAAAAAAGGAATACCATTTAAAAACTATCCATAAACAGTCAAAGACTGACTAACAGCCAATGAATAAACAAAGAGAAACAGTGCAAATAAAAACATATTGAGAACATGAGCTGTAAAAAATTCTTGAAAATGTGCCAGTGAATCGTAGAATCAGTAGTGGTGATTGAAGTTATCCACGCTGGTTCAGGGGCCTGATGGTTGTTGCTTAATTTGTGTTCCTGTACCTGGTGGTGTGGGACCTTGGACTTCTTACCATCTGCCTAATGGTAGTAGTGAGAAGGCGACATGGTGAGGTATATGAAATATGGAAAAGCGCTCTTGTCAGGCATAAATGTCTGTAAGTATGTCCCAATAATGACAGCTCAGAATCGGTTTTAATATCACTGGCATATGCCGAGAAATTTGTTGTTGCAAATTCAAATTGAATAAGTAGCAAAAAAGCGAATAAAAAAGTAATGAGGTTGCATTCATGGGTTGAATGTCCATTCAGAGGTTTGATGGTGAAGGAAAGAAGCTAATACTGAATCATTGAGTGCATGCCTTCAGTCTCCTGTACTTCCTTCCTGATGGTAGCAACGACAACAAAGTGGAATGTGTGTGATGGGGACACTTAATGATGGATGCTGTCTTTTTGAGGCATTGTTCCTTGCAGATGTCCTGGATGTTGGGGAGGCTAGTGCCCATGATGGAGCTGACTGAGTTCACAACATTATGCAGCTTGTTCTGATCCTGTGCAGTGGCTACCCCATACTAGACGGTGATGCAGCCAGTTAAAATGCTTTCCATGGTACATCTGTAGAAATTTCTGAGAGCCTTTGGTGACATACAAAATCTCCTCAAACTCCTAATGAAGTATAGACACTGTCTTGCCTTCTTTGTAACTGCATCGATATGTTGGGCCCAGGATAGACCCCCAGAGGTGCTGGCACTCAGGAACTTGAAATTGCTCAGCCTTTCCACTTTTGATCCTTTGATGAGGACTGGTGTGGTTCCCTTGTCTTACCCTTTCTGGTCCACAATCAATCCTTTAGCCATACTGAAGTTGAGTGCAAGGATGTTGCTGTGACGCCACTAAACTAACAGATATATCTCGCTCCTGTACGCCTTCTCGTCACCATCTAAAATTCTGCCAACAATAGTTGTGTCATCAGCAAATTAATAGAAGGCATTTGAGCTGTGCCTAGCCACACAGTCATGGATGTAGAGAGAGCAGAGCAGTGGGCTAAGCACACATCCTGAGGTGCGCCAGTGGTTGATTATCAGTGAGGTGGAGATGTTATTTCTGATCTGCACAGATTGTGGTCTTCTGGTGAGGAAGTCGAGGATTCAGTTGCAGAGTGAGGTACAGAGGCCCAGATTTTTGGAGCTTTTTGATCAGAACTGTAGGAATGATTGTGTTAAACACTGAGCTGTAGTCATTAAACAGCAGCCTGACATAGGTATTGCTATTGTCCAGGTGACCAAGGCCGTGTGAAGAGCCATTGCGATTGCATCCCCTGTAGACCTATTGTGACGATAGGCAAATTGCAGTGGGTCCAGGTCCATACTGAGGCAGACTTTAATTCTAGCCATAACCAACCTCTTAAAGCATTCATCATTGTAGATGTGAGTGCTACTGGATTATATTTGTTAAGGCAGTTCGCCCTGCTTTTGGGCACTGGTGTGATAGCTGCCCTTTTGAAGCAGGTGGGAACTTCCAACTGTAGCAATGAGCGATTGAAAATGTCTTAAAGAAATCTGCCAGATGGTCGGTACCTGTTTTCCGAGCCCTACCAGATACTCCATCGGGGCCTGTAGTCTTACAAGTATTCACCCTCTTGAAAGACTTTCTGATGTTGGATCTGAGACAGAGATCACAGGGCCACTGGATGCTGCAGAGATCCTCATAGCTACAGTTCTATTCTCCCTTTCAAAGCGTGCATAAAAGGCATTGAGCTCATCTGGGAGTGAAACATCACTGTCATTCATGATGTTAGGTTTCGCTATGTAGGCAGTAATGCCTGTAAACCCAGCCAGAGTTGTCGTATAACAGATTGCACCTCTAACCTCAATTGGAATTGTTCTTTTGCTCTTAAGATAGCTCTCCATAAGATAGCTGGGTTGTCTAGTCCTGGATCACCAGACCTGAATGCCACAGATCTATTCTCCGGAGACTAGGAATCTCTTGGTTCATCCACAGCTTTTGATTTGGGTATGCACAGTATGTTCTCGTAGGCACACACTCATCCTCACAGGTTTTAGTGAAGTCCATGACAAACGCGTATTCATTAGATTCAAAGATGTATTTCTGAATATTGTCCAGTCCACCAGCTCAAAGCAGCTTTGTCAGTGCTCTTCCGCCTCCCTTGTCCATACCTTCTTGGTCCTCTCCACTGGTGCTGCAGTCTTCAGTCTCTAGGAGTAGAAGCAGAGCCATATGATCAGACTTTCCAGGTGAGGGTGTGTGATGGCACAGTAAGCACTCTTGATAATAGTGTAACAGTGGTCCAGTGTGTTGCTTCTTCTGGTTCCACAAGTGATATGTTGGTGATAATTATTTAGAGACTTTTTCAGTCTGGCTTGGTTAGTATCACATTGCAGCTATTTAAGTGGTTGTGACAATGGCCAGGATTTTATTATCACCAGAAAACGAGGTAATAACTAACGTGTCTTGTGAGAATAGACAGCACAGTCAATTCAAGCAACCAGGCATCTTTTATATTTTGCCAACTGGATTCCTGCCTAGAATAGAAAAAATGAAATAGAAGCCCTCTGCTGAGTGTTGGGACCATGTTCTGATTATTTTTCATTCAGGAAGAAAGCTTTCAGAGCAAGGAGGTGATAATTCTCCTTGAGCAGGCCCCTTTCTGGTCTTTCTTGTGTCCATCCTTTGTATTGAATCTAAGTTAATACTCAAGTCAGGATAAAGCTGAGGAAAGTAAAGGATTGGTGGCTTTGTTCTTGGTGAGTGTGATGGCTCCAACTTGGACTGATCTCTGTTGGATGGGTAATACAAAGTATTAAAATCAATTATAAGTATACAGTATTTGCATCCAGCAGAGGATGTAATGGTTTGGAGGTACTTCAACTGCACAGGATCTTACTGCCCAGAAATCCCTCTCTGCAGTCACTACATGGGGTCTATCACACTGGTTTTCTGCTACCTTGAGTGCGCGAATAGAATGGGTGATTATATATTACAGAGACCCTTCGTCCGAATCAGCTCAACAGAATCACAAAGCTGATGAAGATGGACAAAGCTTTGCCAATTGTAAGAGATGTTAGTGATTTCCAAAGCTATTAACATTTAAATATCTGCATTAAAAAGTAACACTTATTGCAAAATTAAAGTTAATCAAAAATACAGTAATAAATAATCATGTGCATGAAACTGAAAGAACAATTTTGTTTTTTTTTACTAAATTGACCATCGCCTTCTAGTTCACAAGCCTTGGAACCACCTTGAAGTTTGGAGTTCCTTCACCAGACCTAACAAGGTACAGTATTTAAGAGGTGATTCTTCAAGTAAAGACCCTCAACAAGCCTGAGCTCCTGGTGACAGAGGTAGTCCAGCTGTTATTCAGTTGGCTCTGGATTTTCATTCTTGAAGAGCAGATGTGAAAGTCTTAGCCTATGGTCTTCAGTCAGCTGAGTGCTGACAGGTTCACTTGGAAACATTTGCCGAACTCAACAAGATCTGGCCCATGAATTATTGAGTTTCTATCTGGGATGCAGAATAAAATTGCAGACTATATAAATATTTACTTGATCAATCCAAGCCATCACAATCAATAATGGCAGTTTCATGAGGAGTGGTTTTGTCAATTTCATTCCCAGCAAGGATTACAGAAATTTTGATATAGAATCAATTTGACAGCCACACCAATCAGAATGGGTGTTTTTTCTCCTTGTGGAAATTAAATCTCTTATGTCCTACCTCATTAATCCTATTTTTGTGATATTCTAAACTATATTACAACTCAGTATATATTCTACTCCTGTCAATTTTCAGCCATGTCGACTGGTACTCATGAAATAATACCTCTATAATTACTTCTAATTTGTTCACTTGAAATCCCACTGAGCATTATTCTGCACACACTCCATCTTCTCTCACTTGTAATTAGTGCTCATCCTTTTCCCTTGCTATCTTTGTTCAAACCAGCATATCATTTGGTCTCGTCTTTCCAGAATTATCAGTGCCAATTAGTTTGTTGTTCTCTGGTCCAGTTATTCCTTTTGCATACTGTTTATCATTTTGATTTTTTTTTCTTTGCACAGAATTTTTAACATTTTATTTTACCATGTTATTTGCCCATCAATTTCTACTTTATCTACAGACTCAATACGATTGTTTTTATTTTTCTTGCTCTTTTCATTCTTGCTTCAAATTCTTCTATATTTTCCTAGTTATCTGCTTGGCCACTACATTAAACCCTTTCTCATTTATCCTTGTAGAAAACATCCCATCATCAAGAGAACTGTCCTATAATGGAAACTCTGAAATAAGCTTTTTTTTTTAGATATTCTTTAGATCCCTTTAAATGCCTATCCCATTTCTTTTAAGATATTAGTGTCCAAGCAGACCTACTAATGAACCCTTTATTAGTCTCCTAAAACATATCTGCAGATTTCCAAGCCAAAATATACAACAGAACATTTAGATGAACTGCAATAGATAATATTTAATCCGCTTGTCATGATGGGATTTTTAAATGAACTGCTGATCTTCTCTTCTTTGTTCCATTACAATACCTGTTAAGGCTCTACCTAGCAAGAGGTCACTACTTCAAGCATGTTGAAGAGGATGGATAGTGTTCATGTCTTCTTATTTCTTCCTATGCCTGAGTTAGAGTGTCGTTATACTCTTCCCTTTTCCACTATCAGTTTCCAATCCCTCAGTAAGATAACTTCCTCTGGAACCCTCCACTCTTGCTGACCTGCCAAATTGCAACCAGTTCTACCTCAACCTTTGCAAACTTGAGCTCAAGCACTCTACAAATGAGATTTACTAATTAGAGATCCCATATTCTCCAGGGAACACACACGTCACCAAGTTTCCATCATTATTATGTTATACATTTATATTGTACTTAAAGTAAAATTTACAGTTTATGAAATAGACTTTTGAATTAATTTCCTTCCCTGCTCTCCATAACAAATTATTTGAGGTTCAGATTTATTTATCACATGTACATTGAAACATTCAGTGATATGTACCAGTTGTGTTAACAATCAACTCGCCCAAGGATGTGGTGGGGCAGCCTGAAAGTGTCGGCATACATTTCAGTGCCAACATAGCATGCCCACCATGCTTGGCAGAACAACACAGAACACAGCAAAACAGAATAAAATAAAATAATAATAATAATAATAATAATAATAAGTACCTTATTGATCCCATGTAGGAAATTATTTCATTATAGCAACATTTAAAAACACAATTAGCAATAGTGAATAATAATAATAATAATAAATATACAATGTGACAAAGCAACAACAGCAAAACAAGCTCTGTTTTTCACTAGCCACATATATACACAGTTCTCTAACCCCAGGTCAGGCACTGAATGAAGACCCTGGAGAGGGAAGCAAACTCCCGGCCTCAAACTCTGCACTCACCAATGATGGGATCCTGAATGTTAGGCCTAAAAGTCTGGTCTCACTGATGTGCATATCTAGGGGTTCACCAGCCCTCGTGTTTCCTGCCCGCATGGAACTCTGATCCTGGACCGCGCTGATGACTCACTAAATAGGGAGGGGGAGGGGTGGGATCTTCCAGCTCTTATCTTTGCTGCTCCACTGGCCTGATATCCAACCACATCGCCGACCTTTAAACATGAAGCAGAGACTGAGACTTCAGCCTTTGCTCTGAATACCCCCATATTGCTGTCCTTAAACACTAACCTGACTATTAACTCCCATCTGTCCCAACACCTTCCCTGTGAACACCCCCATATTGCTGTCCTTAAACACTAACCTGACTATTAACTCCCATCTGTCCCAACACCTTCCCTGTGAACCGAAAGTAAAACCAAAAAAGACAATTAAGGCTGAGCCGTGACCTCAATGGAGATTTCAGCTCAGCGCCATCTTAAGTGAAAATCCATGTTCTGGTTTTGCTGAATTCCCTCTAGTTAAATGTATTGTTCGCACTTCATTGCCAGTCCCTGCTGTAATCCAGTGCACTCCCCCTCTTTGTTAAGTATGACTTACATTTTAAGCCAGCTCCAGCTCTTTCAGTCCTCTATTCAGTGAATTACTTCAAGTGAATCTGCAGACAGCAATCTACTATTTGTTGCAGAAGTATATTCCAAATGCTTGTCTCATTCAGCAGCCCATAAACCTCCAAAGCTTGGTCTACCTACAGCATCTACCTCAGAGCACTGAAGAGAAACCATCAACACTGTCATCTCAAAATTCTGCTAATTCACTGGCTGGATAAATAAACCAACTTAATTGTTAAATCTCAGGCTGATATTCCTAGCATTAATAGATTAATAATGCTCATTCAGCTCCAATAACCAAGTTGGATTATTTTCTTGCTTACTTAACAAAAAAATCTAAAAATGGACAGTACTGTTTTCCTTCCCCATCCTCAAGGACCCTTGCCCATTGCTAGCAATAAAGGCAAGACTTTACGTGCTGTAGATTATTTAAGCATGCCTCCAGCCAATTATTTAGCAGGCCTAATTACCTCTCTATTCTGATTTTTGAATGTACTATTTTCTTTCTCCACTTATAATAGTAATGATGTTAACAATAGGGCAAATGTGAGCTATAGTCAAGAGGGAAATGTGGATTGCCAAAAGGCAGGTTGAGAAGGATATTGATGATAATGCTAACATTGACCCTGAGATTTTTTTCAATAGTTTAGTAGTAAAAGAAAAGTCAAGGAGGAAGTTTAAGTGTATTAGGAATAATAGTGGGGTCGTTAAATATGCAGAAAAGGATAAAATGGATACTCTTAACCCTTATTTTGCCGAAGTATTCACGTGAAAAGATGTTAGCAATATGCTAGTAAGTGCAGAGAAAAAGTGCAGATCGCGTCAACTTCATTAACTTCGCCTCCAACTTTCACCCCGCCCTCAAATTCACCTGGTCTATTTCCGACAACTCCCTCCCCTTTCTAGATCTTTCTGCTTCTATCTCTGGAGACAGCTTATCCACCGACGTCTACTAGAAACCTACTAACTCCCACAGCTACCTAGACTATTCCTCCTCCCACCCTGTCTCCTGCAAAAATGCTATCCCTTTCTCTCAATTCCTCTGCCTCCACCACATCTGCTCTCAGGATGAGGCCTTTCATTCTAGGACAAAGGAGATGTCTTCCTTTTTTAAAGAAAGGGGCTTCCCTTCGTCCACTATCAACTCTGCCCTCCATCGCATCTCCCGTATTTCACGCACCTCTGCCCTCACCCCATCCCCCCGTCAGCCCACCAGGGATAGAGTCCCCCTGGTCCTCACCTATCACCCTACCAGCCTACAGATCCAACGTATAATCCTCCGTAACTTCCGCTACCTCCTACGTGATCCCACCACCAGCCACATCTTCCTCTCCCCCCCACTCTCAGCTTTCCGCAGGATCGCTCCCTACGCGACTCCCTTGTCCATTCATCCTCCCCATCCCTCCCCACCGACCTCCCTCCAGGCACTCATCCCTGCAAACGGAAGAAGTGCTACACCTGCCCCCACACTTCTTCCCTCACCACTATCCTAGGCCCCAGACAGTCCTTTCAGGTGAGGCACCACTTCACCTGCGAGTCAACTGGGGTGATATACTGTATCCGGTTCTCCTGATGTGGCCATTTATACATTGGGGAGACCCGCCGCAGACTGGGAGACCGTTTCGCCGAACACCGGCGTTCAGTCCTCCAGCAGTGGCAGGGTCTCCCTGTGGCCACACACTTCAATTCCACAGACCACTCCCACTCCGATATGTCTGTCCATGGCCTCCTCTACCGTCAAGATGAGGCCACACGCAGGTCGATGGAGCAATACCTCATCTCCTGCCTAGGTAGCCTCCTGCCTGCCGGCATGAACATCCAACTCACAGACCTCCGTTGATACCCCTGCCCCCCCCTTACCCCCATCCCTATCTATTATTTTAGTCTGGTTCTCTTCCTTTCTCTTTTCCCCCCTCACTATAATCTCCCCCCAGCTCTACCTTTCTTTCTTTTTTATTTCCCTAATTCTTCACCTTCCCCCTAGCCCATTTCCCTCCTCTACCATCCCATGTTACTTCAATCCTGATGAAGGGTTTTGGCCCGAAATGTCGTCACTACCTCCTCCCATAGATGCTGTCTGGCCTGCTGAGTTCTGCCAGCATTTTGTGTTTTTATTTATTTCCAGCATCTGTAGATTCACTCGTGTTGGCAGAGAAAAATAGGGTCATTTTAAGTGACTTGGAGATCTCAGAATGTGAAGTCCTGCTTCAGCTGAAAAGGCTGGAAGTTTATAAATCTCCAGGGCCAGACAACATATATCGAAGGGTACTTAAAGAGGTCTGTGGTTATATATACAAATGCCTAACATGTATTTTTCAAAAGTCAATGAAGACTGGTGAAATCTCTAAGGACTGAAAATGAGTTAATGTAGCCCCAGTATATAAGATGGGTGACAGTACTGCCCCTGGTAACTATAGACCAGTAAGCTTAACGTGTATCACACACAAGATAATGGAATAATAAAGAATGACTTGGAAAAGCAGCTGATAAGGACAGACATGTTAACAGAAAGTCAGCATGGGTTCAGAAAGGGGAAACCATGTTTCAGTAATATGCTGGAGTTCTATGAAGAGGCAAATAAAATTAATGAAAGCAATAGAGTGCTTGATATCATTTATTTGGATTTTCAGAAGGCTTTTGACAAGGTACCCCATGAGAGGTCAATAATCAAATTACAGGAGTTAGAGATTCAGGGTAGGTGTGTGAATGGGTGCAGAATTGGCTGAAAAATGGAGAACATTGAGTTATGGTGAGAGGATCGGTTTTACTTCTAGAAGATGTTAAAAGTGGGGTTCTGCAGGAATCGGTTTTGGGGCTACTGCTGCTTTTAATTTAGACCAATAATTTGGATAAACACATAACGAATAAACTTGTAAAGTTTGCCAATGACTCAAAATTAGGGGGATGGGCTGATAACATTCAGGCAGCAGAATCAATATAGTTAGATTTAAACAAAATCTAAATGGGGGCAGATAAATGGAAAATGACATTTAATGTAATTAAATGTAAAGTATTTCATATAGGAAGTATAAATATTAGATATAAATATACAATGGGTATCTTGACTTAGAAAGCACACTGCATGAGAAGGATTTGGGTATCCTGGTGGACATCACTACCAACATCTAGTCAATGCACAGAAGCGTTGAGGAAAGCTAATGGAATGTTGGGCTATATAATACGCTCAGTAAAGTTCAAGCCAAGTAACGCTCTCGTTAAGCTGTATAGTGTGCTTGTGAGATCACACCTTGAAAACTGTATAATTTTGGACTTCATATTGTGTGAAGGATGTGAAGGTATTGTAGAGTCCAGGGAAGGACGAGGAGACTAACTGCAGGTCTGCAGGGTATGAGCTATGAAAAAAGATTGAAAGGATTAAATCTTGTTAGCCCGAGTAGATGTAGGATGAGAGGAGTCATGATAGAATTGTTCAAAATCATTAAGTTTATAAGTGCTACTTCAAAATTAATCCATCATCAAGGACGCAAGGCCATAGGTGGAGACTGGTTAAAGGGAGATTACAGATCAACATGAGGAAGCATTTCTTTAGCCAGTGAGTTGTGGACACATGGAACAAATGACCTAGTTACGTAGTTGAGAGTAGTACCTTGGAGACTTCCAAATCAAAACACAGTAGTTATTTCAACACACTATGTAAATAGGAATTTGGCAAGCTTTGTTGGGCTGAATAGTCTGTTTTTGGCAAAAACTTTCTGATGTTCTAATGTGTAAACAACCTGACAGCCACATATTTGCCCTATCACATAGAACATGTTCCTCAAGTACTAACTTTCAACATGTTTATCAGATTCATGTAGGGAAGCCTGCACATAGTGCTGACTGAAAGGGAGCCATGAGGAGAAACATCCCCATCTTTCAAAAGCTTATTGTTTAACCAGCTGATGTTCTTCACACAGTTTCAGTGCCCATTTTCCTCAAGAAAGGTAAATAGAACATCTTGTTTTTAGCTTTCACTTGTATAACAACAGTAAATAATCCTGTTCTTCAGGTTTACAAGACGACAAGCCAGAACAGGACAACCCTTGAACAGAAGTCTGGAAGGATGAGGAAAAATGAAGAGATTTTTACAAGTTTAAAATTTATAAAATTTACATTTTAAATGTTTTCTTTAGAAAGGTCAGATTCTGTCAGCCTAAGACTCATCATAATGTGCTAAAAAGATCAAGCTAATTGTCATCCATTTGAATTTGTAACATACAAATAATAATTGCAATGTTATAGGCTGTGGGCCAACTGAAATGTTTTTTTTAATCCCTGCGATAACATGCTTGTATGTTATCTTCCCTAACGTATTCTCTGAGAGTTTTACTAGACCATAAACATTACTCCTTAAGCATTTTCACTGCGCTTTCCAGCATGGATAGGGAATGGAATGTTCTCACAGTCCCCCTTGTGATTCTTTTTAAAACTATGTGGTACTCTCTGGCCCCTTAAACATCTTAACTTCATCCAGAGTTCCAAGGAATGTTACTTCTCCCATTTTAAGCCATTGAACCATGTTTGGCTAGCTTACTAGAGCTGGTTCCTATACTTCCACACCATGCAATTAAAAACTTTGAATAGCTTTTGTAATTCCATTACAATGAAATAATTCCACATAGTTGAGATGTACAATTTCAGTTGTACATTTGAAACATATTGCTTTGCTTCAAATTATACAAACCTTCCCAGATCTAAAATAAACTAAGCGTGGTTTCTGTGAAGAGACTACAAATTGTTTTAATCCAAGCTGTTGAGAGAAGAGTCATAGGTGGTACTGTTTGGTTTTCAGAAATCAAAGGGCTGCTCCAAGTAATTAAGTAATAAATAGTAAACATGGACAGAATATTTAAAAAAAACATATGTTGACCTTTTGATGGTCTTTCTGCTGGGTGATACATTTAATGAGTATGTTTCATATATCAGTTAAATGACTGTCTGCTCATGAAGCCTTAGACTCACCTGGCCTCAGGCGGATAAAAACAATCCAATGTGCTGTTTTGAGGGGAGGTAATCTCAATCCTGGCCACTATTATTTCCCAATCAACATGAGAATAATAAATTATCTGGCTATTATCACAATGCTTTGTGTAAGCTTGATTGCATGTGTTATAAATTTGAATACAGCTCGAGTACCTCAGTGGCTATGATATGGTTTGGAATGATCTGGGCCCATGGAAGACACCACAGGCCAGCATATTAACTAAGGAAAACTTAAATGGTGCTTTTGCACAAACAGACATGCTTTCCAGCAAACGGATTGCTAAAACAGTCTACGTGGCTAAGGAAAGGACGTAGCTAAATCCCATAAACTGCAGGCACAGTCTACGTGACTTTGATTGTGTTAATGGAGTCAGTGCCTTCTTGAGCAGTTCTGTAAATGTTTGGGTAGCCACGTTAGTAGCTAGATAAAACTTTATACTTTATAGCCTGCTACATACTCCTACTGTGTATTTCAATCTTTGGTCATCAATGCACTGAAACATAAACAGAGAATAGTGGTCTACAACATGAAATTCAGTAGTCCTTGTAGTGGGGGAGAAGATTAAAAGGAGTCCATCAGGTTTTATCTATATTGACATAAGTTAATTGGAAAGTTCAGAATTAAATAGTATATTCAACATATTAACTCACACACCCTTCAGCTCATATCAATTCCCAAGATAGCCCCAGTTCTTGAGAGCAGTGATCTGTGACATCATCAGGCATTTAATGGTGGGTGAAGCATGCTATACTGGGCACAACAAGTTGAAAACATGCATAAAATGTTTGAGAAGCACTGGCCTAGATAATGTGCAGAAGTCTGTACTGGGACTTAAATCTACTTCATAGCAAGAATGTGTAAACTAAGCAAAATTGACTCTCACAATAGGAAGTTGCACTTTGCAATGAAAGCTGAATTACTTATTGATCTTCAGTACATAACATCATCCAACAAATGCATTTAGCCTCCCTTATTCCAAGCTCACACTTTTCCAAAGGGTTGAGTCCTTTCTCTCTCTAGTTTCAAAGTCACCCTCGAGAATCTGTTTGATTCCTTTTGGGATATGAATGAGGGCAATTTCAAGATCAATCTAAATGCTCTTCTTGACCTCATTCATCTGCAGCTTCAAGGTAATAGAATCTGAATTCAATTTAATCTGAATCTTCCGATCAAGATAGTGCAGAACTGAGATGTTCATTGATATTATAGCTCAGACTTGGTTTTTTTTGGTATGTACGGCCAGCGCAAGTTAGGGTTTAGGACAGGAATCGAAGAGTCTTAGAGGTCAGGGGTCGTAAGTAAAGAGTCAGGGGCAGAAATCAGTGTTCAGGTCAAGATGTCAATGCCCATTAATGTATCATTAATGGCTCACACTTAGTTGTTTTTATTTTTGTATGAAGGGATGATTTTGAGGGACAGGTGTGGGCAGCTAAGGGCCAGGTTATGGTTTAGGGACAGGGATGAGGGAGAATGAAGAGTCAGGGGCAGGAGCCAGGGTTTTTGGAATTCAAATCTTTGCTCCACAGCGGTCGGCAATCCCAAAGGTCAAGTCGGCAGGCACTGAAGAGACCAGCAATCACTAGGGCAGTGTATTCTGAATTGGAAATCCATGCAGACTGGTGTTTGGAGGGACGGTGACTTTCCCCTCCCCCCGTTATCTGGGACAGAGGACTACGCTAGTCTGAAAGTTGAGGACAGAGATATTTAGCAGATTCTGAGAAGACCTGCAATCCTCAGGTCATTGAATCCTAGTTTGAAAAATCTGTACAGGCAGGAGGCATGAAACCCTGGCCACTGGGGCCAGAGGTCAGCAAAGCTAAAGGTCAAAGTCCAAAGCTCGGTAAGTCTGAGGTACTGGCCTAAAAGTCAAGACTGCAAACCAGGGTCAGAACTGGAGTTTGGAGACACAATGTTTGCAAATCTGAGAGTCCAAGGCCCAGAGACAGCCTGTCCTGGGGTTAGAAACCTCTGTGTGTGTGAGAGGGTATGTGAGCGAGGGTATAGGTGTGCGTGGAGCGGAGGGAGGGGAAGGGGCTTGTTCTGCTGCTGGCTGTCTTATTTTGCTCTGTTGCTGTTACCGCTGCTACTTGTGGCGTTCTGCTGATCGCTGTGTCGATTCCAGAACGTGTGGTGACACTTGCAAGCTGCTCTCAGCACCTCCTTGGGTGTGTTGGTTGCTCACACTTTATGGTTTGATGTACATGCGAAAAATAAATCTGAATCTGAATCAATGATTGGGGCTTTTGCATTGATATCTGTAATGTTTGACTTCTTGTTAAAATGAACTGAAGAATCTTAATTATGCAGAGGAAGCCACTGAGATGCCAGGTGAGCTAACTTTTCACGGTGAAATTGAAATATGGATTTTAGGAAGGCATTTGACAAGGTTCCCAATGGTAAGCTCATTCAGAAAGTCAGACAGCATGGTATCGAGGGAAACTTGGCTGTGTGGATTCAGAATTGGCTTGCTTGTGGTAGTAGATGGAGCGTATTCTGCCTGGAGGTTCATGATCAGTGGTGTTCGGAGGAATGTTTTCTAGGACGCCTGCTCTTTGTGATTTTTATCAATGACTTGGAGGAGGAAATGGAAGGGTGGGTTTGCATGTCGATAAATGACAAGAACGTCGGTGGTGTTGTGGATAGTATAGAAGGTTGTCATTGTTTAAGACGGGTCTTTGATAGGATGCAGAGCTGGGCTGAGAAGTGACAGATGGAGTCTAATGCAGAAATGTGTGAAGTGATTCACTTTCGCTGTTTGATCTCGAAGGCAGAACACAAGGGTTAATGTTGGGATTATTAACAATGTGGAGGAACAGAAGGATCATGCAGTTCACATCCATTGATCCCTCAAAGTTGCAGCACAAGTTGATAGAGAGATTTTTAAAAAGCATATGGCGTTCTGGTGTGTCCTCCATTAGTCAGGGGATTGAGTTCAAGAGCTGTGAGGTAACATTACAGTACTATAAAACCCTGGTTAGACCACTCTTGGAATATTGTGTTCAATTCTGGTCTCCTCATTACAGAAAGGATGTGAAAGCATTAGATTGGGGGGCAGTAGAGATTTACTAGGAGGCTGCCTGGATTGGAGAGCATGTCTTATGAGGATAGCTGGAGCAAGATCAGACTTTTCCCTTTGGAGGGGAGTATGAGAAGTAACTTAGTACAGGTGTACAGGAAAATAAGAGGCATAGATAGAGTGGACAGCCAGAGGCTTTCTCCCAGGGTGGAAACAGCTACTATGAGGGGGCAGAACTTTAAGGTCTTTGGAGGAAAGTATAGGGGAATGTCATTTTCTTTTACACACATACAAAGAGTGGTAGGGTTCTGAAATCCATTGCCAAAAACAATGGTAGAGGTTAGTGGTATCTTAAAGACTTTTAAGATACACTTATATAGGCACATGGATAAAAGAAAATGGAGAGTTATATTGAAGAGAAGGGTTAGATTGATCTTGGAGTAGGTTAAACTCCACACAACATCGTGGACAGCAGGTCCTATTCTGTGTTGTACTGTTCTATGTTCTGTGTTCTATGAAACCCATTACTTGAAAATGATGTTTCTGTTCTGGTTTCACCCTTCAGAAGGAGGAGTACCCCTTGCCAACCAATGTGTCTCAGAGTGGTCTTATTAATGCTGAAGTGAGTGTGTTCCATAACCTAGAAGAATAACCAGGACTGGTGTGACCGGAATGAATAACAGAGCAGGAGCTAACTAATTCCTAATGTAAGATGTTTCTGGATTTGAAGCCCCATCTTTCCTCAAGAGAAAAGAAAGATTTAAACCCAAAAGAACACATGGTAGATGGAGTTTGTGTAGACTAACAACTTACTGGCATCCATGCTTGTGTTCTTCAGCACTATAAAAACCAATAGCCATCCCACTAAAAACTAGAAGCATGAGTGGAACTCACCAGGATCAGAAAAGTCATTAACATCCTCTCGAAAAAACACTTCAAGAACCTCCTCAATAGTGAATCGGTCCTTGCTGTGGGGGTTCTTGACTCCATCCCACAACAGACTATCAAGCCAGTTTTGCCAACGCACCTGACCAATGAGATGCAAAGGCCATATCCCAATTCAAAACTAAAATGAACTTGGGACCAGATAGTGTCCCAACAAAGTCAGTGTAGAACTTTGGTCACAGATATTTAATTTGATCATCCACAAGTTCTGTACCTTTTCTGTTGAATTTATCTGCCTGGAAATACAACCTAAATTAGGTTTTCACCATTTGTTGTGGCTATTTTACATATGTATTCTACATTCCTCTTGGTTAAGTAAACATTCTCCAATCTAGATTGACAATAGCTTAAAAGTTAATGGTAAATAAGAAATAAAGGATGTGATTTCATTTTGATCAAATTCCTATTGAGTCTTCCCTCTCATTGTTGTAGAATATTGAAGAGTACAACACTGGACAGGTCACTCAGCCCACGATATTGTGCCGACCATGATGCCAATTTATACTAAATTTTCTCCTCCTGTTTGTCCTCCATATCCCTTTATTCCCTTCATATTCATGTGTTTATCTAAGAACCTCTTAAACTCCTCCTCTATCTCTGGTAGCCCATTGCAGGCACCTACCACTCTGTGTAAAAAAAATTGTCATTAAACATCCCCACCCCACCCCCAACCGTAAAAGCACGTCTGCTAGTGTCTATTTCTTTCCAGGGAATCGATTCTGACTGTCTACCCTACTGATGTCTCTCATAATTTTAGAAACTTCGATCAGGTCTCCCCTTAGCTTATGACACTCAAGGAGAACAATCCAAGTTTGTCCAACTTGTCCTTATAATTCATATCCTCTAATCAAGACAGTGTCCTGGTAAACCTCTTCAGCACCCTCTATAATGGGGTGACCAGAACTTCGTACAGTACCTCAAAGTGAGGTCTGACTAAAAAAAGTAAGGTCCAGCCAGAAAACAGAATTCCACCCTTACTCTGCCTTCTGTAAGTATGCCAGTTGGAAATTTAAACTTCCAATTTACTCTAGATCATTATCTTCTAAATCAGTCTGCAATGACAGACCGGGTCAAATTCCATACTGAAGGCCATGCAGATAACATTTTTATCTTCTCCTTAATAAAACTCAATCAAGTTTGTATGGCTTGATCAGCCCTGCAGAAAGCCATGCTGACTGTCCCTAAGGAGGCCATGTTTTGCCAAACGTGCATAAACCTCATCCCTCAGAATCCCGTCTAACAGTTTCCTTATCACTGGCCTGTAATTACCGAGATTATTCCCATTTCACGTTTTGTGCAAAGGCACAATATTTACCACTCTCTGGGACATCACCTATTGTTAATGAGGATGCAAAGGTCCTTGTCAAATCCCCAGCAATCTCCTCACTTGCTTCTTTCAATGTTCCTGGATATATGCTTTATGCCCTGGGGAGTTTTCCACCTTAATGCTTTTCAGCACTTCCTCCTCTTTAATCTGATAATACCCTAGATGATAAGCAGGCCCCACCCTGTTTTCACTATCCTCCAATTTCTTCTTCCCAGTAGATACCAACATAAAGTTTTCACTTAGTATCTCAGCCACTTGTTCTGGCACCAAGTACAAATGCCCTGCTTTATCCATGAATGTATCAATTTTCTCCTCAGCTACCCTTTTTATTCTTAATACAAGTATAAAATGCCTTATGATTGTCATTGATCCTGCTCACCAAGGATATTTCATGGCATATTTTGGATTTCTATTCACCTGCTTGAGCATTTTCCTGCTATCTTTATATTTCACAAAGGCCCAGTCTAATTTTAACCTCCTCAGCTTACGTATGTTGTCTTTTCCTTCCTGACTAAATTCAGGACCTCCTTGGTCTCTCATAACTTACCACCATTGTCCGCACTCCTTACCAAAAAATGCTGATCCTAAACCCACATCAGATGTGGACTTGTCTGACACCAGCTGCTTCCAATTGACACCCCTTACATATGTCTCTTCCTGCCGTAATTTTGCCCTCCCCAAATTTAGTACATTCCGGCCAGATCTGATTTTATCCTTTTTTCGTATTGCATTAAAACCTAATGAGTTGTGATCACTATTCCAAAAATGTTCATGTACGATCAGGTCTGTCATCGAGCCTGGCTCATTTCCCAAGACTAGTTCAGTATGTTCTCTCCTTTAGCTGGACTTTTCACACTGTTTCAAGAACCCCTCTTGGAAGCACTGAGGAAATCCACCCCATCTGAAGTTCTTGTTTGTTATTAAGGAAATTGCAATCAATACCGGGGATGTTAAAGTCCTCCAAAATAACAACCCGGTAGCTACTGCACCATTCCATGATCTGCATATCTGTTCCTCCACCTCTCAGTGGCTTTTGAAAGGCCTAATCCCAATGTAATAGCACCTATCCTCTTTCTGAGCTCCACCCAAATTGCCTCTGTGGGTGACGTCCTCTGAGTACTGCTGTGACATTCCTGTGATCTTTGAAGTTAGAATATGCTGTTTAAAATACCATTCAAGATACAGTCAGGACACATTCCTTCATTTTAGAAATCCTATGTACTTAAGCAAAATGCAGTTTAATGATAATAAATGTATTGAAAAATGACTAAAATTGCCTCCATTCTTGTAAGGGCTCTGGTTATGATGGAGGAATGGAGATTTACTAGGTGTTTATCTGGAAGTCTTAGATTTAAGAAGAAAACATGCAGCTTAATACCAATGAGAAGGAGACATCACAGACCATACACGATATACTTTAGTTATTCATCTGGGGAAAAAGCCTAGTTATTCCTTGTAAGAAAATAATATAAAATATATTTTGGAATCATTAGTGTCAGACCATATTAAAACAATGACTGAATCACCATAAAGAAGAGAAAATCTGCAGATGCCAGAAATCCAATCAACACACACACAAATACTGGATGGACTCAGCAGGCTAGGCAGCATCTATGGAAAAGAGTACAGTCGACGTTTCAGGTCTAGACCCTTCAACAGGACTGGAGAAAGAAAGATGAGGAGTCAGAGTTAAAAGGGAGGGGAGGAAGAAACATGAGGTGATAGGAGAGACTGTGGGAGGTGGAGGGGTGAATTAAAGAGCTGGGAAGTTGATTGGTGAAAGAGATTACAGGGCTGGAGAAGGAGGAATCTAATAAAAGAGGACAGAAGGCCATGGAAGAAAGAAAGAAAAGGTGGAGGAGTGTCAGTGGGAAGTGATGGGCAGACAAGGAGATAAGGTGAGAGAGGGAAAAGGGGGTAGAGAATTGGGGGGGGCATTACTGGAAGTTCGAGAAATTGATGTTCATGCCATCAAGTTGGAGGTTACCCAAATGGAATACAAAGTGTTGCTCCTCCAAACAGAGTGTGGCCTCATTGCGACAGAAGAGGAGGCCATGGTTGAGCATGTCAGATGGGAATGGGAAGTAGAATTAAAATGGGTGTCTACTGGGAGATCCGGGTGGATGGAGATAGGTGTTCTGCCAAGCGGCCTCCCTCCCAATCTATATCGGGTTGCACAGTTATACAGGGAGCACTGGATACAGAAGATGACCCCAATAGACTCAAGGGTGAAATGTTACCTCACCTGGAAGGACTGCTTGGTGTCCTGAATGCTAGTGAGGGAGGAGTTGTAGGGGCAGGTGTGGCACTTGTTCAGCTTGCAAGGATGTGCCAGGAGGGAGATCAGTGGGGAGGGACGACTGGACAAGGGAGTGGCGTAGGGAGCGATCCCTGTGGAAAGCAGAAAGTGGGGTGGGGGTAGGGAATGGTATGCTTGGTGGTGGCATCCCAATGCAGATGGAAGAAGTTCTGGAGAATTATGTGCTAGACATGGAGGATGATGGGGTGGTAGGTGAGGACAAGAGGAATCCTATCGCTGGCGGGGTGGCGGGAGGATGGGGTGAGAGCAGACATGCATGAAGTATAAGAGATCTATTGTACCCTGTGCTCCTGGTGTGGCCTCTTCTATATCGGTGAGAGCTAGTGTAGATTGGGAGACCACTTCGCCGAGCACCTACGCTCTGTCCGCCAGAAAAAGAGGGATCTCCTAGTGGCCACACATTTTAATTCACTGCCCATTCCTATTCCAACATGTCCATGCACAGCCTCCTTTACTGTTGTGATGAGGCCACACTCAGGTTGGAGGAGCCACATCTTATATTCTGCCTGGGTAGCCTCCAACCTGATGGCATGAACTTCAATTTCCCAAACTTCTGGTAATGCCCTCCTGCCTTCCTCCCTTCACCATTCCCCACCCGCTTATCCCTGTCTCACCTTATCCCCTTACCTGCCCATCACCTCCCTCTGGTGCTCCTCCCCATTTTTCTTTCTTTCATGGCCTTCTATCCTCTCCTATTAGATTCCCCCTTCTCTAGCCCTGTATCTCTTTCACCAATCAACCTCCCAGCTCTTTACTTCACTCCTCCCCCACTCCTATTTTCACCTATCACCTTGTGTTTCTTCCTCCCCTCCTTTCTTTTTAAAAAAAAATTGCATGTCATCCTTGCGCAGGGGCCATGCTAATCTTCTCTGTATCGTTCCAATTTTAGTATATGTGCTGCCGAAGCGAGCACCTCCTCTCCTTTCTAACTAATCTTTTTCTCTCCAGTCCTACTAAAGGGTCTCGGCCTGTAATGTCAACTATATATATATAGTTATATATATATATAACATAATTTGTAATCATTGCCATGATCGGGACATTTTAAACTCCAGTTCTTGAGGAAAAGTACATAAATGGGCAGTTTTTGTTGCAAAATAATAAGCACAATCATGTAAATGCATCAAATGAAGATTTTTCAACTCTGTAAAAGAGTGGAGTGAACTTCTTTGAGAGCTAACACTAATTACTTACTATTGTTGACTTAATGATTAAGTGCATTTCACATTTGCTGCTGGCAAATGACAGAGCTTAATGAGGGGGCTTGCTTCTGAGGTGTAAAGAATTATTGGCCGAGATTAATGCATCTGTCATCTGATTTTTGTATGTTAAAAAAAATACTGCAGCATTTCTTGCTCAGTTCAGTGTAGAAAATGGATTTTCAGTGAAATTTATCAGAATAGATTACATTTTTAACTATCGCTCAGTTGCAAGGTTAGTTTGCCAAAATTTGACATTCCACTGCATGCAATGTTTAATTCAGCTTGCTTAAAAAGAATGCAATAGCAGGCAGTCATAAATGTACAGGTGCTTTATGAGAGAAATTTGGAAGGAAAACACATTCTGGAAAGTTTTGTAGAATGATTTATAATTATTAATCCAAAGGAGTTATTAAATTTAAAAGTTACAAAAATTACTGCTATTTTTTCTCTTGGTCATATGGCTGTGAGAGTGTAACTAATTTATTTAATCCTGCTCAGGCTCTCAGATCTTCTTCTGCCAGTCCCATAAATTTAAATAATCTTCCTCAATTTTTTTTGAACGGCACTCCTAAACTGTGGAATTCAATACCTAAAACTATAAGGTATGTAGACCTAGTTGACACAAACAAATACCAGCTCGGAATGTATTTATTTAATCTTGCTTTTAACTAACATCTTTGTCATTTATTTACATTTATTTTTAAGTTTATGTTCATGTTTGCACTTTTTCCCCCATTGTAAAGTACTGTGAGCTACATCACCTGTATGCAAAGTGCTCTATAAATCAGTTATTATTATTACTAATGTTTTCATCTTTACTTTCTTAAAGGTTATGTAGTAGTTCAGTTAGAAACACTAGCACTTCAACTAAAATTAATTGTTTAGGAGATGTGCCAAAGTAGATGATTAGGCATAAGTAATATGGTAATGCAGGCTACTGCAAATTACTTATCTATAGATCTTTGTAATTTCTAACAAAGTTGATGATTAAAGGAGAAGTAAACTGTCCTTGTTTCTCATTTCCGGATGCTTCATTGAGATCAAGGTAGGGATTGAACCTGTAATTTCCGAGTCTGTTATTCTTGGTGGCATATCGAAAGACATCCGAGGAGTCCCACTGCCAAGTGATATGGGCATTTTCAAAATATAACCTCACATCCCTGTAAACTTATGTTAAAACTGCACCCAAAAACTTACAAATAAAAGCCACATAAAGAGGAGTTCTCAATGTAAAGCTCTTAATTAGTGAATCTACTCAGAGTGTTTACAATACTGACAAAGCATTATATAGAATGAGAATTATCTAATTCGCGAAAGATAGTTGAAGCTCTGTCTGGGCAGGGCATTTATTTTAATATTTTATTTTCAAATTTAGTATAATGTTCTCTATGGTTCATAAGTAAATTTCTCAAACAAGCCAAAGAACTGACCATCATAGGCTGGATCAAAAGGCAACACAACCAGTGGTGGTTAAGGTGAGTATTAAAAATTCATTGATATGATTTTAAAGTAGGTAAGTTCAGCATGGTATCCTGAACATTATTTATTTCTGCTTTTCTGAAACAGATTGTATGGTAATTATCAAATTTGTGTATTGCACTTTACAGTTAGCTGCTGAGTTTCAACTTAGCCTGCCTTGAAAAAAATCTCATCAGCTGTAAATATTTTGGGAAACTTGATAGGGATGAGAATGTTTTCATGTAAATAGGTATCTACTTTCCCTTTTCATTGAACATTTCCAGGAAACCATGAAGACATTGATAAAAGACAGGACAAATTTACAATTCTCCACTCCCATCCCAAAGGCATTCTGATCAACAGTGAGGCAGTTAGTTTTTATCAAGCCTGCTCAGATTAGCAAATACAACATAAATGCACACAAGGGAGAGAAGAAATCTCTTGTTTTCCTGAGCTATTGGAACTTTTGGCAAAAATCTTCAAAAAAATCATATATAGCCACATGAAACCCTTTATGCTATTTCTTTGGATGCTATGATGATCCTGCGCAGCAGAACCCTTACAAAAGTTCCAGGAGCAATATTTCTTAAACATAATACAAGTGAATGTGAAATGATAAGAAAAAATAAACACTCTTGCAGTAACAAGTCAGGAAAACTAACCTTTCCCTGTACATGTTATCTACAAGTAATGAAAATAACCCATGAGATCATCCACCCAGCTATCACTTCACTTTCAGAAGAGATTTATGTGGTCTGCCTTTGTTTTACTGAAATAAGTTCCATACTTTGCTGCCAAGAAGATATAAACAGTATGTGTCCTTGAAAGTTTGATGCTCCCTACTATGAATTGAAGTCTGAGGTTGGTTTGCAGTAACTCATTCCTTAGTGTCTATATGCTGTGCTATAACCATATTTTTTTATTTTCTCAACATATATAAGTTTCATTGCTGTTCAAATGGTATGATCTTCAAATGGTACCAGAAGTACAACACTAGCTCAAAGGCTTGTTCACTTGTAAACAAAATCAGTATCAAGAGGACAAGGCTAGTAATTTTTTTCTTGCTTTACCTGCCATCCACACAACTACACATGCCAAGAGGGTTTATTGGCCGCCATTAAAAACTGAAAATGCAAACATTTTCAGCAGGCCAGACAGTAACCGTGGAGAGAGAAACAGAACCAACAGTTTGCGTTAAGTTACATGGAACGCTGTCACAGAAAAGCAGCATCCAACATCAAGGACCCTCATCACCTAGGTCATGCTCTCTTAATGCTGCTGCATATAGAAGAAGGTACAGTAGCCTCAGGACTCACATCACGGGTTCAGAGAAAGTTATTACCCCTCAACCATCAGGTTCTTGAACCAGAAGCTCTTGAACCACTCAACCCATCACCGAACTGTTCTCACAATCTATGGACTCACTTTCAAGGACTCTTCTTCTCTTCTTCTCAAGACCTAATGACTATGTACATTATTATTACACTTTTTTCCCTTTTATATGTATGCAGTTTCTTGTCTTTTGCACATTGGTTGTTTGTCCATCCTGTTGCCTGCGGTCTTTCACCGATTCTACCATGGTTCTTGGATTTACTGAGTATACCCGTATGAAAACTAATCTCAGGATTGTATATGGTGCCATTGATTTTGCTTGATATTAAATTTACTTTGAACTTTGAACATTGTTAATCTTTTATCAGAATTCATTAATCAGTAGTCAGCAGCACTAAAATACAAAAGGAGAATATGATGTGAGATGGGCTTTATTAACTTTATTGTTAGAATGTCACCATTACATGGTGAATTGCCAACATTGGGATTAATGGATGTATTTCTGTGCTTATATACATTTTAATACTAACTTTCTGGTTTACACATTTATCATCTCTCAATGGACCAAGGTACTTCCAGATCGTGAAAATCCTATTAAAGATACTCTTAACACTAAAGGATCACGGCAGATTGCAAGTTAGGATGTGGCAATAAACCAGTCTTCTGGAAACTAATTTTACAACCTTAAACATATAGGCCAACTAATTGCCTGTCACATTAAAACCACCAATCCCAGTAAAGTAAATACAGAGACCTGATCCATTCTGCTTCAATACTGGAGTCCAGCATTCTGCCTAAGAGTGGATGTCCATTGAAAGCACAAATAGTGTCTTAGCATTTTAATTTTTTGTTTATGTCTTCAATACTACTTCACCAATACACACGTGTATGTATAAATGATGCTGTATTGGGTTCTGTTGTGAGTGCATTCTTATTAGAATCTTTACACCCTTCTCTTCACACTTAATCTAGAGTGAGTTTACATCAGGGATGTAGGTGCACATGGATGACCTGCAAACATAAAATGACAACCAATTCTTCAGAGCTCCTCCTTCAAGGTCACTGAGAATGATGTTTCCTTTAATAGATATAAATTTAGAATTTGAAAATACTGATGGTAATAGGCAAAAATCAGTTTAAAACTATGTAGTAATATTAATTAATTTTCCTCCACTTAGCTGTACTCATAGAATATTTGAGATGCTTTTGATTTCCTGTAATATATGTATGCAGGGACAAAAAAAAATTGTTTAGTTTTCAAATCTAATTTGGCTTTCAATTCATTCTCAACTAATCTGTGAATGAACTCCATATGTCTATTCTTGATGTTTATTTTCTGAAGGCCTTTGACAAGGTGCCACACATGAGGCTGCTAAATAAAATACGAGCCCATGGGTTACATGAACGATACTAGTATGGATAGTAAATTGACTGACTGGCAGGAGGCAAAGTGTAGAAATAATGGGAGCCTTTTCAGATTGGCTGATAGTGACTAGTAGTGTTCTGCAGGGGTTAGTGTTGGAACCAATTCTTTGTCAATGATATGGATGACAGAATTGTAAATAGACAAGTTTGTGGATGATCCAGAGATAGGTGGAGGGGCAGGTAGTGCTGAGCAAGCAGGGAGTCTGCAGAAGGATGTAGACCGATTAGGAGAATGGGCAAAGAAGTGGCGGGTGGAATATAGTAGAGGGGTGTTTATGGTCCAACATTTTAGTGGAAGGAATAAAGCATAGATGATTTCCAAATGGGAAAAAATTCAGTAATTGGAGGTGCAAAGGGAGTTGGGAGTCCTAGTGTAGGATTCCCTAAAGGTTAACTTGCAGCTTGAGTCAGTGGTAGGGAAGCAACTGCAATGTTCATTTCAAGAGGACTTGAATATAAAAGCAAAGATGTAATACTGAGGCTTTATAATGCATTGATCAGACCACATTTGAAGTATTGTAAGCATATTTAAGAAAGGATGTACTGCCATTGGAGAGGGTCCAGAGGAGGTCTACAAGAATGAAATGGTTAATATCTGAGGAACGTTTGGTGACTCTGGGCATGTACTCGCAGGAGTTTTGAAGAATGAGAAGGTATCTCATTCAAACCTATCAAATATTGAAAAGCCTAGGATATGGAGAGGATGTTTCCAATAATGAGAGATTCTAGGACCAGAGGGCACTGCCACAGAATAGAACAAAGATGAGCAGGAATTTCCTCAGCCAGAGAGTGATGAACCTGTGGAATTCATTGCCACAGATGACTGTGGAGGCCAAGTCATTGAGTATATTTAAAGCGGAGTTTGATGGGTTCTTGATTCATAAGGATGCCATAGGCTTCAGAAAAGAGGCTAGAGAAAGGGGTTGAAAATGAAAATAAATCAGATATTATTGAATGATGGAGTACACTTGATGGGCCAAGTGGCCTAATTCTTTCCCTATGTATTATGGTTTTCTTCACATCCCTTAATACCATTGGGTTAAATGACTTAAAATGAATTTTGGACCCAGCGTTAACTTAGTTTTTGGATGTGAATCCTAGCTTCACTTCTGTAATATGTGGGCTATGATTTTTGGGTCATGTTCCCCATGTTCTAGGCTTCCTCACCTTTCATGGAATCAGTTGCTACTAAATCAATGTTCCTAACATCACCTTGAGATCCTGCCTACAATACCCCATGGACAATGAGTCTCGGTGGAACCTGGCTCTATTAGATCAGCTCAATTTTTCTTTATTTATTACTCTTGTACAAGTTGATTAATATTCATTCTCTTTGCAAATTCTCACACTTGTTATTTTTGTTTTAAGGCATATTTAACTTACTATTGAAAACATTTATTGAAGAGTAGCATGCCAAAGAGCCAATGTTAGAAATTCCACTTATATTGTTAATTAAGACTCTGATGAAATAATAAAATCTTCAGCTAAGTTTCCTTATTTGGGAGTCAGTGTCCAATTGCATTAATAAAACTGCAAAAAATGTTATCAGTCATTGAATACCCAACGGTGCTACAGCTTATTTGTGCTTAAGGCTAAAAATGTAATTATTGGTCTGCCTTGGGTTTTCTGTCCACAAGGTCACATCCTGTAGGGAGATCACTGAGACTTAACAAATTGATTCACAGTAAGCATGCACAGATGTTTTCAAAGATTGATTCTGAGTCCTGAGGCAAGAGTTTGGTGGCTCTGATTCTTCAGAACAGTTAGACTTTCCAGTCCCATACACTTTAGAGAATAATTGCCTTTAGTATTATGCTGTTAGGGACTGAAGCTTTGCAATCAGTAATAAGAGATTAATGCTCAACAGTGTTGCACAGAGTGCTGATGTAGGAACTTTTTCATAAAGACAGTTTTCTCATTGGAACTCTCAATAAAGATGACTGCAACTGAACAGTCCCTTTAAAAGGAATCTTATGATGGCCTTTTATTTCAGAAATGACACCTTTATAGAATAAAACCTAGTCTGCTGCCATTGATGCTGATTATGTGCCACCTTCTCTGGGTTAGTGAATGCCTTCCAATCTGTGTGGTGATGTGCCTGTCACGCCCGTATGGCTGAGAATGTCAGTTGCAAGATATGTGTAAAAGTTGTAAGATAGGGGTAAATATGCAAAAGTATGGTAAAGCACTTGAATGTTAAGCAGTTGTGATTGTGAGAGGAATTAGATTGTGATAAAGATATTAATGCATGGAACAATGAGAGAAACTAGTAATGCCAATTACCAGAAGATGAGATTTGACGATGACGCTGCTGATCTTGGACATTTATCAGCTCTGGTGTTCAGGGTAATTCAATCCTAGAATTAACCTAATTAGCTGCCTCCTATCATTGCAACTTTATCATTCATATTGCTGGATTCCTTAGTTCATGTACTGAAAGGACCTTGCTCATCTTCTCCAACTCTGCTACCAAGGTATCGAGAGCTGCACCAGGAAATCAGGATGTCTGCTCTCTTTTCTGTTCTCTCATGGTTTGGAACATCTTCTCAGCCCTGTGGGATGACTTCCAACAGTCATACCCCAGCTGATACGGGAGTTAGCCCACTCAGAAAATCTAGCCTGTAGTTATCAACTTAATGCCGAGAGCAGGTGGCTGGTTTCTACAGTCAGATTAATGAAATGGGAAGCACGGATCTTGTGTGTGAATTGCAGCAGTTCAAGTCAGTGTCAATTATTTATGTAACAGGTCCAGCAAACATTTTTACGTACTATTCAATATCTCCCCCTTAGTTTCTCAATTACACTCATCACCTTTAAATAAGTTTAAAGCCCTTTCTTATCCCTGTTTTAAGCAGGAAAATCTTTTATTTCCACAGTTTACCTTAAATCACAATAATTTGCCCCAGTTTAATTTAAAGCAGTTGTTTGAACCTTTATAGGACCCAGTAGAATGATTTGTTTCATTCCATTTTCAGCGTAGATAATGAGCTGCCATCTGCGTGCATGAGGTACATTAGGCTTCAGAGTGTTTTGATTTAAATTTCAAGTAGTATTTAAGTGAAAGGAGGTGATATTCTTCCAGAAATCTTCAAACTGAACATAGTAAGATATAGCCATGGTTCCAGTAACAATTGGATTTAATTGTGATTATTTTTTCCTGTGGTTTGACAGTTTAAGTGACAGGCACAGAATCTCCTGAGTACAATTTTCTACATCAAAAGTTACCTCAAATTGCCTTCTGTGAAAGAGAGAGAAAGAAATCAATTTGCACATTACCTTAAATGCACTGAATATATTTTTCCCACTGTGTCTGGCAGAAATGCTGTGAGCTGGACACATTTTGGGAGTTTGATTGTTTTTAAATGAAGTATTGATATTTGAAGAGTTGTTGGTGGTATATTAGCAAGGTCTGGAGAAGGGCAAACTGCAGGAAATGTTCCATTCAAAAGCTGTTTAGCCTGGCAAATTAAATAAAAACCGTGCAAAGGTGTTGATGCAGCCTACTGTAAACCATAAAGGGTTTCTCTCAGATCTAACCTGGAGTCAGGACAGCAGAGTTTTGCCGATGTTTCCAGGCTTCAGACTGGGCCAATAATAGTATGTGGCTCTTTAATTAGATTTAGTTCAGTCTGTACAAATAGATATCAAGTTATGAGGCTGAATCTGAAGATGGAAAGCACTGAAGAATTGTGTTAATTATATATGCATCAGAACATTTGCATATATTTTCTACATATATTTGATTTTCATGTGAATAATGTTTTGTTTATCAATCTCAATTATTTTGTTTGATTGAATCAAGCTTATTAAAAGTCAAGTTAATTGAATAATTATTTGTACTTCTGTTGTAACTGATTTCCACAAATAAATGGAATCACTGGAGAGCTGAAAGGAGGCAATAATTTTGATTTACTGGTGCATTAAGGGAATCTACAGAAGTCAACGTTAATATGTTAATTTCTAAGTAAGTCCAAAGTGTTAAGATGTCACTTTCAGCGGAAACGACAGGGTTTCTTGTGGTAGAGTTGTCACATGAGCTCACTAACAAAGCTCAGTGGGAATGCCATTTGACCCTGAATTCTCTGGAATGTGCAAAACCACTTCACTCCAGGCTGTTTTGATTTCAAGGAATCACTTTCCCTGCTTCAAACTCACAACCACCCTCCACCCCAGTGATACCTGCCTTTCACAATCTATAAAGCAAGTGTTCTCAATCCATAATTTATTGCCTCCTACCCAAATGAAAATGATGGAGTTAAAAGTGACTGAACTTTTCAGATTGTCTTTATATTTTGCAACACTGCAAACCCGTGGAGCTGTATCCTGTGATATGGCAGCTCCTTGGGTTAATACAGTTATCTGTTATTCCACTCAAGTGGCTGTTGCAATTTTTATAGAAAGATAATCCCATGACAAGATGAATACTGCTGCTGAAGTAGCCCCCGCTCTCAGTCTATTTCAAGCATTTAAAACTTCCATGTTATTGACTAGATAAGGAATGCTGGATGGTAGAAATATACCTGATCTTTCATTTCTTTTCACCAAACCTAGAAATAAATACTGCACTCTAATTCCAATCATGGCTGGTTTGGCTCAGCTGGAACTATGAACAAGGGATTACCTGCCTGAGTTGCATAGCATGAGGTTCCAAAGCAGTGCATTTATAATTGTAACATCAGGTGAATTGTTAATCTAAGATACAGCTGTATTAACTAAGCTACAAGCAACAGACTTACATTTTACATGAAAGACTGCCTGGTTTGAATATCTTTGAACTTTGATTGATATCTGACCAGAAGGTCTGCATACTACAGGATTATTAGGTGTGTAAATGATACCTTTGTATTGATATTTCAACCTCACTTCTCTATTATATCTATTTGTAATTTATTATTATGAAACCATAGTTATACAGAGGGATTAATTTGAAATAGCCAGTGCACTTATGTCACAACATTATCAGTAAGGGGATTGACTGTTCAGTGCAATGCACAGCAGTCCAACTGGGGCACCTTTGTGTATTGCAAGGCAGCTTACTGCTGTGGAAAATAAATGAGTCATACCTGCCCTTTGGCTACATGACTCTGCACCAATCATCAAGTACCCACTTTTACCTCAAAGAGCAAAATACGCTGAATTTGTATTAACAACCTGCACTATTATCATTCTTTGGATCTGCAGATTTCCAGAGACACTGTCATTTTATTTTCTGACTCAAACTTTCAGCAGATGGGCTTGATCTCGGTGACTACAACACTACTGATACAAGTGGAATATCTGAGGCGAGAGATATAACAGACAAGGTAAGAGTTCTATACATGGCTGCTTCCAATAAATTCCTGTTCCACTTCTGCAAAAGGGCCTGTTTTAAATCAATTCAATGTGACAGTTTAATATACTGATAGATTGTACACCCCTGAATGACTTCTGAAGAAGCTCTTCCATTAGTCATGTGGATTTCAAAGAAACCTGTGATAGTTTATTAATATGCTTTATAAATTTTGATACTGTCTAAAACAAGAAAAAAATTGGCAAAATATAATTCATTCTTAGCTGATACACAGTATACACTGTGTCGCCAGTTAATAGACGTCAGAAGGATTTATAATTTGATGCTTAAGCTACATTGACAAAGTGTGTTCTCAACATCAATAGATGTAGTGGGTTAAATTGGCTATTCTGGCCTTAGGTAAGTAAAGACAAATTCAACCAAAGCTTCCACCTTAACAATGACCAGTGAATTCTGCTGGAAGCTTCCCACGTGGGTAGTATGAAGATATCATTGCACTTCGGCAGATTATCCAGCAAATGTTCCCATTACATTAACCTGACATCTTAATACAGAAAAATATCCTGGTGGTGCCTCACAGCAGCATCACAAAAACAGATAGTAAACCAACAATGCGTAGGGAGATGGGGCTTAAAGTAACCTAAGAGAAATGTTGTGGGAGAGTGTGTCATACAGAATTTGAGGCAGCTGAAAACACAGCCATCAATCATGGTGTAAAAGAAGTGGCCACTCATAAATAGGCAAGTGTAAAGAATAATGAGTTTAGATAATGGTTTGTAAAATTTGGCAATTTATAAAGACAGAATAGATCGAGAACATTGACAGATGAGGATCATTAGCTATCTACTACTCACTGTTAAGCTTTTCTCCAACCTCTGCCATTCAGCGTTGAGAGCTGAGGGTGAGTTGAATGTCAAATCAAATCTTCTTTGTGGTCCAGCAGTGCAGAACAGATGTACCAAACACCAGACCATTTGCTTTACCGATCAATCGGCTGCTGTATGCATAACTAATATATTCAATTGATTGAGATTGCTAACCCTGAATAATATGTAACTGCAAGTCAGGAATTTACTAATTTTAATTTATCTTAATGTTTTAAAATATTTTCTTACACTTTAAGCTGACTTAAATTACATTTATTTCTATTTTTTTGTCAATTGCTAAGTCTATTTCTATAGCCTTTGCATTTCTTTGACTAGTAAATGTCATGCAGGGTCTGTAAACTGATCTTCTGTATCAAACAGAACGTAGTAATAGCAGACAGGTAAGGAACATGGACAGTGTCAGGAAATGTAGGGGAGGCCTGATTCAAAAGCAGAGCAGTGCAGATGATACAACAGTGAACAATAACTTTAATAATAGGCCTCAAAATAACAAGCTATGAGGGGTCATGAAACAAGAGAGAACAGAAACTAAACACAACAGGTAACTCTGTAACCTTTGGGCAGAAGGATGGAAAACTAGGAACAATGGCTGGCCTATATGAATGAACAAGGAGTGGATAAGAGCTGGACTTAAACAGGCTGCAGTGCTGAGTTGGAAATGAGTGGCAGGTAATTCTTGTTAGCTGGGTGAAGACTGGGAGGTGCCCGCCTGTGCAGGCCTGACAGTAACATCCCTCATGTGGCTGGCCCCCGACGGCTCCAGCACAGTCCGGATAGGTCTGGTAGAAGTCCACGATGAGTGATGGGTCCAAGATGAAACTGGATGGCACCCAAGTCCTCTCCTCCAGGCCATACCCTTTCCCAGTCAACCAGGTAGTACACACTCTGTACACGATGATTTGAATTCAGCAACCAGCAGACTGTGAACACCTTCCATCATGGATTGCCTTCCTCTACCCTTGGTTCCAGAGGTGTTGGTTCAGGAGATTGAGTGGTCTATGGACATGGGCTTGAAGCAGAACATATGGACAGTAGGTGTGATCCTGAGGGACAGTGGGTCATTTTCTGCATGGAGGTTGGTGACCAGTGATGTTGTGCCTCAGGAATCTGTTCTGGGACCCTTACCCTTCATGATTTTTATAAATGACTTGGATGAGGAAGTGGAGGGATGGGTTAGTAAATTTGCTGATGACACAAAGGTTGGGGGTGTTGTGGATAGTGTAGAGGTCTGTCAGAGGTTACAGTGGGACATCAATAAGATACAAAACTGGACTGAGGAGTGGCAGATGGAGTTCAACCCAAATAAGTGTGAAGTGGTTCATTTTGGTAGGTCAAATATGATGGCAGAATATAGTATTAATGGTAAGACTCTTGGCAGTGTGGAGGATCAGAGGGACCTTGGGGTCCGAGTCCACAGGACACTCAAAGCTGATGCACAGGTTGACTGCGTGGTTAAGAAGGCATACGAAACATTAACCTTCATTAACCGTGGGACTGAGTTCAAAAGCCAAGAGGTAATATTACAACTACATAGAACCCTGGTCAGAACCCACTTGGAGTACTGTGCTCAATTCTGGTCACCTCACTCCAGGAAGGATGTGGAAACTATAGAAAGGGTGCAGAGGAGATGTACAAGGATGTTGCCTGGATGGAGAACATGCCTTATGAAAACAGGTTGAGTAAACTTGGCCTTTTCTCCTTGGAATGACAGAGGATGAGAGTTGACCTGACAGAGGTGTATAAGATGATGAGAGCCAATGATTGTGTGGATAGCCAGAGGCTTTCTCCCAGGGCTGAAATGGCTAGCCTGAGAGGGCATAGTTTTAAGGTGCTTGGATGTAGGTACAGAGGAGGTATCAGGGGTAAGATCTTTTACTCAGAGAGTGGTGAGTGCGTGGAATGGGCTGCCGGCGACGGTGGTGGAAGCAGATATGATAGGGTCTTTTAAGAGACTCTTGGATAGGTACATGGAGTTTAGAAAAATAGAGGGCTATAGGTAACCCTAGATAATTTCTAAAGTAACTACATGTTCAGCACAGCTTTGTGGGCTGCAAGGCCTGTATTGTGCTGTTGGTTTTCTGTGTTTCTATATTTCTATTAACCTTTGAACCTGTTAGGAAATGTAGGGGATGCTTGACCGAAAAGTAGAGCAGTGGGGAAGACCTAGTGATGAACGATAACTTTAATAATAGACCACAAAATTACAACCCACAAAGGGCCACAAAATGAGAGAACAGAAACTAAGCACAACAGGCAACAAGGTAAACTTTAGGTAGAGGGAGCGAAATCTAGGGGCGAGTGGTTGAGACCGGCTGGTCCATAACAGTGACCAAGGATTACAGATGACAACTGGGTTTAAATAGGCTGCAGGTGCTGATTTGGTGACTCCTGTTAGTTGGGTAGGAGATTGGGAGGTGCCTGTCTGTCCAAGCCTGACACAGGGGATGTGAGAAGAGAACAGATCTGCAGTGATCTGTTCAACAAGCTTTGGCAAATTGATGACAGGCAAATAGGATTATGTACAGAGCACACAGTTCTGAGGGAATTAAAGGTGAACAGAGGATACATAGTAGATGCTGATCAAATCATGTATGACTTCCAATGAAAAATGAGCAATGTTACAAAGTTCAAAGTTTGCACCTTTAAGGATAGTGAAACTACAGAATCAAATATCCAGTCTGGGTTTAAGACTCAAAGATCTTGAATAGTTGATTGGAGAAGTTAGGATGGTTAAAAATTAAATTGAAGCCTGGATATACAGATCTTGCTTTTGCTTACTTCATTCTGCAGAGCTGAGCTTTACAGGGAGCTTCTGCCAGCCCCTCAGGGATTTGATGGGTACTTTCAGTGGGGTGCTGACATGGAGAAGGGAGAGAGGGAAATTGGGAAAGAAGTCGAAAAGAGTGGTCTGAGCATTTGCACCCAGAGCTGGGTATAATTGCAGTGTTCAGTCTTTTGAAGGCTCCCAAGCCAAGACCGTGTAAACAGGCTGACCTTCCACTGACCCAGCAAACTTCAGCAACAATAGAGGTCATCATCGAAAGTGTCCTGTTGATTCTCAGGCCCAAATTATATTTACTGTTATTCTTAACATCATAAATAAAAACGCTATTCCCAGTTCCCAGACTGAGCATTTCCAGCTCTGGGATCAAGGCACATCTCTATCCCTGCAGCCCATGATGCATCGTCATCATCTGTGGCTCTAGCCCACACCTGAGAGAATAAAAGAAATTGAAAGCAACCAGATAGCTTAACCAATATCCTCACAGGATCTCACCATCTTTAATGTGATGCCCGCTTTGAATCAGCAGCAAGGACATTCACCTGCATTTTAACTCTGTCTCTTGATGGTCAGAGAGCAGCAGGAGATGCGTACCAGCAATGCATAACAGCCACAAGAAAAACCAGAAGTACCATTGGCCATTAGATAGGATTCCTTATGAGTGGTGAAAGCTGGCACAACTCATCAAATAGAAGTTAGAAAATATGTCACATGTTTTCGTTAACCAATAAAACGCACAGTGGATGGAATTTGAAATCCTTCTCTCATTCGGTTCATTTCTAATGCAACTGCAAGTTTCACTTCTTCAGAGTGCCAATAGCCTGCATGCTTTAGGTGATTTGAACATCTATGACTCTTCCTGCTTTGACCCTGTTTTACTGCCAGCTTTAAAAGTTATTACATCCCAGAATTGCTAAAAGCATAAAACAATGGGAGTCAGCTTCACTTATTGATACACTGACCTCAACAGCAGCAACAACTGTGAATGGATCAGAAAAAGGTCATGTTTCCAAACTGATGTTCCTTAAAGCATCAATCAGAGCATGGGTGAATTGCTATCTTTAGAATACCTGATGAAATTGGTCAACAAGTTCTTGATTTGTTTGTTGGATGTTTTGGCTGTTTCTTTTTAATTATTATTCCTGTGAATTTCCCTTTGGCAGGTTTTGCATTGGTTACCACAGAGTAAAGCTAAAAGGTCATTGTGAATATAACAGCAAGCTATGAGGGCCATCAATATCCTTTTCTTATATGAAATTTATGGCATGAAGCATGAATAGTGAACAGAATCAGCAAAACTACTTATTCTTCCAGCATCAACTCAGTATCAAAACTAAGAGGAAATATCCGTTACAGTTTCTGATCAAAAATCCTTTATGTACCAAGATACACTCAGTGGCTACTTTATTAGGCATACCCGTACCTCTGCTTGTTAATGCAAATATCTATTCAGTCAATCATGTGGTAGCAACTCAATGCACACAAACATGCAGACATGCTCAAGAAGTTGCAGAAGAAATGTGATCAAAGTGACTTTAACTGTATAATGATTGCTGGTGCCAGATGCGGTGGTTTGAGTATCTCAGAAACTGTTGTTCTCCAAGGATTTTCATGCACAATACTGTAGCCTCTAGTTTACAGAGAATAGGACAGCAGCACAAGATCACACTGGGTTCTACTCCTGGACCTAATAAACAGGCAACCAAGTGTATTGCTTCTGCTCCACAGAAACAGGCTTAGAATCAATTAACTGCACACAGAAAATGAACAACCCAAAAGCATTCCCCTCACTTGCAGAGTTACGATCACATTGAACAGTCCATTTAACAGCGAACAACCACATTGAACAAAAATGTGTTTTCTTTTGAACACGGTAGAGTTGCAATTTGATAACTGGAGAAATGCAGAG
This sequence comes from Hemitrygon akajei, assembly GCF_048418815.1. NCBI lineage: Eukaryota > Metazoa > Chordata > Chondrichthyes > Myliobatiformes > Dasyatidae > Hemitrygon > Hemitrygon akajei. The sequence continues at coordinate 48,557,059 of NC_133133.1, read as the reverse complement.
AGAATGTTTTAAATCTGTTCAGGTGAACGGGGAAGGCAAGGATGGGACTTGCTCACTGGTGCGTGAGTGCAAGTAGGTTTACTTGGCATACCAACAAAACATTATTGATTGACATCCTTAAACGCTGCAGCTCAAGTAAGTATCTGTAAGTGAACGTATCCAGTTCTGATAAAATTGATTTAACTTTGCCTGCCTTTAGTCAATTGCAAAATACTATTTGGGCTAAATAAAGATCTATGGCTCAATAAATTGTGCATGGACTGACAACCGGTTTGGTACTGCAGTACAATCTGTTACAGTACATTATTTGATCTCATTCAAGCAGGATTATTTGCCCACACACTTATCCATGTCTACAAGAAGGTTGATTCTCCTGCTTTGCTTGCATTGGTAAATTTAGCAGGAGCTGCAGCCCTAGTTTTAACTAGTGCCATGTAGAGGCCAGAATGGGAGGGTATGGGAAGCAGGAGATTCTTAGTCACAGCACTACCAGCTGGGACGTGTTGCTGCAAAATAAAGCACTTTGGACTTAAACAGGTCAACGAAGTTGGCGAAAGAAAATTAAATTGACTCACAAATGAAACGTTCAAGCGTTTAATACACAAGTTTTATAGATTTTTATTTGCATTTACAAACCTCTAGCAGTCTGTAGATGGTCATTAGTGAAGAAATTCATTACCCAGTTAGCACATGCAAATAAATCCCCTAGCGGCAAGACTAATTTGGGTGGTTAGCTTTTGCTTGTTTAATGCATAAATTGTAAATTTATAAAAGCCAGCCTTTCTCCTTGCCGCACGATGCATTGCCTGATTTATTTTTCAAAAAACTGCCATACTTACCCTCTATTACATATTGTTGGATTAAAAAGATTGATGAATAGATCTATCAACTTCCCTCCCACTCTGAATAATGATTATGCAAACTGTTTCTTATTCTGCTCCAGCCTGTGTTTAATTTTTCTGAGTTTTCCCAAGATGTCCTATCCTTATCTATTCACCCTTTACCCATCACAAAACACTTCTGAATAATAATAACTCAGGAGGAGGATTCCGTCTGTAGTTACAGTAGGTAGCTACCATTTGCTAATCCTTTATCCTCATGAATCATCTCACCCAAACCTTGTACTTCAATCATCCCAAATTAAATTTGCTGGGATCACCATATCAAAATCAATAAGAATAACAGCTCATTAAATTTTTCCAAAACATCAACATCTTTATTCTCCTGCAGTGGCAGTAACCAGACACATCTCATTGATCATTTATCTCCTTGCTGATTTCTCCAAGAAGACCCAGCCTCGATTCACATCTGAAGTTATTCTCTTTCATTCAGTGCTCAGCTAGTCTCAAATTGGTGAAACTTGGTGAAAAGTAACATCTTCCAAATCATGCCCCTATCCCTGGGAAGGGATAATTGAATCAGAAAAATCTTTACTCCAATGTTTAACACAGCTTTTGTGAAATGATCTCACAACATCATTAATGGAGCCTACATGGTTCAATCACTTCTGTCCTGGTTTAATGAACAAGTGCCTTTCTGCCTCCACCACACCAACTTCGTCTTTCATTTTCCCTGATGTGTAGACTTCCATTGTTTGATAGTCCAACAAGTGTGACAGTCTTCCAGAACCTGACCCAATCACTAAGCATGAGCCTAAACAGGATGCTGACAGGCCATTTGACTATGAGGACATCAAAATCTGCCCATAATTACCTCCATTCTTCTTGCTGCTAACTTTAGCAACTTGGAGGATGAGTGGGGGAAGGGATTGTGGTTGCTAAGGCACTTCTAACTGACCAGCAGGCTCTTTAGAAGAAGATATTGTTGAATGTAGTGATAAAAATAAAATGAAAACAGATAATGTATGATTATAATTAAAATGATTGCATATTTTTCTACCAGCACGACACAATCTGTTTAGCAGCAGAAACACCTTGCACCAGCTGCGCAGAAAGGCTGTCATCAAACATATCTGAATGTAAGGCCAGAGCATGTAATTTAAATCCAGAAAGCAATCTGTCCTTCAAACATCCTGCATCTCTTGATTACCTTCTTTACTTGTGCTGAAAGACTAAAAAATTTTAAGCGCCCCAGTATCAATTCCCAGCTTTCCATGCAAGAAACCTTAACTGAAGAAATATAAAAGTGTGTGTGTTGATTATACTTCTTGCAAATGTAAGTATATTTCAAGAAATATTTCTAAGTTCATTAAAGTAATGCAGAGTGATGTAGGAAAGCCCCATTAACTATACCTTTAATGTGTTCAAAGACATATAAGCGGTAACAAAGCTTTCTCTGTTCTTTATTTCTTACCTTCTATTCAGCAGTGTTCCCAGCCCATGTCAACAGTCTGTGTTTACCTCTGTGTACCTCCGTCTCTTCCGTTGCTTAGCTCACAGCAACTTGGTGAGTCCTGTCTTTTTCCTGTGCTCCAGCCCCTCTGTGCAAGAGCTCCTCAAACTAGCTCATTCACTCTAATCTAGTCACCCACACAACTCCCTCCCTTCAAACTCAGCAGCAAATGACAAGGCGCGAGGAGAGATATACAGCTCGGTGCGCAGAGACTGGCTTCCCAGGGGATATATGACTCGAGCTGCCAGAATGACTTTCATCTCACAGGCAGCTGGGATCAATTAGAAAGCCGCTTCACGGCAGTTGGCTGGGCTGTAGGTACCCTCCCACCCTCGACTGATTGCCTTTTCCAAGTTTCAGCTCTGTAGGAAGCACTAACATTCTTTGTGTTATTATCCAACTGTCTGGAAACACTCTAGCTCGTGAAAAAACAAATGGAATTTTCTTGCTGCTGTTCGTGGTCTCACATCATCCACTTTAACTGCGATAGAAATATAATTTCTTAAGCTAATAGCAAGATACATTTTAAAAGAGTTTCTTCTGCTTTCAGCAATGAGAGTAACATCACAAAAATGTATATTTTTTTAAACCCCTCGATGATAAAATTTAAAAGACCGCTTTACCCTTTCCCCCTTATGTTCTTATATTCCACTTGTTCTGGCTGCCGCCCTTGCCTTGGAATAAAGAAGTCATGGATTTGAGCCCCATTCCAGAAACTGGAGTGAGCAGTCTAGGTTTGGCATTTCAGTCCAGCGGTGAGGATTTGCTGTGATGTGATTCGTGTCACCTTGCAAATGAGATAATAGCTGCTCTCAATGAAGGGTCTCGGCTTTTCTTTATTCCTTTCCATAGATGCTGCCTAATCTGTTGAGGTCCTCTAGCATATTGTGTATGTTACTCGAGTTAATAGGCAGGGACTGGTTTCTGCCCTCTGGTTCTTTCAAAAAATGTGGAATTATTTTGAAGAAGTGGAGAGCTCTTCTTAGTATTACTAATAAAATACTTTCTGGCTATTATCAAGGAATGTACATTTGTTATCTGAGAACTTTTTACTACATTTCCTAAGTTACAACCACGACTGCATTGCCTGTGAAAAACTGCAGGACATCGAGAGTTGTGAAAGGTACCACTTAAATAACAATATTTTTTGCTTTGGGTTTTGTGCCCTGGGCTTACCCACAACTTCTCCAATGGGCATTCTTTGTCAGTGTGCCCATTCAATGAGCGTTCTTCATCAGTGTGCCCGTTCAATGAGTGTTCTTCGTCAGTGTGCCCGTTCAATGAGTGTTCTTCGTAGGTGTGCCCGTTCAATGAGTGTTCTTCGTCAGTGTGCCCGTTCAATGAGCGTTCTTCATCAGTGTGCCCGTTCAATGAGCGTTCTTCATCAGTGTGCCCGTTCAATGGATGTTCTTCACCAGTGTGCCCGTTCAATGGGCATTCTTCGTCAGTGTGCCCATTCAATGAGCATTCTTCATCAGTGTGCCCGTTCAATGAGTGTTCTTCATAGGTGTGCCCGTTCAATGGATGTTCTTCACCAGTGTGCCCGTTCAATGGGCGTTCTTCATCAGTGTGCCCGTTCAATGTGCGTTCTTCGTCAGTGTGCCCGTTCAATGGATGTTCTTCGTCAGTGTGCCCGTTCAATGAGCATTCTTCGTCAGTGTGCCTGTTCAATGGAAGTTCTTCGCCAGTGTGCCCGTTCAATGAGCGTTCTTCATCAGTGTGCCCGTTCAATGAGTGTTCTTCATCAGTGTGCCCGTTCAATGGGCATTCTTCATCAGTGTGCCCGTTCAATGAGCGTTCTTCATCAGTGTGCCCATTCAATGGGCATTCTTCATCAGTGTGCCCGTTGAATGAGTGTTCTTTGTCAGTGTGCCCATTCAATGGGCATTCTTCATCAGTGTGCCCGTTCAATGAGTGTTCTTCATCAGTGTGCCCGTTCAATGGGCATTCTTCATCAGTGTGCCCGTTCAATGAGCGTTCTTCATCAGTGTGCCCATTCAATGGGCATTCTTCATCAGTGTGCCCGTTGAATGAGTGTTCTTTGTCAGTGTGCCCATTCAATGGGCATTCTTCATCAGTGTGCCCGTTCAATGAGTGTTCTTCATCAGTGTGCCCGTTCAATGGGCATTCTTCATCAGTGTGCCCGTTCAATGAGCGTTCTTCATCAGTGTGCCCATTCAATGGGCATTCTTCATCAGTGTGCCCGTTGAATGAGTGTTCTTTGTCAGTGTGCCCATTCAATGGGCATTCTTCATCAGTGTGCCCGTTGAATGAGTGTTCTTTGTCAGTGTGCCCATTCAATGGGCATTCTTCATCAGTGTGCCCGTTCAATGTGCGTTCTTCATCAGTGTGCCCGTTCAATGTGTGTTCTTCATCAGTGTGCTCATTCAATGAGCATTCTTCATCAGTGTGCCCGTTCAATGTGCGTTCTTCGTCAGTGTGCCCGTTCAATGGATGTTCTTCACCAGTGTGCCTGTTCAATGGGCATTCTTCATCAGTGTGCCCGTTCAATGGATGTTCTTCATCAGTGTGCCTGTTCAATGGGCATTCTTCATCAGTGTGCCCGTTCAATGGATGTTCTTCATCAGTGTGCCCATTCAATGTGCGTTCTTCATCAGTGTGCCCGTTCAATGGATGTTCTTCATCAGTGTGCCCGTTCAATGTGCGTTCTTCATCAGTGTGCCCGTTCAATGTGCGTTCTTCATCAGTGTGCCCGTTCAATGTGTGTTCTTCATCAGTGTGCTCATTCAATGAGCATTCTTCATCAGTGTGCCCGTTCAATGTGCGTTCTTCATCAGTGTGCCCGTTCAATGGATGTTCTTCACCAGTGTGCCTGTTCAATGGGCATTCTTCATCAGTGTGCCCGTTCAATGGATGTTCTTCATCAGTGTGCCTGTTCAATGGGCATTCTTCATCAGTGTGCCCGTTCAATGGATGTTCTTCATCAGTGTGCCCGTTCAATGTGCGTTCTTCATCAGTGTGCCCGTTCAATGGATGTTCTTCATCAGTGTGCCCATTCAATGAGCGTTCTTCATCAGTGTGCCTGTTCAATGAGCGTTCTTCATCAGTGTACCCGTTCAATGAGCGTTCTTCATCAGTGTGCCCGTTCAATGAGCGTTCTTCGCCAGTGTGCCCGTTCAATGTGCGTTCTTCGTCAGTGTGCCTGTTCAATGGATGTTCTTCACCAGTGTGCCCGTTCAATGGATGTTCTTCATCAGTGTGCCCGTTCAATGTGCGTTCTTCATCAGTGTGCCTGTTCAATGAGCATTCTTCATCAGTGTGCCTGTTCAATGTGCGTTCTTCGTCAGTGTGCCCGTTCAATGGATGTTCTTCATCAGTGTGACCGTTCAATGAGCATTCTTCATCAGTGTGCCCATTCAATGTGCGTTCTTCATCAGTGTGCCCGTTCAATGAGCATTCTTCGTCAGTGTGCCCGTTCAATGAATGTTCTTCGTCAGTGTGCCCGTTCAATGTGCGTTCTTCATCAGTGTGCCCGTTCAATGAGCGTTCTTCGTCAGTGTGCCCGTTCAATGAGCGTTCTTCATCAGTGTGCCCGTTCAATGAGCGTTCTTCGTCAGTGTGCCTGTTCAATGAGCATTCTTCATCAGTGTGCCCGTTCAATGAGCATTCTTCGTCAGTGTGCCCGTTCAATGGGCATTCTTCGTCAGTGTGCCCGTTCAATGAGCGTTCTTCATCAGTGTGCCCGTTCAATGAGCGTTCTTCATCAGTGTGCCAGTTCAATGGGCGTTCTTCATCAGTGTGCCCGTTCATCTACTGGAGGTATGACAATCAAAACTGAAGCTATGTTCATCTGATACCCACAAACCTCTTTGCTGAGCAAGGAGGAAATAGTTCTCTGTCAAGCCTCACTGAAACAGATTATGGCAGATTTCAGAACAAATAGTTTTTTTATTCTGGAATTTTCTGGTTTCTTAGCAACATTACTAATTGGATGGTACAATTATTAATTGCATTATTGGAAGGAGCAATGGAAGGTGTGCAGAAATGTTCAGTGGGGAAATCTATGGATCTTATGACAGACCAAGTATTAGGTACTTGATTACATGAAGGTACCCAAAAAGTCAATTATACTTTAAAAATGGTGTTGAACCAGAGTATAAATACACTCAACTATAATTTAATAATTGATAAGCTTTTCATTTAAGGTAAATAGCACTTGTAGCAGTTTCCTGTAAAACTGAACTGTTTGTTTTGCAGAAGACGCAAGCTGAATATATAAAGAAGAGATTGAGGCCACATGGGGCAATAGAAGGGTAACAGAGAGGTTTTTTCAGGTTGCAATGGGAAGATGCCAAGTGCTGATTCTCTAACATTTCTCATCTGCCTGGAAGATGAATGTTATATATTACAGATGTTTTCATATTCTTCACTAAAACACTGGAAGCCCATATATGCTTCAAGCATTTCTGTTTGTGGAACTCTTAGATGGATCATTACATAACTTGTTCTATACTCTAGCTCAGAACATTTTGCCACAAGGTGATAACTGAATGTGATGCAGTGAGAGAAGCCGCAGGTCTAGGATAATGGAGAACAGGGCAAGGCTGACAAGGAGACAAATTACAATGGAATTTCTTGCCCGGTAATTCTACTGCATAATGTTGTCCTTTCCAGCAATGTGCAATTGAAAATTGCTTTTACCTCAAGGGAACCCCAATATGATTCTTTCCAGGTGACCCTGCATTGCTCCAGATATTTACCCTTTGCTGATACAGTTCCTGTGGGATGATTGAATTACGTGTGCAGTGCTGTTTTGGGACATTTTAGTGGAAATTAAATCCCATTGTCCCATTTGTTATTGTTGGGCATTTTTAGGATAACAAAATGTAACTGGTAGAGCTTCAGACAGGATTCTCACTAAATTCTTGCATTTTTATCACTCCTCCGACCCACAATCTTGCCCCTGTTTGCCTGAGTCTAGGGTTTGGAGCAGCTCTCCTACCTGTTTGGTATTTGAACAACCGCTCTTGATTCCTACTCTTCATCCAAACTGGCCCTAGTTCTTCCCACCACTGGCTATTCCCATGCTACATGACAGGTCTGATTGGATCTGGAGCCATCAACCATGCCAAGCGCGGTGAGTGAAAGGAGCTGGTGGCAAAGGTAGACAATGTTCATGGTTTTGAGTGAAGCTGGGGCAGTGACTGGTACCTTCATTGTGATGCCACCATTGTTACTAACTAATAGGGTACAAAAAATTTCTCAGCATCTCAAATAGAATTAAAATAGCTAAATTAAAGGCATAAAAGGAAAATAAAACAAAATAATTAAAAATTTAAAGTCTTGTCAGAATTTTGACAGTCTGAGTTTTTCTGATTCCTTCTTTTAGTAATAAATTTTCAGTTCCAGGAACATTGATGGTAAATCATTAATACTGATCACATTGTTATGACAAGACTTACACATCTGCAGTGAGCTAAAGGGTAATACACAGCACAGATTCCAAAAAAACATGTGGGGTGCCAACAGCAGAGACAAATTTTGGAATATGCACATTTAATTGGGTATCTGCCCTTTGCCAAGTACTGTTGAATCCTTTACTGTGGAATAACAATAGGCACCATAAATCTTGCAATTGTTTTGGCAGCAAATTTCACACACTGTTAACCTATAGTTAACTTGCTTGACAGAATGTTTCTGCCTGATAACACTACAAGGTTTAGCGGGCTGTTGAAAGAGTTCTACAATATAATGAAGAATTTTAAATACTAAAATATTGTTTCCATCTATGAGTAAAATATTATCAATAGGTTACAAAGTTAAGACAGTGACAAAAAGAACTATATAGATAATATATGAGAATAGTTTTATATTCAATATTTAAATTCAGGTTCCTGCTAAACTCCACACATCAGAGGAAATAGTGTTATGATTTAAGATTCGCAATAAGGTTTGTAAAATATTATAGAATAGAGGAAGGCCATCTGGCTAGTCTGACCTAGGCTATGTTTTTCAATGTGAACTTCTGATGTCTTGCAATTTTTAATTCTTGCTTTAAAAAAAACTCCTTTCTAATTATTTTCTGCGCTTTTCTTTGATAGCACAATGTCACACAGAATTTCAATTTCAGGCCATAATTATGTAAAGACATTTCTTTGCTACTGAGTACAGATATTTTGACACTGTTTAGTCACTAATTTAAGCCACTTGTACCTGAAGTGTTTGGCATTTGCAGCAACACTTTGCACCTTATTACCTCTCGTATGCGTCAATTCTTGTTAGACCGGTCCATGGCGCAGTTCCCTAGTTCTGATCTTTTGAGCTCTGAGCCACCTGTAGAGATAGCTTTTAATGCTATCACAGTTTGATGAGCTGTGCACATAAATTAAGTCCTTATATGCAATCTCCTGTGTAGGTAGTTCTCCTCTTTCATTATGTAGTTTAAAAATGTAAATCAGGTTTTCAGTCCATCATAATATTCAGTGCTAATACAATAAATTGATGTGCATTTAAGTAGGCTGGGAATGCATTTTGTTGTGGCCCCTTCAGGCATTTTTCCCTTCAACATTCTCTGATCTTAATTATTGCAATATGAAATATTATCATGTTAACAGGCAACTTCTTTCTCATGTACATCAAAGGAGACAGCATCAGGGAAATATTAGGAATGATGTTTGTGATTTGGAGAGTCATTTCAAAAGTTGTTGTTTGTATTTAGTCATTCATCAAAGAGAAGATATTGTTTAGCGGCATGTGAAGTATTTAGGGTACCATCCAAGCCCAAGTGAATGATACAGACACAAAGTATAAACATTTCAGTCCCAGTCCGTAGGCTGAATAACTCTAAAACAATTACGTAACCACTCTGCTATTGCTGACTCTGTAGCACTCACAGAGTCAGCTGACACATAATCCCTGCCTACTCAGGTTAGGTGTCTACCTAGCTACATTGAAAGCAATGCCACAGTGGGTGCATGTCGAGCCAACTTTACATGCATTCATTTTGGCATGAATCAAATTGCCTGTTGCTTGGTAGAGTTGTGACTGATCAGAACGAGGGTGTGGATTTGGAAGTTAAAGGCTCATGAGAACCGAATTGAAAGCTACATGAGTTAATGTAATCAGATTAGTGGGACGTGGGGTGAAGTGTTGGTGAAATATCTTCTGAGACTGTTTGAATGCCTTGAAGCAGGGAACACAAATAGGTTGATATTTAATTTTAATTGCCTTTGTTTGAGGGAAAATACAAATTCTATACATCTGCTTTAATCCTCACACCCTTGACTTTTTTTAAAATGTGGCTTTATCCTGTTTTTGCATTTCAAAAAGTGAGTCAGTCTTCATATGCTCATCAGATTGTAGAATATCATTGCATTTCATATTGTTTACAAGGATATTTGGTCAGTATCAGTAGACTCTATATTGTATTGGATGTTAGATCTAATTATGACAGTAGCCTGTTTACCATCTGGGAAAATAATTTTTCAAAAGACAACAGATGAGATTTTGCTTTGAAATGTGAATAATTAGCTGCAATGCAATATAAGGAATTTGTCTCTGTTTTCAAAGACAGGCTAAAAAGTTCTTTCTCACAACATGACTTTAACTAGTGCAAAACGTAATGGAAATTTTGGTTTCTTTAAGGTCTTAACTTCAACACGTGTTTATCAGACTTAGTCCCTCCTATTAAAGTCCCAATGTAACAGGTAGTTCTAATGTCCACCTTTTTGATTAAATGTTTGCTGCTTGTTGTGTTACAGAATGTGAAAAAGAATTGTTCCCTGTCCATGTAGAGTTCAGCTATTGGGCTTTCTGAATATCTGTATAAAATGGTTAACATCAGCTGCTGTTTTATTTCTGATGCAGCCAGTGCTATTGAGTGAACGTTTACAAGAAAACCTGCAGAAAACCTACAGAAAGGAATGAAGTAATTCACCAGACTATGGAGCAGAGGGAAGCAGGCTTGCTACATCCAACCCAATTGAAAGTCCTCTGGCAGTACCCTCAACCCTTGGCCTATGTTTCCAAGGTCTCACATGAACACAACTCTGAGAGTCTCAGTTCCATACACAGCTCCCTACGTCCCATTCTCCTGCGCCCTGTATTTATGCACACAGTGCTCTCCCTACTTCCCAAATGCCCTGCACTTCTAAGTGCCTGCAAATTGGCACCCCCCATATTTCTAGCCACATCAGCAACACACTAATGTTGGAATTGAACCATTAAATAAGTAGCATATAAATCAAAGCAGTTCAGAATTACATTGGGTTCAAGAGCTCAATGGTGAGACTTTGTGAGCTACAAGATGGATTTGTCTATCAAAAATGGCCTTATACACAAGTTGACGATGTGCTGGTACTATGCTAAATGCCAAAACATGTGAATAAATTCACAGCTGTTTTTGATAAAACTACCCTAAGATAAATCTAGAGCCGTTATTTTAAGTCACAGTTTTCAATAAAGCTTTTGGCAAACTTCATGTCCAGCAAAAGCAAAGCTTTTTTTGATGAAAGTGCAGAAAACACAATTGTCTATCTCAACATGACTTATATAATGCTTAGAAGAATACAGAAGATGGCTTGAGAAGTGCTTTATACTTCACCTTTCACATTTCTGTCAAAAGGCCTCAAAGCACTTAAAGTCAGGGAATTATTTTTGAAGTGCTGCCGCTGCTGTAGTATAGGAAATGCAACAGGAAATTTGTGTACGTCCAGCTCCTACAAACAGCAGAGTGATAATGACTGTAAAGTGGTCAAGAAAGTCTAATGGTTTATGAGAATGGCTTGAATAAACAGGGAAAGGATTTGAACTACTGATCCCGTGGCTGTCGCTTTGAAACAACTTCAAACATTAGTTTGTCAGAGGTATTGAATGTATTATTTTAAAATATGTATTGAAATATGATGAAAAGGTTTTGCTTGCAAGCCATCCAGACAGGTCCCGCTATACAAAGTACATCAAGGTAGCTAAAAAGAAAAAGGAATGCAGGAAATGGTATTGCAGCCACAGAGGAAAGGCAGTGCAGAAGAACCAAGTACGAAGGTAATTATGACGTAGATTGGGAGATCAAGAGTTCTCTTTAGCAAATGAGAAATCTACTCAAGAATCTCATAACAGTGGGATAGAAGCTGTCCTTGGGTCTGTTGGAACATGCTTTTAAGCGTTTGCAGCTTCTGCCGGACAGGAGAAGAGAAAATGACTTGGGTGGGAGGAATCTGTGATTGTGCTGGCTGCTTTCCCAACACACATCTGTGTGAGAAAATTCACTGTAAGAAGCTCTGTTCTTAGGCCAGATTCAGGATGGCTGGTGGCCATTGGTCCGATTAAGCCTCTACTGTGGGATTGCTGGATGATTGAAGGTGGGGCAGCTGATCAAAGACTGGAACTCACTGATCACGAGAGTTGCAAAATGAGTGTGGGGGTGTTAAAAGGTCCAAACAACACCTGCACCCATGATGCTCCAAATAAAACATTGACACCACCCGCTGATAGCGATATTATGTCAGAGGCATATGGGGTGACTTAAGCCCAGCAGTACCTGGTCACATTTCAGAGATGATGCAAAGCGACTCAGAAGTGTGATTCACATTTGAAGAAAAATCACAATTTTCAGTAAAGTGAAAGATATACTGTATATGATTCAATGTGGGATATGATTCCCACATACATACTGTATAAAATACTGTATATGATTCAATGTGGGATATACTGTATATGATTCAATGTGGGATATACTGTATATGATTCAATGCCTAAGGAAACATGTTGCCTGATAGATATACATTAACCAGGATATGGGAGAAAGACTACTCCGGTCATCCACAAAATAATATTAATGAGTCACCTGACAGACCAGATCAAGCCAGAATCTGACAGTGCACTACTGCACCACTAGGCTGGTCAGGGAATGGGGCTTGAACCTCCATAACCTTCTGCCACAGGGACACCATAAATAAACGTTCCCTTGTACTTCACGTACTTGGAGTGTCAGGAGCTCGCCTACACACTTTAATGGAAAGTTATATCTCCAGTATAATTTCCTAGGAAGCAGGACAATCTCGCATCAATGACTCTTAACAGTCACAATCCAAAATAAACCTTTTAAAATAAATTTGATTGTCTAAATCAAATTATCAAAATCCTTTCTGATGCACTATAACATCCTTGTATTTCATTCTGTCAAATGACTAAATTATATTTTAAATGAAATAATATAATCTGTTTGCAAGTCAGACAACAATTTGACAGGAAGTGTTGATTCCAACGGAGTGAATGAATAGGATTAATATTGAGAGAGGCACAATAATTAATCCAGGCCAATTTTCATAACTATGCACATTAATTCAACTCCTTTGCACTGTCAGTAACTCCTCCTATTTAGTTCCCTAATGAGGTCATGAACAAAAGTGAGGAAGAATTGTTAAGATTAATTGCATCTATTTTTGACAGGTTTTTCAAAAGGACTCTAATAATTAAATACAGGGCTTAACAGGAGTCCCAGTGGACAACATAATTGGGCAGAATTCATGGTTAGCTTAGCACAAAAACCAGAAGGTACTTCTTTCCGAAGAAAAGTCTTTGAAAGGTAGCAAGTCACAAACACAGCAGGTTCTGCAGATGTTGGAAATCTAGAGAAACATACATGAAATATCGGAGCATATAGTATAGACCATATATCAGTGCAGGCACTTTGGCCCTCGAAGTTGTGCCGACTTTTTAACCTATTCCAAGATCAATCTAGCCCCTCCCTCAGACATAGGCCTCCATTTTTCTTTCTTCCACATGCCTATCTGAGAGTCTCTTCAGTTCTCTGTAATGTACATATCTGCCTCTACCCCACCACTGTTCCAAGCACCCTGCACTCTCTGTGTAAAAAAACCTACCCCTATACTTTCCTCCGATCACCTTAAGATTATTCCCTCTCATATTAGCGATTTCCACCTTGGGAGAAAGGTGTTGTCTCTCTATATCTATGCCACTTATCATCTTATACACCTCTAACAAGTCAGCTCTCATTCCCCTTTGTTACAAAGAGAAAAACCCTAGCTTGCTCAATCTTTCATCATAAAATCTGCTCTCTAATCCAAGTAGCAACCTGGTAAATTTACTCTGTAGACTCTCCAAAGCCTTGACTTTAATGAACAACCAGAACCAGTGTGGTCTAACCAGAGTCTGATAGAACATTAACTTCAATCAGCATCAATTTCTCCACTAATAAAGGTTAATACAACATTTACCTTCTTAACCACCCTAATGACTTGCTTAGCGACTTTGAGGAATCTATGGACATGAACCCCAAGACACCTCTGTTCCTCCTCACTGCTAAGAATCCTCCATTAACCCCATACTCTGCCTTCATGTTTGATTTTCAAAGTGTATGACTTCGCACTTTTCTTGATTGAACTCCATCTGCCACTTCTCAGCCCAGCTCTACATCCAATCAATGACCTGTTGGAACCTACAGTGATCTTGTACATTATCCACAACACCACCAACCTTCATGTCATCTGCAAGCTTACTGACCAGCTCTTCCACTTCCTCATCCAAGTAATTTATAAAAATCAAGAAGAGCAGGGGACCCTGGACAGGTCCTTGCAGATCACCACAGGTTACTAACATCCAGGTGGAACACCTCTATCAATTACCACCCTCTGTCTTCTATTGGCAAACCCATCCAGCCAAGTTTCTCTGGATCCCATGCCATGACCTTCTGATTGAACCTACCAAGGGGAAACTCATCAAGCACCTTTCTGAAATCCATAAGCACCACATCCACTGCTCTGCCTTCATTAATTTGTTTTGTTAATTCATCAAAGGAATTAATTAGCTTGTGAGGCACAAACTACTACTCACAAAGATATACCACTCCATAGGATGCAAAATTTAGCTGAGAGGTGGCAGATGAAGTTCATCCCAGATAAGTGTGAAGTGGTTCATTTGCTAGGTCAAATATCACAGCAGAATATAGTATTAATAGTAAGACTCTTGGCAGTAAGGAGGATCAGAGGGATCTTGGGGTCTGAGTCCATAGGACACTCAAAGCTGCTGCACAGAATGACTGTGTGGTTAAGAAGGGGTATGGTGTATTGGCCTTCATCAACTGTGGGATTGAGTTCAAGAGCCAAGATGTAACGTTACAGCTATATAGGACCCTGGTCAGACCCCATTTGGAGTACTGTATTCAGTTCTGGTCACCTCACTACAGGAAGGATGTGGAAACTATCGAAAGGGTGCAGAGCAGATTTACAAGGATGTTGCCTGGATTGGGGAGAATGTCTTACGAGCATAGGTTGAGAGAACTTGGCCTTTTCTCCTTGGAGCGACGGAGGATGAGAGGTGACCTGATAGAGGTGTATAAGATGGTGAGACACATTGATCGTGAGTATAATCAGAAGCTTTTTCCCTTGGTTTCAAAAAGGGATTAGATATATAGGAGATTGTTTTGAAGGAGGTATATTAATGTCATTCGATCAATTAAAGAATAAATATAAAGTATCAAACAACACTCTTTTTTGTTACTTTCAACTAAGGGCTTATTTAAGAGAAAAATTAGGTCAAACAATGTTATTACCGAAATCCAATGAAATAGAAACTTTAATTCAAAAAGGAAAGATTAAAAAATTTATCTCTTGTATGTATAATTTGATTCAAAAACAGGCAATTAAACAAGGAGTCCATAAGTCAAGACAAAAATGGGAAAGTGACTTGAATATTAAAATTGAAGAAAAAAATTGGTCAAGACTATGTCTTGAGAGTATGACAAATACAATAAATGTCCGATTAAGATTAGTGCAATATAATTTTTTACATCAATTATATATTACACCACAAAAAATAAATAAATTAAACCCAAATTTATCTGATCAGTGCTTCCGATGTAACCAAGAAATTGGTACTTTTTTACATTCTACTTGGTCTTGTTCTAAAATTCAACCTTTTTGGACAAATTTAAGAGTTTTATTGGAACAAATTATTGGAATACAACTTCCACATAATCCAATATTACTTTTACTAGGTGATATTGAAGGGATAAAACCGATACCCAAACTGAATAAATATCAGAAAGAATTTATAAAAATTGCATTGGCAGTAGCCAAAAAGGCTATTGCAGTTTCTTGGAAATCGGGTACATATTTAAGTATAGATCGTTGGAAGAAAGAAATTTATGGCTGTATTCCACTTGAAAAAATTACTTATAATTTAAGAGATAAATATGAAACATTTTTGAAAATTTGGCGCCCTTATTTACAAAAGATAGGATTAAATATATAGGTGCTCCGAAGATGAAATAATTGGTTATTTGGGGAAAGAAATAAATATATATACTAAAGTTATTACGAACTCCATGGAGCATGTGGGGATCTTCCAATATCCAGGCATTCTTTCTTTCTTTTTTTCTTTCTTTCTTTCTTTTTTTTCTATAGGGATGTTAGGGGGGAGGGGTTAAGGGGAGGGGGGATGGGTAATATAAATTTTTTTTCATACACTTTTATTCTGTAATTACTTGAAAACATAATTTAAAAAGTTTAATAATAATAAAAAGGCCACTGACACAGTTAGCAAAGAAAAAAAAAGCTTTACAGAGGAGATGTCAGGGGTAAGATTTTACGCAGAGAGTGGTGAGTGCATGGAATGGGCCACCAGAGATGGTGGTGGAGGCAGATACGACAGGGTCTTTTAAGACATTCTTGAATAGGTGCAAGAGCTTTGAAAAATAGAGGGCTATGGGTAACCCTAGGTAATTTCTAAGGTAGGGACATGTTCGGCACAGCATTGTGGGCTGAAGGACCTGTATCGTGCTGTAGGTTTTCTATGTTTCTATATGCTGACTAATGCTAATCAGCCTATGTTTCTCCAAATCCTCTCCTTAAGAATACAATATTTTGTCATCACTGACCTAAAATTCACTGATCTATAACCCTAGGATTATTCTTATTAATTTTCTTGAATAAACAACAGTAACCTTTGTCATTCTCCAATCTTCTGATATTACTCCTGTGGCTAGTGAGGACAGAAAGATCATCGTCAAAAGTGCAGAACTCACTTCTTTCACTTCCTGTAGTAACCTGGGGTATATCCTTTCTAGTCAAAGGGACTTACCTGTCCAAATGTTTTTCAAGTATCTAGCACATCCTCTTTCTTAACACACTCAGCAAGTCAGGCAGCATTTATTAAGGGGAACAGACAGTTGACATTTTGGGCTGAGAATGAGTTGCCAAGTAGGGTAACTGATACCAGAACACTATTTTAACAATCATTAACTGGTGTTGAGGGAAGTCATTGCGAATGATACTATAGAAGCACGAGAGAAAATGGCTAAGGCACCTTCTTTACCTGAAGCTATTTTGTGACCTCGTTAACAGTGTAATGATTATCTTTCTTTAGTCCCTCCTGCCATTTGCTACTCTCTACGTCCACAGGGGTGTCAAACTCATTTTAGGTCACGGGCCGGATTGAGCAAAATGCAGCTTCATGGGGGCCGGATCAGTCGGACGCGTGCGAACGTAGCTTTCGTTGCCTCCGTTTTTTCAGCCTGCTGTCATGTGTCTCAGTCTCTGCTATAACTACGAAGTGTTTCACTTTACAAATTCCGTTTCTTATGAAGAAGACTGCCGAGCAAGACTGCCGAATAAACACTAAAAACCCTGAAAACCTGGTACCCGAATAAACTCAGCATTAGCCATATCATACGCCATAGGCGCTTCAATTACTGGGGCCAGCTTTAATAGTAATTAGATATTATCTCACGGGCCAAAGATAATTCCACCGCGGGCCGGATTTGGCCCGCGGGCCTTGAGTTTGACATATATGCTCTACGATGAACGTGTTAACTTTTCCGACAGTTCAGTTGTCTGTTTGTAAATCAGCCTCTACTGGCCATTCTCTGTATGATGCAAGGCAAACAAGCATCACTGACTATCTTCAGCCAATGTGTGCCTTCTGTATTAAGAATGTTTTTGGGAGAACTTGAAAATAGATTTATAATCTAGTTTGTACTGGCAAAAACCCTGACTGTAACATTAACAATGTGTTGGGGGTGGGGAGGGCGCGATAGGCAACATCTGAGACCTATGTTAATAATTGACTATCAAAACACATCGAGAGTCTAGTACTGTCTGACACTTGGTTACAAACAAGCTGACTTTGGACCACCAGCCTGTCAGAGTTTCCTCAGCTAATAAGAATATTCTGGCAGCTAGAAAGCAAAGTGCCTTTGTTTTGTCCCTTGTTACTCTTGGTTTGATTCCATTGTGCAATAATAAACATATCTGGATTCTGAATTCACAGCTCCAGCAGCTTTGGATAGCAGCCTGCAGTAAGCAAGTCTGGCTTAATGCATCATTTATACATACAAGGTAATACTTGAATCACACATGTTATTATCCTAGTTCTCTGCCCTCAGTTTAGTGTAACACAGTCTCTTAGGTTGTGGCGGACTTCTGCAGCCTTACTCTAATAGCCCTTCTTGGGCTATATGTGGTGTATATGGTCAGGCGCTCCAGACCAGTTCAGAAGCAGATGAAAACCTGGCCAACAGGAGCCATCTCTGCTCTTCAAGACTCCTTTGAGCACACTGACTGGCACATGTTCAGGGAGGCTGCAACCGATGGCAACTTTACCAACTTAGAGGGGTACACAGCTTCAGTGACCAGCTACATCAGCAAGGGTATTGATGATGTTACTCTGTCCAAGACCATCACTACACACACTAACCAGAAGCCATGGATGACCGCAGAGGTGCGTGCCCTGCTGAGGACCCGCAACTCCACCTTCAGAGCAGGCGACAAGGCAGCTCTAACAACAGCAAGGGCCAAACTGTCCCGAGTCGTCAGAGGGGCAAAGCGTGCACACGCCCAGATAATCCACAGCCACTTCCGGGACGCAGCAACACGTGGCGCATGTGGAAGGGCATCCAGGACATCACCAATTACAAGACAACATCACCTGACTGTGCAGGTGATGCCTCCCTCCCAGATGCGCTGAATAACTTTTACGTCTGGTTTGAGGCGGAAAATGACATGGCGGCGAGGAAGTCCACCCCTCCTACAAATGACCAGGTGCTGTGTCTCACAGTGGCCGATGTGAGAAGAACCCTGTGCAGGGTCAACCCACGGAAGGCTGCTGGACCAGACAACATCCCTGGTAGAGTGCTCAGAGGATGTGCAGACCAGCTAGCAGATGTTCTCACTGACATCTTCAACATCTCCCTGAGCAGCGCCACCGTTCCAACATGCTTCAAGGCCACCACCATCGTCCCCATGCTGAAGAAGTCTTCAGTGTCCTGCCTAAATGACTACCGTCCCGTTGCACTTACATCCATCATCATGAAGTGTTTCGAGAGGCTCGTCATGAGGCATATCAAGACCCTGCTGCCCCTTTACTGGACCCCCTGTAGTTTGCGTACCGTCCCAACCGCTCAACAGATGACGCCATTGCCACTACCCTCCACCTGGCCCTAACCCACCTGGACAAAAAAGACACATACGTTCGGATGCTGTTCATAGACTTCAGCTCAGCATTCAACACAATCATCCCTCAGAAACTGATTGGAAAGCTGAGCCTACTGGGCCTGAACACCTCCCCCTGCATCTGGATCCTAGACTTCCTGACTGGGAGATCTCAGTCAGTGCAGATCGGGAGCAGCATCTCCAACACCTTCACACTGAGCACGGGGGCCCCCCAGGGTTGCATGCTCAGTCCACTGCTGTTCACTCTGCTGACCCATGACTGTGCTGCAACACACAGCTTGAAACATATCATCAAGTTTGCCGATGACACAACCGTTGTGGGTCTCATCAGCAAGAATGACGTGTCAGCTTACAGAGAGGAGGTGCAGCGGCTAACGGACTGGTGCAGAGCCAACAACCTGTCTCTTAATGTGAACAAAACAAAAGAGATGGTTGTTGACTTCAGGAGGGCACGGAGTGACCACTCCCCGCTGAACATCTATGGCTCCTTGGTAGAGATCGTTAAGAGCACCAAGCTTCCTGGTGTTCACCTGATGGAGAATCTCAACTGGTCCCTCAACACCAGCTCCATAGCAAAGAAAGACCAGCAGCGTCTCTACTTTCTGCGAAGGCTGAGGAAAGTCCATCTCCCACCCCCCATCCTCATCACATTCTACAGGGGTTGTATTGAGAGCATCCTGAGCAGCTGCATCACTGCCTGGTTCAGAAATTGCACCATCTCGGATTGCAAGACCCTGCAGCGGATAGTGAGGTCAGCTGAGAAGATCATCAGAGTCTCTCTTCCCGCCATCACGGACATTTACACTACACGCTGCATCCGCAAAGGAAACAGCATTATGAAGGACCCCATGCACCCGTCATACAATCTCTTCTTCCTCCTGCTGTCTGGGAAAAAGCTCCGAAACATTCGGGCTCTCACGACCAGACTATGTAACAGTTTCTTCCCCCAAGCTATCAGACTCCTCAATACCCAAAGCCTGGACTGACACCTTGCCCTATTGTCCTGTTTATTATTTATTGTAATGCCTGCACTGTTTTTGTGCACTTTATGCAGTCCTGTGTAGGTCTGTAGTCTAGTGTAGCTTTCTCTGTGTTGCTTTTTTTATGTAGTTCAGTCTAGTTTTTGTACTGTGTCATGTAACATCATGGTCCTGAAGAAATGTTGTCTCATTTTTACTATGTACTGTACCAGCAGTTATGGTGGAAATGAGAAGAAAAGTGACTTGACTTGAATGCTGACTATTGAGGCTATCTATCACAAACCATGTTCAGTCTGCTATTTACCAACATTCCCCTTCTTCTAATTCCAGCTAAGGTCACAGAATGACAGTTTGAAAGAGAAACCCCATTGATTTCTTTGATCAGAACCCCTATTGTATCCCTAGCCAGGACTACCAAAGAGCAAGTATCACAGAAAATCTGAGGGTTGTACGGGCAGAGGTGACATGCTTATTTCCATAAGTTCTGGTGCAGAGTTTTCCAGGACTCCAGGGCAGACTATTCTGATGTCACCTTGCTGTGTGGAGATGATACCTGTGTTTGCATGTGTTTGGAAGCCAAGCGAGGTGTAATTGCTGACTTGTTCATTGGCATTGTGAAAGGATGGGCCTTGCATGTGATACTGTAAAATAAGGGTTGGCAAACAATATAGGTCGTAATGAGACCATGGAGAAAGTGGATCAATTTACAGAACTCAAAAGTCATCACTTAGTGATGGCATACACTGGTGATAAAATTTATCATTCTGTCCAGGCTGCCAATACAACTTGTGGCTGCCCCAGATAACATACATTTAGAGATCAAAGTCACAAGTCTTCCCTCATTTGTGATGCAGTCATAGACCACCAACAGTAGCCTCAGATCACTGGAGAAATACCATCAATAACTAGCTCTCCAAAACCCTCCACATCAGCTCAAAGGAAAGCAAATCAGTATCAGTGTCGTCCTGCAGACCAGGAACCTCACCATCGAAGAACTAATTATGCTTTGATGGAAAGCCTGTCACTAGGATTCTGTAAAACTCATACACAGAGTTCTGTCACAGCAAGGGGGCATGAAAAAGGCTTCAAGCTTCTTGAAAAATATAGTATCTTCATTGACTAATGGCCCATGAGTGCTAAATATGAAGAAGTGTAACAGTGGAAGGCACTGGGCACTTTGAGTTCCTTTAACAAGCTACATATAGAGTTTGAGCAAAAACCATGGATGGAGCTTAGAACGTCTCAAACAACCCATCTGCAAAATATCTTTTGCCCCATGTGTGCCAGAATCAATGGATCTTACATTGGCTTTTTCAGCCGTCTCAGAATCCAGAGAACTGGAAGTCAGGAACCCATCTTCAGCCCTAACAAAGAAGGTTCTTTGTAATAGCTATCTGAATACAGTTCTACATCTTCCACTGCAATGTTTATTCCAGACAGAATTAAATTCCCATCCCATTTCTCAATGTCTACTCTTTATACAAAAAAAAACGTCTTGATTATCTGGGTTAGTTTCCAACCTATAATTTAGTCAGTTGTATCCCCTACTTACTATGGCTGACTTTACAAGCTGGTAGCCACGCCTGCTAACGTTGCATATTTCAAAATGACTAGCAGGTTCTCCAGATCTTTTCTTAACCATAATGGACAGTCAATTGAAGGGAAGCTACCTGCAATTATACAATGCACACTACCTCATTATGGCAAAGGGGCTAAGTTTTTACTGCTGGCAGTGTATTTTCTGAAAACACATTCTTTTCATAAAAATTCCAATCCTCCCCCACCACCATTAGAATGCTATCAGTTTCAAATTTCCAGCTTTCCTATATTCCACAAAAATCATCTTTAAAATATTCCCAGGGTGGGAATACATCAGGATTATAGATCTCATGCCGATGAGTTTCTTAAAATACCTTGTAAAAATAAATCTAAGCTATAATTTCTGGATGTTATACATTCAAGGAATGGATGCTGCCAGAAAGAAACCTTGCTTGCTGAGCGTGAGGTAGGACTAGTGAGGAAATTTAAAGGCCCACACCTCGGCTACAGGCACCCTGACATTCTCACAGTGACTACCAAGCTTTCTTGTGTAGAAGCTTCTACATTACTCCATCCTGCATTTCCAAGTAGCCTAAACTCCCTGCCTTGATTGCAGGCTAGTTGCCTAGGCTAGTTGGCAAAAAGGGAAACATATTTGAATTGATTCCAGAAATGACATTTGACTCAGTAAAAATGGGAAAACATACAAGTCTGGTTCTGTGATCATGGTTGATACTGTACCTGGTCCTAAACCAATGGAAATCTGTTTGCCTTGCAGACCTGTGGAGTTCCATCTGCATTGAAATATGCAAATAATATGACTTTGCATCTTTGTGTTCTGTGTCCAATTTGTACAAGACAAATATTTTGAATGTAAAGAGGAAACTTAAAATGGGTGGTTCGTAAAAATCCTTAGTTTGTATAGAATTGTAGATAATTATGGCATTAAATGAAATTATTGTGAGGCTCTTCATTGTTTGGCATTGACAATGGATGTCGCAACCAGGCTGTCTACATGATGTGCAAACCAGTACAATATAGAACATAGAACATAGAATAGTACAACACAGTACAGTCCCTTTGGCCCACAATGTTGTGCCGACCCTTAAACCCTGCCTTCCATATATTCCCCCCCACCTTAAATTCCTCCATATACCTGTCTAGTAGTTTCTTAAATTTCACTAGTGTATCTGCCTCCACCACTGACTCAGGCAGTGCATTCCACGCACCAACCACTCTCTGAGTGAAAAACCTTCCTCTAATATCCCCCTTGAACTTTCCACCCCTTACCTTAAAGCCATATCCTCTTGTACTGAGCAGTGGTGCCCTGGGGAAGAGGTGCTGGCTGTCCACTCTGTCTATTCCTCTTAATATCTTGTATACCTCTATCATGTCTCCTTTCATCCTCCTTCTCTCCAGAGAGTAAAGCCCTAGCTCCCTTAATCTCTGATCATAATGCATACTCTCTAAACCAGGCAGCATCCTGGTAAATCTCCTCTGTACCCTTTCCAATGCTTCCACATCCTTCCTATAGTGAGGTGACCAGAACTGGACACAGCACTCCAAGTGTGGCCTAACCGGAGTTTTGTAGAGCTGCATCATTACCTCGCGACTCTTAAACTCCATGCCTCGACTTATGAAGAGCAAGCTCATGCTGCAGGCTTTCCCTCTCCATGCAGCTGATCAAATCAAAGGAATGGCAAAGACCAAAACAGTCTGGCATCAGCGGCATCGTCAGAGTTGCCAGTTAGCATTGAACACAACGTAGAATTACCTCAATGTAGGACTCCAGCTCTGGATTTTTCCTTGGTGTTTATTCCCGAAGCCTTCCCTGTGTGCATATAGCCACAAGGCAGCAGAGGTCTGAGATCAGAGTTTTCCTTTTCCTAAATGAGTTGCCAACCCTGGCTGATAAGCCCATCTGCACGAAGAAGGAAATTATTAAATCCATTGTATTTATGCTGGTTAATCCTATTTTCCATTGCTTAGTCTGTAACAAGTATGGCTGTTCATCCAGGTACTTTTGAAATAACTCCATTGCACTTTCAGGTGATATTCTGCATTCTTTAATGTATTATGTTATATTCTCAATGTACTATTGCAATGACTTAATCTGTATGAGCAGTATGCAAGACAAGTGTTTCACTTTACTTTGGTACATGTGAAAATAATACAACAATTTATCAATTTAGCAATTATCTATACCTCACCACTCATTGAGTGAAGTAATCATTTTTCAACTTTCAACTAATTAACTTAAATTTATGCTCCCTACTCACTGATAAAGGAAATAGATCTTTTCCATTTACCCTTTATAGGCCTCTCAGAATTTTGTACTCTCAATTACATCTCAGTGTTCAATGTTTGAAAGGAAACAACTTCAAACTAAATAGTCTCTTCCCATAACATTTTTTCCAGCCCTAGCAACAGCTACATAAAACTCCTCTGCACCTTTTCTGACATAATTGCATATTTCCTGCAATAGGGTGACCAAAAATGGTTTATACTTTAAGCTCTCTGCACTTTTTACTGAATCCTACCATTATTAGTGTATTCCATTTCCTTCTTTGCTCACCTAGAATGCATTACCTTATGTGCATAATGTACATGAAATCTATTTGCCACTTTTGTGCCCATCTAACCAGACTCTGATAACTTCTTGTAGCCAAGAACTTCCTTTTTAACTATACTGTCAATTTCAAGGCTTTCAGCAAATTTCCTGTGGTCCCTACATTTAACTCCAAAACGTTAATATTGAAAAATAACTATATGAACCCCAGTGCCTATAGCAGCACCCTTCCCCTAACGCCAATCACAAAAATACCTGTCAGCCATTTGTTTTCTCCAGCTGAGTCAATTTTTAATCCCACCTTCCACTTCCTTTTTGATTTCACAGACTTTTTCATTGCTGATCAATCTACCATTTTTGTTTTTGTTTTGGTTAAATGCATTGTTTGAAAGAAGCTATCCTTACTCTGAAAAATTAGTAGCAAGTCCAACAGACACCTTTAACAGTTGGCAGCATTCTTCTCTGGATTCAGCAATTAGCGGGTTTAACCAAAGACTCCTTTGAGATGAAATCTGATGACCTCACAGATTAAGGAACCTTTTGTGAACATCTAACATCTGCTGTTCCAGTTATATTTAAATAAATTTAATATTTCTAGGCTGTTATTCTACAAATGAGCAATCTGAACTTCTACTTCTTTCCTTCCTGGAAAAGGATTATCTATACACCACCTGCAAAAAAACATTTGGTTGTGATATACAGCTTCCATTGCCACATATTGTTTTGTTAAGCACAAAGCAATGGTATGTAAGTTATTCACCTCTGAAATCATCCAACTGATGCCTTTCTCATCAGCTGATTGTTCCTGGCCAAAGCTCTATGGTCCATATAAATTACACAATTTCTGAGCAAAATCCTAGACCCTGATGTTTGAGAGCAGCTTCAATCGCGCATATCTTCATCAGCTGTGTGTTCCCTTTGGTAGGTTGCTGATGATGAATCACTCTTTGGTGTGATTGGCTGAGGTGACCCCTGGCAACCATGCTTGAGGAAGTGAACTCGCCTAGACTGGACCAGTAAGACAGCACCAGACATGTATGATGATGGAATGCAGTGTTGATAACAGGCTTTCTGTAATGGATAATCAGTGTCTGTCATGACACTATTGACTGCATCTAGTTTCCTGCCATTAATTACACCACTGTATTGTACAACAGGACAGGAAAGGTAGAAGCCTTGTAGATTTAGATATCTTGCTTCTTTGTAATGCTAGAACATTAAATATGTTTGTTGCATACTGTTATAGTACCTCTGAAATTTTCATTATTTTATTTATTCCTCGCAGCTTCTCATACATAATAAAAACAAATGACTAACACTTTAAGATTGACGCTTGCTTTTTACACTTCATCCAAGCTTGTGTGGCATTCTCTGGTAGGGTGCATTTGGTTTTTACTCTGTTTATTATAAGGCTTCATTTTACATATCCTCCGGAGCAGGAAATACCAGATAAAGAATCCAGTTTACATCACAGGTTAATTGGCATAATATTTCTACAGAAAACTGGTGACAAAATGATAGAATCACAGCAAGGATTGAAGCCATTGAGTCCATTCTAATTTTATAGAAGTCTGATCAGCTTTTTACTCTCTCATCCAAGCCTAACATTTTTCCCCCTTTTAGATGTTTATTTAGTTTCCTTTTTTGCATTTCATTTGAATTTGCACAAGAACTTCTTGTAACTCTGGTTAAAAGCTGCAATAATTTAGCACCTTTTTTTAAACTCAGGAGGCCCAAAACGTTTCAGAGCCAATGAAGTATATTTATTCATGTCGTGAAGTAAGCACAGGAATCAATTTTTGCCCAGTGATGTTTTGCAAACAGCAACATGCAAATAATCCTGTTGATCTGCATTTTATTAGCAAAGTTCATCAAAGAATTGTTAAAAATGGCTGCGATACCAGGAATAATACCCCTGCTTTTTTTTTGAAATAGAGAGCTAGAAAATTGAAAGAGAGTGCCAAAATAAAGGCATCTTGGTATAGAAACCCAAGGATCACTGCAGGTGGCAGCGCAGGTGTATAAGTAATGAAGAAGGAATCTGGTATACTTAGCAACATATGCAAAATACTGGAGGAACTCAGCAGGTCGGGGCAGCATCCATGGAAATGTATAAACAGCTGATGTTTCAGGCCAAGACCTTTCTTCTTAGTCCTGAAGAAGGCTCTCGTCCTGAAACATCGACTGTTCACTTCCATGGATGTCCATGGATGCTGAGTTCCTCCTGCATTTTATGTCTATTGTTTTGGATTTCCAGCATCTGCAGAATTTCTTATGGTTATGGTCTGGCTTACTTACATTCAATAGCTAGAGCATAGAATAAAGCAGC
Source organism: Hemitrygon akajei (assembly GCF_048418815.1). NCBI lineage: Eukaryota > Metazoa > Chordata > Chondrichthyes > Myliobatiformes > Dasyatidae > Hemitrygon > Hemitrygon akajei. Next base: position 48,530,860 of record NC_133133.1, on the reverse strand, counting down.
AGGGATATGATGTTATAACTTTACAAAACACTAGTTAGGCCGTAGCTGAAGAACTGCATTCAGTTCCAGTCAGCACACTTAGGAGAGTCATTATTGCAGTGGAGAGTATGCAGATTTGCTAAGATGTTGCCTTGAATGAACGATGAAAGACTGAAAAGGCTGCCTTTGGTTTTCTTTGCTTGGAAGATGCCAACAGAAAACCTGATAGTAAACAAAATTATGAGAGAGTACATAGGTAGACGGAGAAAACTTTATCTCAAAGCAGGAGTTCCTGAAACTAGAGAACGTCAGTTTAGGGTGAGGAGTAAGGAGGGTGGTTGGAATCTGGAATGCACTGCATGAGTGGGTGGTGGAGACATGCACCATATAAGAAGCATCCGTATGAGTTCTAGAGTCACCAAGACTAAGGCTGCAGACTAAGTTCCAACAAACGGGAGTAGTATAGATAGGTACTTGATGGTTGGCATGAGCGTGGTGTACTGAAGAACCCGTTTCCGTGCTGTATGTTGTTATGATGTTGTAACGAATGATGATATAATGATTGCTCAGTAATTCACAGGGTGATTAGCCCAGAATATTTGCGGTAAATTGTCTGTCATAGTAATTCAACCTGTAACATTCTGACAGCGCCACCAATTAATTCATCCTCAGTTGCCATCACCAGGAATTTTGCAGATTTGATAACTAATTAGCTCATAGAGTCATTAAGTCATGGAGCAAAACAGCCCTTCAGCTCAATGAATTCATGCTAACCATGTTGTCAACATAGCAAGCCCCATTTCTTGTGTTCTGCCTATATTCCTCCAGACCTTGCCCCTCTATGTACTCATCCAAGATCTTCTTAAACGATGACTATTTTCTCAACCACGTCCTCTGCAAGTGCTACATCATCTGTCAGTCATTCACTCACGACCACCCTCCACATGAAAATGTTGCCAGTCAGGTCCTTTTTAAACCTTTCACCCCCTCACCCTAATGTTCCTCAATGTTCCTCAATTTGGGCTCCTTAACTGGTGAAAAGACTGTTACCATCCACTTTATCTAAACCTTTCATAACTTTAAACATTTCTATTTGGTCGCCCCCTTATTCTCCTATGCTCCAATGACTAAAGAAGTGAGCCACATACTCTGGCCCACTTCTTCCTCTTAGTCCTGGCAACATCCATGTAACTTTTTTTTTACACTCTTTCCAGTTTAACCATGTCTTTCCTATAATAATGTGATCAAAACTGTACATAGTATTCCAAGTGTGTTTACACCAATGACTTATGCAATTACAACATAATGTGCCATCTCTATACTCAGTGCCCTGATTGATGAAGGCCAGTATGCTAAACACCTTTATCGCCACCATGTCTAGCTGTGACATCCCTTTCAATGAAATACTTAAATGCTTATACTCCTCTGTTACGTTATGCTCTCCGTTGCTGTACCATTCATAGTATAAGTCCTACTCTGGTTTGACGTTTTGAAATGGATCCATGTATTTAAATCCATGGGACCAAGATCCCACATGGTGAATGCCTCCCTAAAGTGTAAATAGGTAACACCCAGTGCCCTATCCTCATCTATCTTTGAAAAGATAACTGTGGTTATCTCTTCAAAAAACTCTAAAGGATTCTTCAACCATGTATTCTCATACACAAAGCTATGGTGACTCCTCCTAATCAGACTTTGTCTATCCAAATGATGGTAGATCCTATCACTCAGATTGCCTCCTGTATCTTCCCCACCACTGATGACAGGCTGACAGGCCTGTAGTTCCAAGGTTTGTCCTTGCTACCCCTCTAAAAGAACAGAATGGTATTAGCTATCTTCTAGTCTTCAGGAATATCACCAGTGGCTAATTATGAGACAAATATTTTCAAAGGTTCAAAGGTCAAATTCAATGTCAGAGGAATGTATACAATATACATCCTGAAATGCTTTTTCTTTGCAAACATCCACGAAAACAGAGAAGTGCCCCAAAGAATGAACGACAGTTAAACATGAGAACCCCAAAGCCCCCCTGCACCTCTCCCCTCCCACACGTAAGCGGCAGCAACGATCCCCCATCCCCCCACCAGCAAAAAAACGTGCATCAGTACCATCACCGAGCCCAAATGTGCGCTAAGCAATAGTAAAGACACAGACCAAAGTTACCCCAAAAGCTTCGCATTTCATCCAACTTTCGACAAACCACAGCTTCTCCCTCTCCCTGGCAAGGGAGAAGGAGGTGTCCCTATTTTCACAGCGAGCAGGAGACATAACAACAACCAACTGGTTTACGATGTTAAAAGTCCGTTTTGTTGCTTTTTTCAAGCACTGTGTCCGATGTTCGCAAAGACCTTGGGTCTTCAAGCCCACAGCAAGAGATTTTCCGGTCTCCCTGATGACACACGAGTCTCCTGCCGTGACATTGACCCTCAATCCGTCTGTCTCCAGAGCCCTGAGATCTCAGGCTTCCGAACACGATCGCAACTCTCGGGCCAAACCCTTGGCATGTCAAATAACAGCCAGTCATGGAACCCTGAGAATGGGTCCCATTCCCGCAAGGGTTTTTGTAATTTTTTCATTAGCCACACACAAAACAAAAACGTACTCAGTCAGGACCTAGGGATTTATCCACCTTCCTGCACTGAAAGTCAACAAATAGCTCTTCCCTGGTAATATGAATGTTCCCCAAAAAAATGTCCTCTTATTTCCCTTAACTCAGTAAACACAGGGGAAATATTTGTTAAAAATCCCACCCACCTCCTGTGGCTCAAGGCATAGACTGCCCTACTGATCTCTAAGGGATCTGCTCTATCCCTAGCCACCCTTTTACTCTTAGCATAGATATAACCCTCTATATTGCTGTTTTCCTTACCTTACCTATCAGATCCATCTCATACCCTCTCTTTGTCCTCATGATTTCACTCTTAAGAATATTCTTAATCTTTTTATTGTCCTATCTTTTTCCATCACTATGATCGCTAGAGCCAAAGCACTCCCTGAGTAACACCTCTGTAAACTTGTTCACAAAGAGGAGGTCCTATATTGCACCATCCTGAGTTTGTCTCTCTATATTGCACCCTATCCAGGCCCTTAACACTCTGGTGGGCCAGTCAATATCATGGAAATTAAAATCTGCCACAAGTACAACCCTGTTATTCTTTTATTGTGTATGATTTCTCTCCACACCTTGTCCTTAAGTTCCTACTGACTAATGGGGGGAGGGTTGTCTATAATACAGCCCCACTGGAGGGACCCTCTGCTTCTGGTTCCCTAAGTTCTATCCATAAGGCCTCACTGGAGAATACACCAAGAATATCATCCCTAAGCACTGCTGTTACATCCTCCCTTATCAAAAAGGCAACACACTCTCCTCACGTATCTGTACCTCTGTAGCATCTGTATCGTAGAGTGTTGAGCTGTCAGTCCTGGCCTTCTCTCAGCCGTGTGTCAGTATGGCTATTGCATCTTGGTCCCCAGAGCCAATCCATGCTCTGAGTTCATCTGCTCTACCTGTTAATCCTCAGGCACTGAAATAAATACAATTTAACTGCATATTCCTTTCCCTCCATCTACAGTGCCCCTGGCTATCCCAATTACTAAACTTGCTTTTGCAGACTACTGCTTTATACCATGATTTGCTCCTGCTCAGAGTTACATCCACTGCCAATCTAGTTTCTATCATCCTGTACAGCACTAGCAAACTTCCCTGCAAGGACATTGGCCCTTCTCTAGTTCAAGTGCATCAAGTCTCTCTTGTACAGGTTGTCTATACTCTTGAAGAGATCCCAGTAATCCTGGAATCTGAATCCCTGGTCCCTGCACCTGCTCCTCAGTAACATATTTATTTGGCCTATCTTTCTATTCCTGACCGCATTTACACGCAGCATCTGGAGTAATCTGGAGATGACTACCCTCAAGGTGCTGCCTCTTAACTTATTGCCTAAATCCCTATACTCATTATGCAGGTCTTCATATATTGTTCTATCTATGTCTCTTGTACCAACACGTCCAACTGCTCCTGGTTGTACGTTCTCTTGCTCTTCAATTTTCGGCAGCAGCTCAAAGATATCTTGACCTAGACACCTGGGAGGCAAAACACCATCCAGATAACTTTTTTGTGGCCACAGAACCTCCTATCTGTCCCCACGACTATCGAGTCTCCTATCACTATCATGTTGGCTGACTGCACCTTTCCCTTTGAGCCTCAGAGCAAGTCATAGTGCATAGAGCAGACTCGATGGGCTGAATGGCATAATTCTGCTTCTACATTTTATGGTCTTATAGTGCCATAGACCTGACTGCTGCAAGATCAACCTCCTCAGCTGCATCCAAAGAGGGATGTCTATTAAAGGGAACGGAAAGGTCAGGAGAACCTTGCTCTGTCTGCCCACTCCCCTTGCATTTCTTGGTGGTCACCCTTTATCTGAAGCATGTGCCTCGGGTGTACCCACCTCTTTAAAAGTCTTATCTATCTTGTTCTCAGAATCCTGCACACACCTTCGTTTCTTGACTAGGTATGTTAGCAGCCGCAGCTGGGTGCACTTCCCTCAAGTGTAGCTATCAGGGAGTCCATGACGTTCCCTGATTTCCCACATCTTGCAGGAAGACCACTCCACTGCCCTAGCTACCATCCTGCCTACACTGAGTGAAATCCCAAGAAGTATATTAAAAAAAGCTTGGACCAGAAAAATAACAATTACTATTAATGAACCAGAGCACATTCATGCCTCATTTCCTCATGAAATAGTGGAGCCTGTATCCATACATCCTTCAGAATTGCTGCTCAAGTTAGGAAGGCGTATGGCATGAGGCGCTCCATTAGTCGGGCATTACGTTCAGGAGCTATGAAGTAAAGTGGCATTTTTATAAAACCCTGGTCAGACCACACTTAGAATACCGTGTTTGGTTCTGGTTACCTCATTATGGAAAGGATGTAGAAGCTTTAGAGAGGGTGCAGAGGAGTTTTATCAAGATGTTGCCTGGATTAGAGAGCATGTCTTAAGAGGATAGGTTGAGTGAGCTAGTGCTTTTCTCTTTGGAGTGAAGAAGGGTAAGAGGTAGAGGTGGAAAAGATTATAAGAAGCATTAATCAAGTGGATAGCCAGAGACTTTTCTCCCCAGCACAGATGATTGAGAGATTGAATGGTGATTAGCTGGATTGGATTAATCCTGCTTTTTTAGCGAACCGGGCATACATGGTTAATTTTTCACACCTGGACATGTAGATACCAATATTGTAACTGTACTAGGATGACTTGGCTGAAGGTACAGCTGGGTCTGGCGTGCAGGATTAAAATTAAGATGTTTGATTTTCACAACAGGGTGGTTTCTGGTCTCATAGCCTTTACTATAAGCCGCTGTGTAATGGTGCTCTGTGGTGAATTGGATGATCTGAAGGCTATTCTCTGTGATGGTGTGGCATCTTGGGAGAAGGCCGAGATGGACTATCTATTCAGCGCTTCCAGCTTTTGCAAGTGTTTCTGCCTTCCTTTAGCAGTTGCAAGTTAGACCCCGTCACCACTGAAGATGGGATATTCATGGAGCCTCATTCCTTAAACCCCACCATCTGCTGTTTTTGGATACAGCAAGTCTGCTGACATAATCAGTTGATTTTGCTGTTTCTGCTGTTCCGTGACACGTAGCCATGCGTTGCTGCTTTTCCAGACTGACGCCTCTTGGTTAAGTGTGTTTGACGCTGCTTCGTGCCAATCCCTTAGCATCCCTCATTAGATTGATCACCCCCATCTTGATAATAGAAGTAAAATGAGGAATATGCAAAACCCCATTGTCTGCTTGTGGTTTCTGATAGCTTAGCTGGGCTTGGAAATTCTTCAATCCACCTCTTAAGGCCCTACCACTATTCAGGCATCCACTCTTGTCTAGGTTCTTTAAGCAACTAGATCGACCTTTTGCATCAGGACTGATTCAGGCATGGGGTGAGGTTGGGCAGAGATTCTGGAAAGGAAAACTGGTCAGCAAGATCTATCCCTTTATATATCATCTATGACAATCCAGGGATCCAAATTCCATAAACATATTACAGTTTGTAGCATTTACTTTGATTAGCCTGAAACAAGATCCATTGCCTTCAGTTTATTGTGAATTGACTGAGTTACTCTGTAGAATAGAGGAATCACGGGTAGCTTCTCTGTGAGAACCATGTATTACAACAATTTCTAAAATTTCAGTGTGCATTTTGATGCTGTCTAGTGCAGCTTTATGCCTATAACATGTTGTAGAGCTAGGAGTGTATTTCAAATTTCATATCCACGATCAATGTAAAGGAGACACTGGTCTGGTAATACAACTAGACCATAAAAGGATAAAATTAGGTGAAACAATGTTCCACAAGTCATACAATATGTTAATGTGCATTTTATTCCTTCTATCCTTAGTCTTTAACATTTGAAATATAATTTTGGTTAATTCATAGTTGTCTCTTCTGTCGGAGCCATCCACCCATTCCCTACATACAGACTGCTGTCATTATTAATGACCATCCCAACAGTTGCTAAGCAGTGCCTGAAGACAGTAAATGTTGCAACTCCTGAACTGCTACTGTCAGCAGTTGAGAAGCATACTCTCACTTAAAATATTTAGCGTGTTGTTACTCAAGAAATTATACCATGTTTCATTATCAGACTGTCATTATTACACCCCTGCAGGCTAACACTGGGATAAGGCAGGAATGTGAAAGAGGGAAGTGTGTGTTGGGGGTTGGGAATCGAATATTTGGGAGAACGGTACAGGAACAATAGCTATGGACAGAGACGTAACTATCTTAACAACCCCTCTCTTCCCTGGTCCTTTTTGTTTTTTTATTCTTCTATTATTTATATTCCCTTTCCCTCTCTTCTCACTCTCTTTTCACAAACTTCAAATTTTCTGCACTCTTGCATTCTATGAATTTACCCAGCCCGTCCTTCTCCTTTCCTCTTCCACAGCCACTTGGAATATATCCATACGGAATGATCTGGATACAAGACAGGTGAGCGTGTTAAGTAACAGCAGGTGAAATAACTGAACTTCCTGCAACGGGAGAAGATCTTCAGTAGCAGTTGCACCTGGAGCTTAGCGAAATGGTTCATGTGGGAGGCTACAAAGATGGCCACCTGCAGGAAGGGTGTGTACAGCCTATTATTATGAAAAGGACAATGTAATACATGTTACCCTGCCACAATCCATGTTCTTCATCAGAGGATTATTTGCTTTCCCATATATGTTTATATATTCACAATGACTAATGCTAGGATTTATGATATACTGTATAAAATTCATTTGCCAAGTATACAAACAATATATCAGGGGTTGTGGGAACTTCTTAACTTTGGGTTTAAAGATAGATATCATATGAATTAGTTTTATAAGATTGTTTTCAGCACTCATTAAATATTTTTTTTCACTATACCTCTTCCCACCTCCTCTTCTGTAAGACTGCCATTCCCTTTTCGCAGTTCCTTTGTCTCCACTCTGTCTGTTCCTAGGATGAGGCTTTCCTTTCCAGGACATCAGTGATGTCCTCCTTCTTCAAAGAATGTGGTGTCCCTTCCTCCATATTTGATGCAGCCCTCACCCGCATCTCCTCCATTTCTAGTGTGTATATATATATTTCCACATTCACCACATCTTCCTGCTGCCTCAACAGGGAGAGAGTTCCTCTTATCTTGTTATCACCTAAGAGCCTCACATCCAACACATCATTCTCCACAACTTCCACCATCTCCAAAGTGACCTCTAAACTCATCTTTACCTTCCACCCCCCACTCTCCACTCCCTTCATGATTCCCTTGTCCATTCATCCTTCCCCCCTAATCTCCCTCCCGGCATTTATCACAGCTACTGGACAAAGTGCTACACCTGCCCATTCACCTCCTCCCACTCCTCCCTTCAGGTGTCCTTCCAGGAGAGGTAACACTTCATCTGTAAATCTGTTGGGATCATCTATATATCCAGTGCTCCTAACGTGGCCTCCTCTACATTTGAGACCTGTCTTAAATTGGGGGACCATTTTGTCAAGCAGCACTGCTCTATCTGCCAAAAGTAAAATTTCCTAGTGACCAACCATTTTAATTCCTATTCCTATTCCCATTCCCATTCTGACATGTTGGGCTATGGCCTCCACTTTTGCCATGAGGACACTACTCTCAGAGTGGAGGATTCTGTCTGGGTAGCCTCCAACCTGATGGCATGAATATCAATTTCTCCTTCTGATAAAATCTTTTACTTCTTCTATTCCCCACTCTAGCCTCTTACATCTTCTCACCTGCCTATCATCTCCTCCCTTTTCTCCTATGGTTTACTCCACTCTCCTATCAGATCCCTTCTTCTCCAGCCTTTTACCTTTCCCATGCACCTGGCTTCACCTTTCACCTTCCAGCTATCCTCCTTTCCCTGCTCCTACCTTTTTATTCTGGCATCTTCCCCCTTCCTTTCCAGCCCTGAAGAAAGATCTTGGCCCAAAACATTGACTGTTTTTTCATTTCCATAGATGCTGCCTGACCTGCTGGGTTCCTCCAGCATTTTGTGTGTGTTTATCTTTGTTTAATTTGTTGTGTAAGTTATGTATAATTTATGCTAATTTAAGTTTATGAGTTTTATGTTTTTTGTATTTGTTATGTACTGGACTGGTCTGCTGCTATAAAAAGCTAATTTTCATGGCTTTTATGGTCTGAGTATGTCCATGACAATAAACTTGGGGCTTAAACTTGAATAGGTTGTCAGATGAAACAAATTGCAGAAAACACCTCCGTAATGTTGTTGAAATCTTGAAGTAGATCTCTTCTTATCTCTTACAAACAAGAGAAAATCTGCAGATGCTAGGAATCCAAGCAACAATCACAAAATGCTGGAGGAACTCAGCAGGCCAGGTAGCATCTAAGGAAAAGAGTACTGTCGATATTTTGGGTCAAGACCCTTCAGCAGGAGTCCTATTGAATGGTCTTGGCCTGAAAAACTGACAGTACTCTTTTCCATAGATGTAGCCTAGCCTGCTGAGTTCCTCCAGCGTTTTGTGTGAGTTGCTCTTTCTATCTCTCACTTTTTCAATTCAGAGACATTTATATGTTTTTCAATTAAGTCAATAAAAAAGGATTTGTAGTGTATGTATGGGAGAACTTTTCAAATCCATTTTCAATCTTATACCCCTTCCTAAAAGCCCTTGTCATATAATTTAGTAGCATCAGATAGTTTAATAAATATGTATGTCAGCAATTTCCTCCATTGTCTAAAATAACTATAATCAATATACAAAGGGCTTGCATTAAACATTAAATGCTATTATAAAATCATTCTTTTGCAAGATATCCATTACAAGTTATCTTTTATAACTAGACCTTTATCTCATATATTATATGTTCACATACTTCATCCTGAATGCTAATCTTTGAGGTTTGGGAAGGATGGGAACAGTGGGTAAGTAACTTTAAGGCTTGGGTTAGGATGGGAATTGTGGGTTATGTAAGTATGTAAGTGAATTTAAGTAAATTTATTATTAATGCACGTATATGTCACCATAAACTACCTTGCAATCTTTTTCTTGCAGGCATTTACAGGAAAATAAATACAATATAATTTATGAAAAAAACATTTCTCTGTATTTTCTTGTGGGATGAAATTGTAACCTATTTCACCCAGCTAGTAACTGATAGGTTTAGATTTATCATCTGCTTTACAAGATATCCATTTTCATCATCTATTGAGATGAAAGACGTTTCCAACAATGATTTACCTTTGTTGTCAAGTACCTTTATTTTATTTGGTAATAGGTTCTTATGGCCCAATGAGCATGCACTGTGCAATTATACCCATGTTAAAAAATTAATCTTCTAACCTATACATCTCTGGAATGTGAGAGGAAACTTGGGAGAAACCCTCGCAGTCATGGGGAGAGCATACTATCTTCTTACAAACTGTGGTGGGAATTGAATCCAAGTTACTGGTGCTATAATAGCATTACACTGACCACTATGCTACTGTGTCTCCCCTACTACATCTTTTAAAAGTGCAAAATCATAATGTCCCTAATCTTATCATGGCACCATGATTTATTATGGTCAAAGCTTCCCTAAATCAACTATAACCAAAATCATGTCTTTCTCATACTTGCTTTCTATACACTAGGTGGAGATACCATCATTAATTGTACAAATAAAATCCACATGGTTGCTTTCAACTTCTATTGGATTCTGGTTTGTAAATCTCCAGCCAACCTAATTTTCCCCATTGGTTATCATACTGATTTGACTGCATAGTTGTAAAATATTATTCTCAACTTGATTTGTCTTAGTCTGTACCATAACAGGAGATACAGTCCAGCATATTTCTTAAATTTCAATTGGAGCCAGATTACTTCAAGGTTTAACTTTGATGTTAGTCCAACATTGTATTCAATCCTATTATTTGAATAGTGTGTAACTTGAACTCCCAACTATTTTTCTGTGGCTCAGCTGTACGGGGTTCCCGGTGGTGCCATGTGGCTGTTAATCAGTCCATTTGTTATATAACTTCAGTTTTCATGAGAATATACTGTCTACAGAGTCTGAAACAGTTATCTCTCTTGGCCTGAACACCGATTTCTCCAATTCTGTTCATTCTTCCACACCCCTTCTGATGCACCATCAATAACTCTAGGAGACTGGAAGTGAACGATAGGCTTTTATTAACAGCAAAAAGGGAGCACGACCATGTCGAAGACTGAGGGAGGAGCAGTGCCTCCAACTGCCTTTATACAGGGGTCTGTGGGAGGAGCCACAGGAGCAGTCAGCAGAGGGGTGTGTCCAGACAGGTATATGTAGTTCACCACACTAATACTGTATCATTTCTTTAGCAGTACCTTCTTTGGGTTAATTCTACATAACTCTACAGTTCAAGTGAGCAGGATCTTTGTTCTTAGTAGACCTAAAACAATATTGTGAATGTCATACTGTTTGAATTCAGTGCCTGCTTTTGTACTCAGATTTCAAAGCCTTTGCTCCATGATATACATCAAATGAGGAAGGTCAGTAATCTATTCTGTCCATGCAAGATATAAATTAATTTGAGAATTATTCTATTGCCCTGATTTTTGTTCTTAACCCTGCAGATTATATCCCTTCAAGTGGTCATCCGGGTATTTTTAGATGTCATGGAGTTTTTTTGGCCTCTGTCACCATATCAGGTGAAGTTTTTATTTATCTTCACTCTAGTTCTCTCATCAATTTATGTACTTAATTACTAATCTCTTCGCTGAGGGAAAAGAATCCTTATTCTTTACCCTGTCCTGACCTCAGAATTTCACACATTCTGTTATTATCATGCAAAGCTAGTCCTATTTGCCTATATTTAGCCTCTGTCCCTCTAAATCTTTCCTATCTATGTATACTTACACAAATGTCCTTAAGATGTCATTATTGTACCTTCCTAAATATCTTTTTTTCTGATAGATCATTCTATATATGTATCACCTGCAGTGTGACCAGGTTGGCTCTCAGGTCACTTTTAAATCTTTGCTATCTTACTTTCAACTTATACCCTCTAATTCTTGCTTCACATCTGCAAAAGGACCATGGAGAGCATTCTGACTGGCTGCATTACCGATCACCATCTGGTATTGTGGGGTGGGGGGGGGGCTGCTACTGCACAAGGTCGAAATAAGTTGCTGAAAGTTGTAAAATTAGTCAGCTGTGTCATGGGTACCAGCCTCCATAATATCCAAGACATCTTCAAGGAGCGGTGCCTTAGGAAGTCAGAATCCATCATTAAGAATCCCCACCATTCAGGACACGCCCTCTTTACACTTTTACTGTCAGGAAGGAGGTCCAGAAGCCTGATGGCAAACACTCAGCAATTCAGGAACAGCTTCCCCTCTGCCATTCGATTTCTAAATGGACATTGAACCCATGAACACTACCTCACTACTTTTTATTTCTGTTATTTCGCAATACTTATTTTAACTTAAATATTATGTAACTTTATATATACATACACACTTAATGTAACTCAGTTTTTCCTCTCTATATTTATTTATCAAGTATTTCATTTTACTGCTACTGTAAAGTTAATAAATTTCATGACATATGCCGGTGATATTAAATCTAATTCTTATAAGAAAAGGTGTGAGAATTCATCTTATCTGTGCTCCTCATAATTCTACAAGGTCATCCCTCAGTTACCTATGTCCAAGAAATAAAGCCCCAATCTCTCCTTATAAAACAGGCCCTACTTTTGGCAGCTATCTTACCCTGTAGACATTTAATATGATGGCAGTCAGCTGATTGTACATGCAAAGATTTCAATAATTAACAGCTCTACTTGTAATATTTCCCATTAGCTACTTCCAAATATTCAGTATCCCTGTTTGACAGATATTATAGAGTAGGGCCCACAAGCATGCTCCATTGTTGCTATCTACATTGATGATTCTTTCAGGAGATATATAATTGTTGGAGCTCCTATTGCTTTAAGAAACCAGAGGTATACCTAACATAGTGGAAAGATTAACTGTGTGAAAATTGAACTCTTCGGTATCCTGCCTCAGAAGAAATGCAAGGAGGTAGTGGCATAGAAGAAATCCTCATACGCAGATCAAAGCATTGAAGGTCATTAGCTCCCTGCACCAACCTTATAGATTGAACAATCAATTTAAAAACACATGCTGTTAATTTCTATCAATGAAACATTATGTGATAAGTCAATAGAGTCCAGAATACATTATCCAGGAGACTAAAGAATGGTTTGTACACACAAGTGAAGTTGCTGTGTATATGAATCCAATTTTCCATTCTGAGACTTGGCTATTTTTTCAATTAAGTCTTTATACTGTCTATTATTCTCTTTAACAATAACCAGAGAGGCCCTTTCCTTGTGCTGATATCTCTTCTGCTGTTTTTTGTCCTCCCACATCTCTTCCTCTGTTATAATTTCAGGGCAAGCTTACATTGAAAGACCTTTAACACAAGAAATTCTGCAAATGCTGTATATCGAAAGCAATACACACAAAATGCTGGAGGAACTCAGCAGGTCAGACAGCATCTATGGAAATGAATAAACAGTTGATGTTTTGGTCCGAGATTTTACCTCAAGACTGGAAAAGAAGGGGGAAAGATTGATGTTAGTGCAAATTGGGGGAAATACAGTTTGAAGTAGAATTAGAGTTTTTCAGGGCATTTTAAGAACCTGATGGCAGTGGGGAAGAAACTGTTGTTGAGCTTTGATGTATGGGTCTTCAGGCTCCAGTACTGCTTGCTTGATGGCAGCAATGGGAAGAGGGCATTATCTGAAAGGTGGGGGTCTTTAACTATGGATGTCAACTTTCTGAGGCCTTGCATCTTCTAGATATCACTGATGGTGGGGACAGCACTTTGACCTGAAGGAAATGGCTAAGTCCATCACTCTTCTGCATTCCTGCAAATTAGAGTTCCTCTATCAGGCCACGATGGAGCCAGTCAGAATGATTTCCAATGTATTTTTGTAGAACTCCTATAAAGTCAGAGTTTATGATAACATGCTGAATCATCTCAGACATTTAAATATTAGAGATGCTCATGTGCTTTCATTGTGGTTGTATCTCTGTATTGAGCCCAGGATAAAACCTCTGAGATGTTGACACCCAGGAACATAAAGCTGCACACCTTTTCCATCACTCAACCCATGAGGATTAATACATATTCCCATGATTTCTGCTTCCTAAAGCCCTCAATCAGTTCTTTAGTTTGGTTGACAAAGTTGTTGTTGTTATGACACCAAGCAACCTGCTCCCTTATCACTTCTCCATGCCCTCTCATCACCATCCGTGATTGCCAACAGTAGTGGTGTCATTGGCATTGGAGCTATGGTTAGCCACATGGATTTGTAGATATATGAAGAGTAGAGTGGGGAGCGAAGCATGCAGCCCTGACGTGTTTCTGAGTTGATGGTCAGTATCAGTTTGTGACCCATACTGATTGTGGTCTCTCAGTCAGGAAGACAGGGATTCAATTGCAGAAAGAGGTACAGTGGTTCGGGTCTTAAAAACTTTTTGAGGGCATGATGTTATAGACTGAGCTTTAGTTAATAAACTACAGCCTGATGTTAGCCAAGGGGATGCTATAAAAGGGAGGTTTCAACCTCCAATGATTCCATCTCACCTGAAATCTTCACCAACATCTGTTTTCTGATGCTTCCAGGTGCTGAATTCACACTCTTGGTGATCTGTTCTGCTGAGTCTGTTGCTTCTTTTTAGCATTCCTAAGATCGCTGATGTATTTAAATGGCTTAAAACTTTGTTCATAACTGCAGTCACATTGTTGTGGATGTCAGTTTAACAAAGTAGCAATCAAAGTATTTTATTGTTCTTTTGGAAGCTGGCTGCAAAATGCCACCACTCTCCAATGCCATTATGTTTAGTTAAATCCTGTAATGGAAGCTTAAAAGAAGATGACATAGTTTATGAGTATAGATCTTGAGCTTTTGCTGGCTTTACTTGCATTGGTTTCAATGCAGCTTCCTTCATGACAGGATGACTCTATGCTGATAATCATCTGAATGAGATCTGTAACTTATGCGGTTTGTTGTCACAGGCTGATACTGAAAGAGGAACTGGTTGACATAGCAGCTTCCAATAAAGCATATTGGTCAGGGGGTTCACCACAGAATTGGTAGGTTTGGATTGATGGTCAACTTGTTCAAGTTCAAGTGAAGTTCAAGTACAGGTTTATTGTCATCTCTTGGTTCATAAATACAACCAAACGAAACAACATTCTTCTGAACCACAGTGCATCCATAAAACATATGTTACACACACATAACCCGAAATATTACCAAAAATAAGTTAATGAAGTATAATTCAAAGTGCATGTAGTACACAGCAATGGTAAACAGTAAACAGCAAACTGTAAGCAATAAACAGTACAGTAAACAGCTTATTGTCCTAGTGATGAGACCTTGGAGGAGGAAGGGTATTCATTAGTTTCACAACCTGAGGGCAGAAGCTGTTACCCAGTCTGGCGTTCCTAGTCCTGAAGCTTCTATACCTCCTTCCTTATGGTCATAGGTCAAAGATATTGCAGGAAGGGTGGTAGGGATCCTCAACAATGCTTTGGACCCTTCATATAAAACGCTCCTGGTATATGTCATAAGTAGGAGGGATGGAGATCCCAGTGATCCTCTCAGTGGTTTTTACTATCCTCTGAAGGGTCTTGTGATTCGATGCCTTGCCACAAATTGATAGAGCCAGACAGGACACTCTTGATGATGCTCCTGCAGAAGTTTCTTAGAATGGGTGTGAAATGCCTCAATCTACTCAGAAAGTATAGATGCTTCTGTGCTTTCTTGACTAGTACGGAGGTGTTAGATTGTCTGCAATGTTCACACCAAGGAACTTTATGCTCTTCATTCTCTCCATAGCAGAGCCATTGATGTGCAATGGAGAGTGTGTGACCTGTGCCTTCCTGAAGTCCATTAACCTCTCTTTTGTCTTGTCCATGTTGAGACTCAGGCTGTTGCTCACACACCATTTGACAAGCCTCACTACCTTCTCTCTGTGTGCCAACTCATCATCGTTGCTGATGAGATCAACCACTGTAGTATCATCAATGAAATTGATTATGTGGTTTGAGTTGGAATTGGCAATGCATTCGAGAGTTAGCATTGTGAACAACAGCAGACTGAGCACGCAGCCCCGGTGGGCACCAGTGCTCAACATGATGGAGCTTGAGATTTTGCTGCTATCTCAGACTTACTGGGGTTTTCAATCAAGAAATCCAAGATGCAGTTACACAGAGGCATGTTGAGTCCCAATGAGAACAATTCACACATCAGTCTCTGAGGGATGATTGTGTTAAACACTGAACTGAAGTCAATGAACAACAAATAACCTGAGTAAGTGTGAAGCAAGTTTTTACTGAGGACAATCCCTGAATTGATGCTGTGCCACCTGACGTGTTATCTCACATGTATTTGAAAAAGTTTCATGCCCAGATTAACAAAGTCTTCAGCTTAATTATGTCTGTACTTGGGTATAATGGAGAAAATTGGTTTCCTTTTCACATTGTGTCTACCATCAGTCCATTCACTCCCTGCAGTGATTTTGGATTCTAGTGGTTACTGGTCTGGACTAATCCAGAGGACTGAAGTTCAAATCTCAGCATGGCAGCTGTGGAATTTAAATCCAATTTATATTTTGGAAATGAAGTGAATCCACAAAACTATTTTGTAAGAACAGCCCTGGTTTACTAATGACCTTCATGGAAGGAAATCTGCCTGCCTAGTCTAGTTTATATTGGACTCAGATTCTCCAGCATTTTGTGTATGTTGCTCAAGATTTCCAGCATCTACTGAACCTCTTGATTTATTAATTTGCTGCTGCAACAATATGGTCAACTTTTTAATGGCAATTCTGGCCTTTACTGCCCAGAACCGAAAACTGGATGAATAGAAAAAGAAGCAAGAATAACGATAATCATAAGATGTGCACAGAATCTACATGGATGAGTAATACACCTGTTAATTTAATTACAGCAGTTACATGGAGTTGAATTACAAAAACTGACAGAAAGAACTATTACCAGTTTTCCAGCTGAATAAACTAATTGCAGTTGTCTGACGATTTTTAAAAAATCCTCACTAAATGTAACCTTATTAGACTTGTATAGAAATATGACCAGACTCAGGTAGCCTTGGATCCATTTCTCTAGCATTCCTGGACAGGGCAGGGGATCAGTAAAGCAATAAGGGTGATTTAGAGTCACTTCAATTACGTAGAGAGGTACAGGAAATAAAATGTACTTGTTTACATTAAGAAAGTAGTGTGATCAATAACACAGAAATGAGCGCAAACATCTGACAAAGGGCAAATAATTACCAGTTTATATTTTACACCATCACTCAAATAACAATAAGATAGATAAGCTAAATTTCATTATATAAAAAAGTATTTTAGTTAGAGCTTCTGATGACGTCAGATCCTTTCGATTAGCAATGGGAAGTTACAATGGTATTCTTTCATTAAGAAATCAAGATGAAAAACTATAGTTCAGAGTTGGAAAGATAAAATCCATTAAACAAAAATCCTACAGCTGATGAACTTTTCAGGAGGTAACAGAAGTTGATTGATGTAAAGAATTTCATAGCACAGGAAAGAATCAGGAGCTGGCTTGGAAAACATCTGATTAATATAGTTCTCAATAATGGTGATGAGCAAGCAGCAATAGAATGTAGGGTTTCTGGATCTCAGACATGGTGTACTTTTCAGTTGATTAGTTATTGCAGTCATATTGTGAGAGAAAATACTGTGATGTAGCATTGAATGCTGAATCTGTTCCTTTTCTATCTAAGAGTACAAAAGATGTGTTGAAATATAATGGCATCATCCTATAGTGAGGATTGTAATGTAGGTAACACAGTGGTAGAGTGGTGAAAACAGGAGTGTGCAGAGTAATATCCAAAACATATTGCAATGTTTTCAATAAGTTTGAATATAATTTGTGGGTGGAATAGTCCTTACATTTGAAAGACATTGAGCACATGATACTTTTAAAACGTTGGTCACATCTTCTATAATGTGAACAGTTTTTGGATAATATAAAGCTGAATTTGAAAAATACACAAACATCCAGTTCCAAAGAAAATGATGTAATTCTTTTGAGAGGCAATAATGGGCAGATCATTTGCTGGCCTGACACAGAAAGAAAATATTTTTTTTTCCTGAGTGCTTTGTAGAATTAACTGCCCTTTGGGAAATGACCCATTTGTGTAGCATTATTATCTCTGATAACCTCTGTAACAGAAACAGCTGTCCAATCTGTCACAGCCACATGAATATTTCTTCTCTTGGGATCTGGAGCCTGACAATCAATTACAAACCTGCAGTTGGATTGAAATTCTCCCTCATTGTTCAAAGAAACTGTCAAATCAATGCTAATTTCCTACTGGCATATCATTCTTGCACAGTTGTCATTTGGATTATAAGCAACTGAATTAAAGAAATGACTAAGCTGTGACCATAGAGTGCAACATGTTTATCAGCTTTATTAGCAAGGAGAGATCTCTGTGCATGACTCATTATAAAGGCTCTCTGCCCGCACTAGTTCCATGTAATCTTCTGAGACAAGTATTATAAGCTGTTTAAAAGTAATGAAAATGAAACAATTGTCAATTCCTTTATTAATAGAAAACCACATTGAAACCATTTCCAAATAATATGATCCTTATTGTATATTGAAAGTTTCATCATTGAATGTTTGATGTGTAGCTTTGACAGGGAATCTGCAGATGATCAATATAAAAACAATTTATATCTAACCAGAATATAATTTTTTAAAGCACAGGATAGAGGCAGAATTAAATCCCCTTTATGTTGCTCAGAGATTGTTGAAGCTGCTTTATTTTGGACACCACAGGTAACAAAACAGTGTTAAAACTATAAACATTAATTCTCTCTTGCTCAGTGAAATGGATATTTTTGCAAATCTTCCGTAATTATACTTATTTGTGATCCAACTTGCTGTCCTGTGTGTGGATTAGTCAGAGTGAACTAATGCCGCTGCAATAGATTTATGAAACAAAATTTGACATTTTTCCTAATAATTCTAAGATATTGCATTCTACTTTGAGTCCATCTGTAGAAGATTTATTATTGCAATCGGTGTATGCAGGAAAGCCACTTATGCTTTTATATGTAAAAGTATGGTCAAGCTTGTTTTTATTTTGTAATTTTTTTTGCGCTTCTAGATGGTGCTTCTATATGACTGGAAATGTGCTGTAGATCTTTCATGCAATTTCTTCTCCTTTCTGAAAGTACGGTGCAAGAAATTCCATCCTTTGAATGTGCGGCATGTTAGAAGGTGCTGTGCGTACAGCAATAATGTTGATTTGTGTGTTCCAGTTTAATTATTGCAGCTGCAAGATCGCTTAAAATGCTTAAGAAATTATTTCTGGTTCCAAATCAAAAAGCAGGCCTTAACTCTAGGCCTGCTAGACTATAAATGAAATTTTAAGTCTTTATCTGACCCTGCATGAGAGTGTCAACATGAAAGGCGGCATCATTAAGAACCCTCATCATCCAGGACATGTCTTCTTCTCATTAATACCAGTCGGGGCAGAGAACAGGAGGCTGAAGAGGCACAGTCAACACTTCAGGAACGGCTCCTTCCCCTCCACCATCAGCTTTCTGAATGGTCTGTGAATGCATGAACACTACTTGGCACTTTTTTTGCACAATTTATTTATATTTCTATATTTCTTATTCTAACTTGAATTGTATTTTATATGTATTGCACTGTACAGTGCCACAAAACAACGAAGTTCAAGCATACTGTAAGTCGGTGATAATAAACCTGATTTGGATTCTGAAACCCTCTCCTGAAGGCCAGATGGCTCTTTGATGAGAGGAAAACTTGCCTGTTTTCTTTGAAGCGAAGTGGCAATCATTCTGATGATTCTCTTGAGACTCCAGTTTTGAAGGTATAAAGAACAATCCTTCACTGGAGTACTGGGTTGCCCTCTTTTTATTTGTCCCACTGCTCTCAGGCCCTGATTTATTTAGATTAAATGTATGAGTAGCTACTGCTTGTACCCTGCTCCTTGGTAGTCATTTGAGTATTCCTTCCCTGTGGCTGGTCCAAGAAGAAATTGACAAGGTTACTTTCTTAGTGTCACTCAGTATGTGTTTCTTCATCTGGTTTTTGATCACTTACTATGCATAAAATATTGATTTACAAAGAGTGAGAGGTTTTCAGTACTTCAATCACAATGACAGTAGCTATGTGAAGCCTACTACATCATGAAGAGCAGCAATGGTAGTCTGTATTATGTACCATTGAAAGCATACACAGAGCTTCCAGCAGGAACTAGAGTCCTGAATCCTGGCTTGGCTTTGTGTCCTTAATTCCAGCTGTCACGAAAGAAATGGGCATTCAAATTAACTTCAGCATTTGCTTTTCCCCTGGTAGGCTGCATTCATTTACAGAAAAATGAAAAACTTGTAAACAACGATCAAAGCCTTAGCATTGATAGGATCCAAAATGAGACTACTCAGCGACAAGGCAGATGAGGGAAAAAAGTTCCTTGAACAGGTTAAGTGATAGGTCTATGCAATATTCCTTTGTGCTTTCTTGGAGAGTTGCATTTCTCTGGAATTATTACATGTTCCAGGATCCTCTGTGTATAAGTGTAAAGGGTACAGACAGCCCCTAATAAAAATTGCATACTTCAGGCAACTCACATGAAATCTCACCTTTTAATTACATTCTATATTTTGTTGACATTGGATTGCGTAGCACACAGAAACATATCACATTGCCACCTAATTTCTAGTTTTAAGTTTTTCTCCCACTCCACTCAGCAATTACTCCGGAGTGTGAATGCATGCTTGTTGCCTACCCCTATCTAAAGTATAATGTCACATCGACCAGTGTTAACTTCTACATTGCTCTCCATTGATGCTAACTTCTTTACTGATTAAAAATCTATCTCACTTTGTGTATATTCATGGATTCAGCCCCTAGGAATGGAATACTGAGAGTGGACGTGGAGAGGATGCTTCCTATTGTGGGGGAGTCTGGGGCCAGTGTGCACAGCCTCAGTGTAGAGGGATGTCCATTTAAAACAGAGATGACGAGGAACTTCTTTAGCCAGAGGGTAGTGAAACTCTGAAATTCATTGCCGCAGATGGCTGTGAGGCCAAGTTATTTGGTATATTTAAAGTGGAGGTTGTTAGGTTCTTGATTAGTCAGGGCATCAAAGGTTATGGGGAGAAGGCAGGGGACTGGGCTTGAGAGAGATAATAATTCAGCCATGATAGAATGGCAGAACAGACTAGATGGTTGAATGGCCTAACTCTTCTCTTGTGTCTTATGGTCTAAGTGTCTAGGGTAAGGGACTGCAATTGCTCACAAGAGAAGACATTTTTCCTCATTTCAGTTTGGATGCTCCTCTGATCTTGACTCTCCTACCAGAAGAAACATCCTCCCAGAATTTACTCCCAAGGATCTTCTATGTTTCAATAATTGCACATCTCATTCTTTTGGACTCCGATCTGTTCAACCTTTCTTCATAGGACAATCTATCCATATTCAGCTTCATCGGAATGAACTGTCTTTGAACACACTTAAATATGTTTCTTTAAATAAAGGGATCAAAGATGTACTCTGGTGTGGGCTCATTAGAGTCTTCAATAATTGTAGTAAGATATTCCTACTTTCATACTCCAGTCACTTAGAAATAATATCAGCATTCTGTAATTTTATCAATTATCTGCCACACTTGGTTGCAAACTTTCCATATCAGTCTCCTAAGAGTCTTTTGTGCTGCAACATTCTTCATTTTTTCTCTACTCATATAATAACCTGTTTTATCATTTTTCAGAAATGAAGAACTTCACATTTTTCACTTTATACACTATTGTCACTTAACTTACCAATATTGCTTGTAAATCTGTCTGATTCCTCCTTACAACTTGCCTTACCCCCTTATTAATCCTGTGGAATTCTGCTACAATATATTTACTTTCTTTTTCTATATTGTGAGCAGCTGTAGTCCCAGCAGAGTTCCCTGTTGCTGACCTGGAAATAAATTCCTTATCCATATTTGCTGTCTCCCCTTAGGTAACCAATCCTTTATCCAAGGTGATAAAGTACCACAAATACTTTCAACTTTCCAAGTACCCATGTGTATAAAACATTGTAATTTGAAAATTTAAATTTATTATATTTACTGGTTCTCTTCCATCCGTTGTGGTTTACACTTTTTCATATTTCCATATAGATTAGGAGGAGGCCATTTGATTCATTGAGTCTATGCCAGCTTTCAAATTTATCAATCATAATTCCCTATGTATTGTCCAATACTGTAAATGTCAATCAGCTTCCTACTGATTTTCCAACTATCAGGGATAATCTGCAGTAGCCATTCCAACTTGGCTTTACCACATGGCAGAACACTAGAGCAACTAAGCTCCATTGTCACAGGTAAAATCTGCAGACTCTGCACTGACAGCACTGAAATTCAGGATCAAATTCAGATCGAAGAGCTCTAATAAAATTGTCTGTCTAGATTATCAGTTTATAACCATATAACAATTACAGCATGGAAACAGGCCATCTCAGCCCTTCTAGTTCATGTCGAACGCTTACTCTCACCTAGTCCCACCGACCTGCACTCAGCCCATAACCCTCCATTCCTATCCTGTCCATATACCTATCCAATTTTTTTTTAATGACAAAATCGAACCTGCCTCTACCACTTCTACTGGAAGCTCATTCCACACAGCTACCACTCTCTGAGTAAAGAAGTTCCCCCTCGTGTTACCCCTAAACTTTTGCCCATTAACTCCCAACTCATGTCCTCTTGATTGAATCTCCCCTACTCTCAATAAAAATAGCCTATCCACGTCAACTCTATCTATCCCCCTAATAATTTTAAATACCTCTATCAAGTCCCGCCTCAACCTTCTACGCTCCAAAGAATGAAGACCTAACTTGTTCAACTTTACTCTGTAACTTAGGTGCTGAAACCCAGGTAACATTCTAGTAAATCTGTTCTGTGCTCTCTCTATCTTGTTGACATCTTTCCTATAATTCGGTGACCAGAACTGTAAATGATACTCCAAATTTGGTCTCACCAATGCCTTGTACAATTTTAACATTACATCCTAACTCCTATACTCAATGCTCTGATTTATAAAGGCCAGCATACCAAAAGCTTTCTTCACCTCCCTATCCACATGAGATTCCACCTTCAGGGAACTATGCACCATTATTCCTAGATCACTCTGTTCTACTGCATTCCTCAATGCCCTACCATTTACCATGTATGTCCTATTTTGATTATTCCTACCAAAATGTAGCACTTCACACTTATCAGCATTAAACTCCATCTGCCATCATTCAGCCCACTCTTTTAACCGGTCTAAATCTCTCTGCAAGCTTTGAAAATCTACTTCATTATCCACAACGCCACCTATCTTAGTATCATCTGCATACTTACTAATCCAATTTGCCACCTCATTATCCAGATCATGAATGTATATGACAAACGACATTGGACTCAGTACAGATCCCTGAGGCACACCACTAGTCACCAGCCTCCAACCTGACAAACAGTTATCCACCACTACTCTCTGGCATCTCCCAACCAGCCACTGTTGAATCCATTTTACTACTTCAATATTAATACCTAACGATTGAACCTTCCTAACTAACCTTCTGTACAGAACCTAGTCAAAAGCCTTACTGAAGTCCATATAGACAACATCCACTGCTTTACCCTCGTCAACTTTCCTAGTAACTCTTCAAAAAATTCAATAAGATTTGTCAAACATGACCTTACATGCTCTCTGCTGAATCAGTTTATGATTTTCCAAATGTTCTTCTTTTACTGTTGGACAATTAATTCTAACATTTTTCTGACAACAGAAGGAAGATTGACTGTCCAATAGATGTTCTCACCCATTCTTTCATATAAGTTCAAAAAATTCAAAGTTCAAAGTAAAATTTATTATCAGAGTGCACACAGAGAGATTCTTTTTCCTGCGGGCATACTTATCAAATCTATCGAATGGTAACTGTAAACAGGACCAATGATCAACAAACTGTACAATTGCAGATATAAATAAATAGTAATAAATAATGAAAGCATGAAATAACAAGATAAAGAGTCCTTAAGAGTTTCACATCAGTTGTGAGAACACCAGAAACAGAACGAGTGTAGTTATCCCCTTTTATTCAAGAGCCTGCTGGTTGAGGGATAGTAACTGTTTTTGAATCTAGTGGTGTGAATCCTGAAGCATCTGTACCTTCTACTGATGGCAGCAGCAAGAAAAGAGCATGGCCTGGGTGGTGAGGAACACTGATGATGGATGCTGCATTTCTATGGCAACATTTCATGTAGATGTTTGCAGAGATGTTTGCAGTTGAGGAATTTAAGTGTGTTCCTGATGATATGAGAGCAGTCCTAGATGAAAAGGATGCCGCTACCTTGAGGGAGTCTGCTGGGTTAGCAGACGGAGTTGTCTTAACCTTCTGTGCGGAACCTAGTCAAAGGCCTTACTGAAGTCCACTTAGACAACATCCACTGCTTTACCCTCGTCAACTTTCCTAGTAACCTCTTCAATAAATTCAATAAGTTTTGTCAAACATGACCTTACATGCTCTCTGCTGAATCAGTTTATGATTTTCAAAATTACAAAGGAAAATCATGTCTGACGAATCTTATAGAATTTTTTGAAGATGTAACTAGCAGAGTGGATAGGGGAGAGTCAGTGGATGTGGTATATTTAGATTTTGAAAAGGCTTTTGACAAGGTCCCACACAGGAGATTAGTGTGCAAACTTAAGGCACACGGTATTGTAGGTATGGTATTGATATGGATAGAGAATTAGTTGGCAGACAGGAAGCAAAGAGTGGGAGTAAACAGGACCTTTTCAGAATGGCAGGCAGTGACTAGTGGGGTACCGTAAGGCTCAGTGCTGGGACCCCAGTTGTTTACAATATATATTAATGATTTAGACGAGGGAATTAAATGCAGCATCTCCAAGTTTGCGGATGACACGAAGCTGGGCGACGGTGTTAGCTGTAAGGAGGATGTGAAGAGAATGCAGGGTGACTTGGATAGGTTAGGTGAGTGGGCAAATTCATGGCAGATGCAATTTAATGTGGATAAATGTGAGGTTATCCACTTTGGTTGCAAGAACAGGAAAACAGATTATTATCGTCTGAATGGTGGCCGATTAGGAAAAGGGGAGATACAACGAGACCTGGATGTCATTGTACACTAGTCATTGAAGGTGGGCATGCAGGTACAGCAGGCGGTGAAAAGGGCAAATGGTATGTTGGCATTCATAGCAAAAGGATTTGAGTACAGGAGCAGGGAGGTTCTACTGCAGTTGTACAAGGCCTTGGTGAGACCACACCTAGAATATTGTGTGCAGTTTTGGTCTCCTAATCTGAGGAAAGACATTCTTGCCATAGAGGGAGTACAGAGAAGGTTCACCAGATTGATTCCTGGGATGGCAGGACTTTCATATGAAGAAAGACTGGATCGACTGGGCTTATACTCACTGGAATTTAGAAGATTGAGGAGGGATCTTATTGAAACGTATAAAATTCTAAAGGGATTGGACAGGCTAGATGCAGGAAGATTGTTTCTGATGTTGGGGAAGTCCAGAATGAGGGGTCACAGTTTAAGGATAAAGGGGAAGCCTTTTAGGACCGAGATGAGGAGAAACTTCTTCACACAGAGTGGTGAATCTGTGGAATTCTCTGCCACAGGAAATAGTTGAGGCCGGTTCATTGGCTATATTTAAGAGGAAGTTAGATATGGCCCTTGTGGCTAAAGGGATCAGGGGGTATGGAGAGAAAGCAGGTACAGGGTTCTGAGTTGGATGATCAGCCATGATCATACTGAATGGCGGTGCAGGCTTGAAGGGCTGAATGGCCCACTCCTGCACCTATTTTCTATGTTTCTATGTTTCTAATGTACTCAATAGTTAGGAGGGCTTTACCCGTGATGTACCGGTCTGAATCTACAGATGTTTGTCAAGGTTTTTGATTACATGTTAAATATCCATAGACTTTTAAGGAAAGAGAGGTGCTTTCTTGCAATTGCACATATATGATGAGTCGAGGACAGTTCCCCTGAGATAGTGATACCAGGAATTTAAAGAAACTGACCCTCTCCACCTCTGATCATAATGGCAGTTTTCCAAATCTTCAGTACCTCCTCAGCATCTAAAGATATTTGAAAGTTATCCACCATCTCTATAGCCATTTTTTAAATGAATTCCAGTATGTAAACATCAGAATCAGGTGAATTATCAGCCTTCTGGTCAATTATTTTCCATAATGCCAATTCTCTGGTGCTGATGATGCTAAATATTTCCTCCCCCATAGTTTCATTGTTCCAAAAAATCCGATTGCATTTATTGTTAATTGGATGTTCACAGTATCTTCTATCACAAAGAAAGAAGGAAAAGAAATGCTTAAGCTGTTGACAATTTTTGTTTTCTATTATTTCTGCAATTTTGTTTAAGAGGTCTTCCCTCACTTTGACCTTCCCCTTTTTATGTACTTGAACATGCTGTATTATCAGACAATATTTCTTGCTTATTTGTTCTTATAGTTTGTTTTCTATTGCCTAATTTCTTTTGTCATCCTTTGTGGGAATTCAAATTAATACAATCTTTGGGACTAACTCAAACTTCTTCCACTTTCTATGCATTTACATTCATTGTAATATCTGCTTTAATATTTAACCTTCCAATAAGGATATATATTCAGTGGCCACTTTATTAAGCACCTGCTGTACTTCAACATGTATTTCTACATGTTGACAGTCTTCTGCTGCTTAGCCCATCTACTTTAAGATTCGATGAGTTGTGCACTTAGAGCTGCTCTTCTGCACACCATTGCTGTAAAGCATGATTATCTGAGTTAGTGTCACCTTTCTGTCAGCAGGAACCAGTCTGATCTCTCTTAGCAAGGCACTTTCCCACGGAACTGCTGATCTTTATATGTTTCTTTGTTATCCGCACTATTCTCTATAAATTCTAGAGACAGTAGTGTGTGAAAATGCCAGGGCATCAGCAGTTTCTGAGATACCCATTGGACACCAACAATCATTCCACGATCAAAGTCACTTAGATCATATTTCTTCCACATGCTGATGTTTGGTGGAACATCACCTGAACCTCTTGAC
Source organism: Hemitrygon akajei (assembly GCF_048418815.1). Classification (NCBI taxonomy): domain Eukaryota; kingdom Metazoa; phylum Chordata; class Chondrichthyes; order Myliobatiformes; family Dasyatidae; genus Hemitrygon; species Hemitrygon akajei. Next base: position 48,504,238 of record NC_133133.1, on the reverse strand, counting down.
CATGTCTGTCTGCTCTTATGCATTAAGTTGCCTGCCACATGATTGGCTGATTAGATATTTATATTAACAAGCAGGTGTACAGGTGTCCAAGTAAAGTATCAACTGCATGTATTTCTTCAGGGATTTACAGTTACAATTTATTGTCTGCAACTACTTATCTATTGTCTTACCCATTAGTTTGTCTAGTACAGTGTTGTCATTTGGTTGTAACTCTTTATTTATGTTTAATGCATAGTTACCATTTCCAATTTTAATAACACAACCTCCTTGAAGTTTAAAGTTACCCCATCATACATTTCCCTCATATTTCTTGAATGATCTTATTTTCAACTGCATGGCTGCTCTTGAGATCCCACGCACTACTCCAAACATATTCTTCTTTCCTTTGATATTATTTTATCTCCATCCAAATGGATTTTATATTTTCTAAAAAACCACTATCTCACAACTATACTTATTTCATCTGTCATCTGTTATTGCACCTCCTTGCACACATTTACTCAAGTTTGGGAAGCATGACAAGTTCAGAGCCAGAATAAGCCTCTTATTAACTTTTACCCATCTAAACTTTCACGTCATCTTTCCAGTAACTCGTCAATAATTTAATTCAAATTATTTGGCTGTTTGTTCTGACTTATTGCATTTTTCTTCAATTCTAGAGAACTATTCATGATAAAACCCATGAACTCACACCATATCTACAGCTTTCTCCGTGAGCATTTTTTGGTATATGCCAAAGGCATTGAGCATCTGTATCTAGTTTAATATTTAATATCACTGTTTCCTTGAACTGAGCTCAATGCCCTTAGCTACTTTCCTGGGTTATTTTTTTCCCTCTCGCAGTAGGGCTAAAGGGAAATTTAGTTTATTAATTCACTTCTATGTATTAAAGTATTTTTTGAAAGGAGAAAGCAATGTGCTGTACTTTTGCTGCACTAATATTATCTGTAGATGATGGTACAATGAAATCTGACTGAACTCTTCTATTTTCCAAAGAACATTTATTCAATAACACCAAAGGCCGTCTTGAGAGTGGAAAAGCAGGTGCAAATGCTACCACAGTATTGGGCTGCATCTCAAATAACAATGAGTTGGTGTACAGGAAGGAGATACAGACCTTCATGAAATTGGTCATGACAACAACCTTTCCCTCAATCTTAAAAAAAAGCTGATTTTGGGGGCATTGTACATGCTCTTGTTTACATCGATAGTGCTGAGGTTGAGAGCTTCAAATCCCTAGGTGTGAACAACATTGCTAATAGCATGTCTTGGTCCAACCATGGGCAGGAAAGCTCAGCAATGCCTTAGTTTCCTCAGGAAGTTAAAGGACTTCGGCATGTCCCTGTGACTCTTACCAACCTTTATTAATGCACCGTAGGAAGCATTTTGTCTGCATGGATAACAGCTTAGTGTGGCAATTGCTCTGTACGTGGCCATAAGAAACAACAGAGTTGTGTTCACAGCTCAGCACATCACAGGAACCAACTTCCTCTCTATGGACTCGGTCTATACTTCTCACTGTCTCAGTAAAACAACCAGCATAATCAAAATACCCACCCTCCCTGGATATTCTCTCTTCTCCCCTCTCCTCTTGGGCAGAAGATATAAAAGCCTGAAAGCACGTATCATCAGGCTGAAGAGCAGTTTTTATCCCACTGTTATCAGACCCTTGACTGGATCTCTTGTTCAATAAGATAAACTCTCAGCTTCACAATTTACACCATTAAGAGCTTACACTTTATTGTTCAGCTGCATTGCATATTTTTGTTGCTTTTACACTTTATTCAGCATTGTTATTATCTGCCTTATTTTATCTCAGTGCAATGTGTGATGATTTGTTCTGTATAATCAGTATGCAGGTCAAGATTTTCACTGTGTCTTGGTGCATGTGACAATAATAAACTAATGCCAATCTCAAAAGCTGAGAGTAATGTGTAAGATGCAGCTTCATTTTTATAGCAACCTTCATGACCTCAGGATGTCCCAAAGGCATTGGTGTTAAAAAAGTAATTTTTGAGATGGTCGCTGTGATAAAGTAAGCAGGCAACTTGAAATAATAAAAACAAAATGCTGGAAACATTCAGCATCTGCAGCAAAATCAGTAGAAAGAGAACCAGGGCTCACATTTCTGGTCAAAATGTTTTGTCAAATCATTCAGTATGATTGTCTATCTACATATGCTGATTGACCTGCTGAGTGCTTCCAGCATTTCCTGCTTTCCATTTTTAATATTCTCAAAATTTGCAGTCTCTTGATTTACATAGGCAAACAACTTAACTATGATGTCAGATCACATTTGTATAATGATATACTTAACACAACATCTGTTTTGTATGATAATAACTGAGGGATAAAAGTTGTCCAGGACACCACCTACTCCAGAAAATTCATGCCTATCTATTAAATGGAGGCTCATGCCTGCTTTAAACAGCTCTGAGAGCATACCCTTTCTCAGTCCTGTACTGAAGTGTCAGCCCGGATTTTTCTGCTTAAGTCTCTGGCAGAAATCGTAGACTTTTGACATACAAATTAGATTGCTGCACGTTTAACTATGTATGACTCATGTTGTACAAAGATTATTGATTTGGTTAAATCCTTTTAATTCAGGTTCTTCTGGATCTTGACTAGAATTGATAATGATATATCTTGCAATATTTATCAGTGACACATATTAAGTGGGAAATATACTGCATTATTTATTGTTCTGTTTTGCAGTGTGGTGAATGAGGAATATTTTGCAAGCTTTACTTCAAGTCTCAGAGTCAGGGATTTAGCTGTCAGCAGCTGGCAACCTGACAAATAGCCTGTGGTGATCAATCCTACCACCTCTCAATCCATCATGGTGAACACATGGCTGGAACCCATTGGGTATAATGGGATAAGCTGGAGAGAGCGTAATGCGGGAATGTTCAGAATCACACTCCAGGATACCACTATTGCACTGTAGCTGAGCTAGTTATCTGTCAGATAATTGGATTGTCACATACCTTGATGACATGTTAAGCTATAGCTATTGTCTTGTAGGTATTAGAGGCTAGCACATCAATTTAAATATTACAGGCATGAGTGATGGGTGAGGCACAGCATTGTTAGGTTAAATTCTGCAAAGTCTAGTTAGCAAATTAAGTTTTTTCCATGAGCTCATTTCGTGTTCTGCAATGTATTTAGTAGATTAGCAGGTTAAATCATGAATGTAGAACCATAGATGGATTATAAAACAGACAACTATTTGGCCCATCATGTCAGGCATCAGACCAGACCAATAAATATGGCTATAAATGTATAAACAGATCCTTTTTAAATGTTGCGAGAGTACCTGGCTTCACCGTCCATGCGGCAGTATGCTCCTAGTGCCTAGTTGGCTCAAACCAGAATTGTTTCTCCACGTCAGCTTCCTGTGGTTATAACCTTGAGAGCATACTGCCAAAGAGGACGGTGAAGCCAGGTGCTCCCACAGCATTTGAAGGGTATCTGAATAAACTGTTCATAGAGCCGATAAGGGCCGATTGCTGAAAAATGGATTGGTCTGGTTGGTACCTGATGGTCAGCTTGGGTATGGTGTCCAAAGGCTGCACTTCCGTGCTGTCTCACTCCATGAATGTTTCAGATAGCCACTGGGATAACTAGGCGTTGTATTGCCATGCTAAACGGTGAGAGGTGTCACAGTCACAAGGTTGCGACATCTGCCAGATTACCGGTTAGCGTGATGCTATTACAACTCTGGGTGTTCTGGAGTTCGGAGTTCAGCTCTGCTGCCATTCTGTAAGAAGTCTCTGTACGTCCTCCCCGTGGAATACATGGGTTTTCGTCCAGTCCTCCGGTTTCCTCCCACAATCCAAAGACATATCCAAAGGTTAATTGGTCATTGTAAATTGTCCCATGATTACATTAGGGTTAATCATGTTTGTCAGGGGTGCTGGGGCAGCACTGCTCAAAGGGCCGGAAAGGCCTGCTTCTCTAAAGAAAAAAAATGTGAATTACAGTAAGTATATATATAAAAATAAGTAGTGCAAAAGTAGAAATAGAGAAATAGTGATGTAGTGTTCATGGGTTCAATGTCTATTCAGTAATCTGATGGCAGAGGGGAAAATGCTGTTCCCGAATCATTGACTGTGTGCCTTAAGGCTTCTGTACCTCCCTCCTGATGGTATCAATAAGGACAAGGTATGTCCTGAGTGATGGGGTCCTTAAGGTTCTGGAGCTTTTCAATCAGAAATGTAGGAATGACTCTGTTAAACGCTGAGCTGTAGTTAATAAACATCATTCTGACATAGGTATTTGTATTGGCCAGATTACCCAAGGCCGCATGAAGAACCAATGAGATTGCATCTGCCGTAGACTTATTGTGGTGATACGCAAAATTGTAGTGAGTCCATTTCCTTGCTGAGACAGCAATTGAATCTAGCCATAACCAACCTCTCAAAGCACTTCATCACCGTAGATGTGAATGCTACAGGACGATAGTCATTAAGGCAGCTCACCCTGCTCTTCTTGGGCACTGGTATAATTTGTTGCCCTTTTGAAGCAGATGGAAACTTCTGATAGTAGCAATGAGAGACTGAAAATGTTTTTGAATACCCCTGCCAATTGGTTGGCACAGGTCTTCAGAGCCCTATAACAGGTATTCCATTGGGGCCTGTCACCTTGTGAGGGTTCACTCTCTTAAAAGACATCCTGGTGTCAGCCTCTGAGACAGAGATCACAGAGTCACTGGGTTCTGCAGAAATCCTTAAAGCTGTAGTTTTGCTCTCCCCTTCAAAGTGAGCATGAAGGCACTGAGCTTGTCTGGGAGTGAAGCATCATTGCCATTCATGATGTTAGGTGCTGCTTTGTAAGAAGTAATCGGCTGCAAACACTTCCAGAGTTGACATGCATTGGAACTGCCAGGTTTAAGTATTTCAATAACTATTGCACTAGGCTGAGCAGAGGCAAGATTCACACTGCTGAAAATTTTACAAATTGATGCTATAAAACCATTGACTTGTACCTTTGATTTACGGAGCTACTCTATATTTTGGTATGATGAATGTGCCGCATTCTTTGCGTAGTACATTGCATCAAAATTCCAATAATGAATTTTGTTCAGCCTTTCTCATTTAGAAGTTACTGCAAAACTAGAGGATTTACAGGAGTATACCTCTCCTGGTCAAATAAGCTGGCAAGCCACCATTCACAGTGTATATTAACCAAATGCCAGATAAAATAAAGCTTTGTGACATTTTCTTGAAGTTGCAGGTATTAATATAAAATCCTGACCCTCTGATTGTTATGAACTGTTGGAGTACAGTATGACAAGGTTTATATAAGCTGAATATTGTTTGGACATGAAAACTTCATAAATTCCTTCAAAACTCTTAACAGCTGTGTACAGATCTAATGGATCTGGAGAAAAATGTCAACTATTTAACACAATAACTTGTTTACTTGGTTGCATTGTTGTAATCCAGATGTGTCCCTGAGTCCTAGATAAAATCAGACACAGAAAAGAGTTGAAAGCATTCTCTCAGGGCCACACACTTGCTCTGTAAAATCATTTTCAACAGCAGTACGAGAGCAGACTTAAGTCGCGAAAGCTTCCATCGGATCATAAAGCATGAAAAAGATGAGCAAGATGAGACAAGGGTCAATTGATCATAAAGAAAAAAGAAATGTATATCTAATTTCTGTTTTTGTGGGGAATAACGGGGAGCTATGGGACCATTGAAACTTAGTATTTTAAGGAAGTTAGTAATACTATTGTAAAGGGCATGTTAGTAGGATGACTAAAGTTGCAAAGCTCTTGGAGGTGATAGTCCATATGTTGGGGAATCAGACGACAGAAATCATAAGCACTTTGACTTTGATCTTTCCTTGTATTTAAATATTTAAATCCTTATGGTTAAATGATAGCAAATCCAATCCCAAAATTTATCAAAGGGAATGGCAGACAATCAGTAGAAAAGAACGTGCTAGCGTTTAAGTAGAAATGAATGTGTTAAGGTGAGCATTTAAACAACTGAAATATAATTGGGCAGAATCAACATGGGTTCATGAAATGGAAATTGAATCTGACAAATCTAACTGAGTTTCTTGGAATTTTGATCAGAGGGAAAGAAGAATTGTAATTGGTTTATTATTGTCACATGTACCAAGATACAGTGAAAAGTCTTGCATACTGTTCATACAGATTAAGTCATTGCATAGTGAGGTAGAACAAGGTAAAACAATATCAGAATGCAAAATAAAGTGTAACAGCGATAGAGGAAGCACACTGTAAGTAAACCAGTAGAGTTGCCTATTTCAATTCATTAATATGTCACAGAAGAGGTTAATATGCAATTAGTGCTCGTGGGTTTAGTCAAACTACATTAGCTTAGAAACAGAATTAGTTAATGGACCAAAAGCATTGCTGTGTCTGTGCACAACTACTTATCGATTAAATAAAGGCCACCACACGGGAGATGGCTTTAACTCACATTGCAGTGAGAGCTTGAACAATACACATGCACAGACAATGGATCAATGTGTAGTTCTAAGGGTGGGATGTCATTGCTCTAAAGGAAATAAATCCATACATTACACTTCCTCCCCCTTTATACTAATGAAACATAAAACTGTATATGTACAAAACATTAAATTTCCCTTTCATAAACTCATATTCCAAATAAACATGCTTTCACAATAACAGCTCATACTAATGTCAGAGTTCTAAAGGTTTAGCCTAGCGAAGATAGTCTTCAGAGTGGAGGCAGTCTTTGGTGATGTGGTTGACTTCATTGGTGTAAACTCCAGCTACTTCAAATGGGCATCTACAGCAATCAGAAACATGGAGTCCATGAATGGCCCAGCAAAGTCAAGATGTACTCTTCACCATGGTGGTGACGGCCACTCCCACGGATGTAACGGATCTGCGGGGGTGCATTTGGAACTTTTGGGCATCCGGAACAGCTTTTGGCCAAGTTTTTAATCTGTTTATCTATTCCCAGCCATCACACATAGCTCTGAGTGAGGCTCTTCATCTTGATTATACTCAGGTGTCCTTCATGCAGACTCTCTAACACTCTGGTGTGCAGTTTAGAGGGAACCACAACACAATATCCACACTTCAGCATTCTTTGACATACAGACAGTTAGCTTCATCTCGCTGAGAACTCTGGAAACATAGGGTTACCATGAGCTGACCATCCTTGCATAGTGATTTCATAGACTTTTGACAATGTCGGGTCTTTCCTTGTTTCCCTTTGTATTTCAGAATTTGTTACCGACAACTGGTCCACCAATGCTGTGTGGAACACTTCTGCTGGGTCACAGTATGAAGACTCTCCTTCTTCAGTTCCCAATAGTGACAAGCCATCAGCATTGGTGTGTTGTTTGGTACCCTTGAACTCTATGTCATTAGAGTGGGTTTCTAGGAATAGTGCCCAACTTTGTAACTGGGTGGCAGTCGTCACTGGGATTCTCTTTCTGGGCTTCAAAATGGACACAGAGGGCTGGAGATCCATCACTAGCGTAAACATTTGTCCATAGAGGTAATGCTGGAACTTCTTTATTCCCCATGCTAGACTAAGGGCCCCTTGGTTGATCTGTGCTTGTTGCATTCTGTGCTTGTCAGTGATCTTGAAGCAAACACAATCAGATGTTCAGATCCATGTTTCAAAGTGTGTAACAAACCAGCCCAGTGCTATAAGGGGATGATCACATGCCAGTCTGATGGGTAGGGAAGGGTCTTAATGGGACAGCAGTTCATTGGATGTTATTAGTCTCTTTGTTTCCTTGAATGTTCTTACACATTTTTCTGAAAATTTCCACTTTGCTCCTGTCTGTAACAGTGTGTTTAATGGGTGCAGTACTGTAGCAAAGTTTGGGAGAAACCAGTGGTAGTAGTTTATGAGCCCAAAGTAAGATCTGAGTTGTGATGCATTCTCCAGTTTGGGTGCCTGTAGAACTGCTTCAGTCTTCACTTTTGACTTACGTAAGCAATGCTTCTCAATGACATGTCCACAATATGAAATTTCATTCTTAAAGACTCACATTTCTTTCTCTTGTGCACAGACCATACTCACTCAACCTGGTATGCACTTTACCAGGTACCGGAGGATCTCTTCATCACTCTTGCTGGTCACTATGATGTCATCATGGTAACATTGTGTTCCTGGGATATCTTGGAGCAGTTGGTTCATTGCTCTTTGCCAAATTGCTGGAGCTGATGCAACGCCAAAGATGAGAGGTTTATACTGGCAAGGTCCCTTGTGAGTGTTGATTGTGAGGAACTTCCTGCTTGACTCCTCAATCTCCATTTGCAGATAGGCTGTGACAAGTTAATCTTTGAAAACCTCTCCCTGCCTGCAAACAATGCAAAATTGCTTTCTATTCATGGCAGGTGATACCACACAGTACACAGCACTGGGTTGATGCTCACCTTAAAATCCCCACATATGTGAAAGGCCTTCCCTTTCTTGATCACCAGAACAATGGGTGTGGCCCAATCACCCCACTCAACCTTGGAGAGAATTCCAGATGCCTCCAAGCTCTGCAATTCAGCATCTGCTTTAGGACGTAGTGTGTAAGGCACCAGACATGCTTTGTGGATTATTCGTGTTGCTGTTTCATCCAGTTCAATTCTGGCCTTCGTGCCTTTGAGTTTACCAAATCCCTTCTCAAACACCTTCTCATTAGCATTAAGCAGTTGTGCCAGTCTCTGGTTAGTGCTACCGTTTGGGCTGCCATTGCCTGTTAATGTCACACTGACGGCTTTGACTGAGTGCCAGTCTACTTAGATTTTTCCCAACCATTCTCGTCTGAAAAGTGCTGGAATATATAAAGTTCTAACTGTTGTGTTTGGCTTCCATATGTCTTATTTACATATGTCACAGTTTGCCTTTGGAAGACAATTTTTGCCTGTGTGAGCCTCCAATGTTACTGAGGTCTTTTCTAATAGTATCTTAGAAAACAGTCTGTTGTGGTCAGCCTCTGGGATTGTGGACAAAGCTGACCCTGTATCCAGCTCCTTTTTTAGTTTTACACCAGACATCTCCACTGTGATCCATCTTTCTGATCTACAGTATTGTGATGATTTTGTGACCTGCTTCTCTAATACTATGCAGTTCTAGGCATGACAGTTCACCTTTGTCAGACTCTATGTTGTCTGATTCATTTTTACATTCCGTAACTTTATGCTTTGCTTAATTTTGTGTTTGAGTCTTCTCACTCGGTTGCGCTTTTTGTCTGCCTTGCACACTCTCTCTGTGTCACCTGGTCTGGAACATCTTGTGCATTTCACATTCTAACCTCCTCTTCTGTAATTCTGCTGCATCCTTTGCTGCTGTCTCTAATGATATTGCAATGGTCAATGCCCATTCTAAGGTTTGACTTTTGGATAGTAGCATCTTTTGAGTACGTTGACTATGCACGCCACATACATAACTTAATACATCTAAAAGTCTGTCTCTAACGTTACAGTACCGGAAAAGTTTGTGTAGTTCTGCAATGTGTTCAGAAATGCTTTCATCCTTTGACTGGTTCCTTTTCTAAAACCTAAATCTCTCAGCTATTACCAGCAGATTAGGACTCAAGTGATTTTGTAAAATTATAACAATTCCATTGAACATCTTGCTTGCTGGCTTTACAGGGGCTACTAAGTTGCATAAGAGACTGTATGTTCTTGGCCCCATTAAGCTAAGCAGTGCAGGGGCTTTCTTTTAGTCCGCCATGTTGTTTGTGTTACAATACAGTTTCACCCTCTTAATATACAACTCCCAGGCTTCATTAGCACTATCATATTCATTAACTTTCCCAACTGAAGCCATCACCATGTTAGTTTCACTTTAAATTCAATGCGTCTTTCACTGCATACTCTGCACTGTGCACACACCTTTGATAGCATCTGTGACGGCTTTTTCATGTTGTTTAACTCTCGCTGTTTCATTCCATAACTGTCAATGCAATTTGTAATATTTTTTGACATTCAGGTTTGTACTCATTGCCAATTTGTTGTGCTTGTGCACAACTACATATCAATTAAATAAAGGCATGCCTGTGGGAGATGGCTTTAACTGGTGTATTCAAATTGCAGTGAGTGAGAGAGAGAGAGAGAGAGAGAGAGAGAGAGTCATTGAGTGAGAGATAGAGAGAGTGAGAGAGAGAGAACAATGTGCATACATAGACAACAGTGCATGCACAGACAACAGATCAATATATTGTGCTAAGGGGGTGGTCATTGCTCTAAAAGAAATAGATCCATACATTACAAATATCATCTGTAATATTCTAAGCTCATTATCAAAGAAATATTTGCTACCGTAATTTACCCCAGTGTAGATAATAGACAAAAGTATCAAACCTGGAGGTAGGGGTATGGATGATGGGTATGTGGAAGTTGTAGAGCCTCATAGAAATTGCAAAGAGGGGAATGGGAATGATGTGATTGGTCTACAAAGAGCCAGTCCGTGTTCAATATACTAAGTAGCTGTAACAAAGATTCAGAGTGACATGGAAAGATTAAGTGAGTGGATGAAAGTGTGGCTGGTAGAATGAAATGTGGAGAAATGGGAAATTATCTTTGATAGCATGAAAATAATAAGATGATATTTTATAAATTAGTGATTGAGAAATGTTAAGTGCAGAGGAATCTGGATCTATGTATTCATCTTTGGTGAGAAATGTAGATTTTTTTTTCTTTTTCTATGAGGAAAATTCTCCTAGTTTGGTAAGAGAATCAGAGGCTGATTCTGGGATGGTGATAAATAGACAATAGACAATAGGTGCAGGAGTAGACCATTTGGCCCTTCTAGACAGCACCACCATTCACTGTGATCATGGGTGATCATACACAATCAGTACCCCGTTCCTGCCCTCTCCCCATATCCCTTGACCCCGCTATCTATAAGAGCTCTATCTAACTCTCTCTTGAATGCATCCAGAGACTTGGCCTCCACTGCCTTCTGGGGCACAGCATTCCACATATCCACCACTCTCAGGGTGAAAAAGTTTTTCCGCATCTCTGTTCCAAATGGCCAACCCCTTATTCTTAAACTGTGGCCTCTTAGTTCTGGACTCACCCATCAGCGGGAATATGCTTCCTGCCTCCAGCATGTCCAATCCCTTAACAATCTTAATAAATGGCTGAGTAGTCTAATTTTCTCTAGAATTTGGAAAACAAATATAAAACAATTTCATTGAAAAATAAATGGCACTTGACGGGGTTCATGAGTTTTTTTTTAAATTATTTCTTATCCTTTATTACTATTCCCTTGGCCGGGGCATTTAGAACTATGGTTGTGGTCTTGTGATAAGAATCAGCCATATAGGATCGATGTGAGGAAGTATAGCTTCATTCAAGAATCTCATACCCACGGGTCTGTCCTTCCTGGTCCTAAGCTGCCAACTCACCTCAAGATCTTTCTTGACCTAGATTTCTCTCCTGAAACATATACGACGTGACTGAGCCTCTTCCTACTTGTCTCTGGTGCCGGCCACCCTCTGCCATGCCATTTCAGCCAGAAAGAAAATAAGTTATATTTTAATGAGCGTCCACTCTATCCCTGACTAAAAGCTGTGGAGCTTTATACTGCTACACATGGACAGCAACATAATTCATTCTGTGCATTTTCCCTAGGAAATTCCACTGGCACTGATCTCCCTGTTAATAATGTGAGATCTCAACACTGGGAATCCACTGGCTTTTTGACTGATTCAATCCTGATCAGATACTGCTATTCACATCTGCATGAGCTTCTTGAATATTGACAATTGAAGTTCATTCTTCTCTATGTGAGCAATAGTTTTGCTTTAAAGCTGTTACTTAAAGGATTGTGTCATATGAGCAGCTGTACAAATGCTTATAGGGAATTAAAAAGAGGCAGTGTGGACAAAACAGTTGAATAAAGAGTCCAACTTGTTTTGAGCTCTGAGAGTCTCAAGTACTGTACTCTCTGTAAATATCTTCTTTTTCAGCTGTCCATCAATTTCGATGTTGAATGAGGCCTGGGCAAGGTTGTATGGAAGACTGGCAGTTGCCCATCCTGCAAGTCTTCCCTCTCCATGCCACCAATGTTGTCCAAGGGAAGGGCAAGGGCTGATACAGCTTGGCACTGGTGCTGTTGCAGAGCACCGGTGGTTAAGTGTATGGTTAAGTGCCTTGCTCAAGGATATAACACGTTACCTCAGCTGAGGCTCAAGCTAGTGACCTTCAGATCACTAGCCCAATGCCTTGGCCACTTGGCCAAGCGCCAACACTCTGTAAATATACATTTCTGGATAACAGGTTTCCATAGGTTCTATAGGTCAGTTGTGGAGAGCGCCCTCTTCTTTGTGGTGGCGTGTTGGGGAGGAAGCATTAAGAAGAGGGACGCCTCACGTCTTAATAAGCTGGTAAGGAAGGCGGGCTCTGTCGTGGGCAAAGTACTGGAGAGTTTAACATTGGTAGCTGAGCGAAGGGCGCTGAGTAGGCTACGGTCAATTATGGATAACTCTGAACATCCTCTACATAGCACCATCCAGAGACAGAGAAGCAGTTTCAGCGACAGGTTACTATCGATACAATGCTCCTCAGACAGGATGAAGAGGTCAATACTCCCCAATGCCATTAGGCTTTACAATTCTACCGCCAGGACTTAAGAACTTTTTAAAAGCTATTATTAATGCTTTTTGAGATAGTGATGTAGATGCATATCATATTTTTTACTGAGTTAAGTATTGTATGTAATTAGTTTTGCTACAACAAGTGTATGGGACATTGGAAAAAAGTTGAATTTCCCCATGGGGATGAATAAAGTATCTATCTATCTATCTATCTAGACAGCATGTAACCCACGTAAAATGGATGAGGTTAACGTCACCATCTTAAATCTTTCTGTCCTTGACGTTTCTTTTAGCTGCATTGAGATTATGTGAAATTTGTTACTCTTTGGTTTTCCCTTGTTGTACTTAGCTTAATATTCATTTTGTCTTTGTACGTTTTTTTTGCCTTCTGCCAAGAGAGTTTTCTGTTTTAATTTTCAGCAAGTGACACTGAGATGCACACAGTACACTTTACATACACAAATAGCACATATAGTTACAATAGCAAAAAAAAATGCAGTCACAGCAGGCATGGTCTGTAGTTAGATAATAAATTCTCCTAGTCCAGCTTGTTCTTCCACCAAGCAAACACTGGAGGGCAGCACTGACAGGAGGAGCCAGTATGGACTCTAGCTCGCCCACTGAAGCCTCCACTCTCTTACACACCACCACCAGCGTCTTCTCCTCTGGGTGGCTGCATCAGGTGACCTAGCTGCATGAGGGGCTAGACCCTGCCACAACTGAGGCAACTGATCTCCCTTGCTGTCAGTCACGGCAATGAACCAGAGAATGGGGCTTGCATTACCAATGTTCAGGTGGATCTTGTGTTCATGATAGAAATGTTCAAGACAATCACTCCCACCGCGCACAGCCTCAGAACAACAATAGTAGGCAACAAGTCCAGGTGACATCACAACAACAGTACACAATAAGTCCAGCTCTATCAGTATCGAACAACTCACTGATGGGATAGTCCCGCAGTACCTGATGTTTCTACTTTCCAGAAATGTATTGCAATCATACAAAAGACATAAAGGATGAACAATGACACCTTTAGTTGGACTCAGAGTGGCTGCTGCACCAGTGCTCACCGCCATCTTACCGGTTGTAGCCAGCCCAGCTCAATTCCAGCATTTTCCTCCTTATCATTTTATGCCATTAATGATTCTATTTATTTAGACCTTAACAACTTCAATTCCTGAGATTTCACAGTTTGTTAAGATGAAGAGATTTTAGCTAGGAACAAATCCACTGTTTATTCCTTTCCATAGATGCTGTTTTGAGTTGCTGAGTTGCCCCAGTATTTTGTGTGTGTAGCTGGTAACAAAGTTCATTGTTCTGGTTATTTCTTCGTAATTAAAAACGTAATTAAAATGTAAGACCAGTAATATTGCCAAAGGATAAACCTTACAATATAAATAAATATAACAGAGTGTATATAGTTAACAGATGTCGCCCTCTAAATCATTAGAAGTCTTGGGGATTTGGGGGCATATCTCATGCAGTCCCTTTGATCTTTGGCCAACACCAGTTTGGTTGATCTGTCAGGGCAGTGTTTGCACATACAATCTCAGTAGGTTTGAAGAAAATAAATAAACTTCCTTGAGGCTGAAGCTCAGCCTTCACCTTTTTTGTGTGTGTAAGGAATAAAAGAAGAAAAGCCTTTGACATACTTCAGCAGGTATTGCATTTGTTTTGCCACCCATCCTACACTGAATTTGAGCCATGTCATACAAATGTGCACAAATTTAAATTAATTCCATTTCAACTTAACAGCCTCCATCCTTTCCCATTCTTGCAATGATTGAAAAATGTATTAAATTAATTAAAGTTTTGATAAATTAGTCTCACATTAGAAATAAAATCTGTTTTCATTTTAGATATTGTATTGTTGAACAAGGCTGAAACTGCATAGTCAGCTGTGAATAATTTATCAACAGTAGTGATCACAGAATGCATGGATCACAAATGTTGCTATTAGTCATGAATAAAAATTTAGGCTGGAGTAGAAATTCTGCTTACTAAAAGTAACATAAGACTTTACACAACTCCTGAATATTCCAAATTCCCTTTGAACTTCCTTTTGCCTGAATTTTTCTTGAAGGAAGCTGACACTGGTATGTCACATTCCCATACGCGTACAAGAAACATCTTCTCTCCCAGTCTAATGAGCTTATAGAAAAATGCCTCAAATGTTTGCTCATCACAAGCTTCGTGTGCTTAAACTCCAACACTTCGAAATGGATCCTGAGCAGGTCCAGCATCAAATTGAGAAACAAATTAAAAAGTGCTATTGTCCAATTCCTAAAGCAGGTTTATTGTTCCTCACAACGTCCTCTCATTTACTTGAGGATTTAAACATTTGCATGTGAACAGAGGAAATACTTATTCCCCTTTGACCCTTCCTGCAACTAAAGTTGTTTTCTTGAGGCTCTGGGAAACACATTGTTGTCTCTTCTAAATATAGCTGCCAAAAATAAAAACACCATTAGTGTCCTATTGTTTCACAAAAGTCAGTGTGCAGCTGGTGGTTAACGGGATGATTCAACTTTCCCATCAAATCAATGAAAATCTGAATTTACACGATCACTACAACCCTTACAATTCAAAGTGAAACCATCTGAATTAAAGATACTTGTTAGCCATGTTTTATTTACGCTCTTTTT